>NC_092016.1:27532500-27892500 GCF_042242105.1 Pempheris klunzingeri
CTCACAAATTTATAACTTCATAATTTCAGAGGATATTCCATTTTTTCTTGTAAATGAATGAGTTCATTCTCATAAATGTGCCGCTTTAATTTCAGAGAATATCCACGTTTTGTTCTTCACTTTACTTTCATTTACGTCTGACTATTACACTCCTCTCTAACCTCTAATTTCTTTTTGTCTATTTATCTATTACTTATTATCATTTATTTAGTATGATTTGGCCTATTTTAAAGACAATAACAGCAGCAATAGATTAAGTTAGTGAGAGCACTGCTTATGTAGTTGTTGATGATTATTATTTCAGTTAACACCTTTCTGATGAACAGATGTTCTCCATTTACTGCGTGTGTGTGTGTGTGTGTGTATCCCTGAGTTTCTGTATGGAGTCAGGTGCTGCAGAGGAGGATCTGACGTGTGGGTCAATGATTCTGTCTGACTGACATGTTGTAGCTGCTTGTTTATAATGTTTTTATTGTCTTTTGTAATTATCACCAGCTTTATGATCACAAGCAGGAAGACAGGCTTGTGTGTGTGTGTGTGTGTGTGTGTGTGTGTGTATTGTCTCTGCCTGGTTGTTCTTTTCTGTCTTTAATGAGCCAGAAATTGCTGTTATTATCATCTGTGTTGTTTCTGGAGCTCACACATTTCTAATGAACAGCTGCTCTACGTCTGAGAGTGCTAGCCAGCACACACACATACACACAGCACAAGTTTAACTGGGCTCTGTGCGCCCTGGGGCAGTGGTGGGGCCCTTTTGGACGTGAGGACTATTGCAGTGTTTATATATTTAATTTGATACCACCCAGATACAATTGGCAAGGCGCTGCCTATTTGTCGAACAATATTGTTCAGTTCAAACTATATTGTTTGAGATTTTTTTTTGCTATCCATTTATCCCCTTTCATTTCAAAAAACAATACATAATGCAGTCTGAGTGTGCCCTCTACCCCCTTCCAACCCTGTCTTCTAGAAATTACTTCTAACAGACATTTTGTTACATGCCGGCCAAACTCCAGGCTACCCCTGCAAAGAGATAAGTCTCCAAACTGTGTCCACAGCTTCTGGGGAAAGTTTGCCCAGATGAGTAAAATGACTCAGACCAGCCTCATCAGCGACCCCGCAGAATCTTTCAGCTTCATGTTTTCAGGAAAATACAAAGTCAAATACTTGCTTCCTCAACGACGCAACCACTAACGTTCAATGGAACTATGACAACAAGGAGAGCTTGATATGCGTGGTGAAAAATGGAGAGTCCCTTGGAAAGGAACTATGTGGGTCAGTTGACGGACCAGTTGGGGGGATGGGGGTGGGGGTGTAGCAACTAACAATGTAATAATAATAATAAAAGTAATAATTTTGTCCATTTTAAATGTAATAAAGGCAATAATGTACTAACTTGCCAATAATGTAATCAAATGTTTGAACCAATAACGTAATAACATTTTGCCAATAGTGTAACAAGTTATTACGTTATTGGCCTAGCATTTAAAGAATCCTTTGAAAATGTAATAACTGCAGCTGATAATGTAATAATACATAAATAGGACTGCATTTCTTGGAAATAAAACTTTTTGCAGATTTTTTTGCAAATTTGCAGTTTTTGTGCAGTTTGCTCATCAAAAATAGGTATAGTGGATGGCATAGTCGTCATATTCATTCATCGAGGATACGTCCCATGTAGCTCTCACTCTCCTTAATTATGGTTGTAAGAGCCAATCTGAGAATTATTTGTTGTACAAAATCTTTATTTACAATAATGTTTATTTGCTTAGATATGTAAATTCATAATTTCATGTATAGAGGCATATTATTTAATTCATTACTGTGAAGTGCATTTGGTAGTTAGATCACTTAGTGGAATGTGCTAAAATTCAGGAAGAGAACAGTGGTCATGTGACCTACATGTGTTTGCTCCGTGTTAGATGAAAACGTAACAACTGGAGCCGATAATGTAATTGTAACGGCTGGGAAACCACAAGAGGGACTCAAAAGCACGACTCCAGACAACGGGCAGTTAAAGTAAAAGTCTTTACTTGCAGTTCGGTACACACTCGAAGGTAAAACAGGAATCATAAACTAGGAACATAACACACGAGGAAACTGCTGGAACGCTTGTCACAAGGACCGAAGACGAAGTGGCCAAGAGGACAGGGGAGACAGACTAAATACACTGGGGCAGGCAGGTAACGAGACACAGGAGGAAGGGGTGGAGACACAATCAGTGGTGGCGGGAAAACACACAATTGGAGGAAGTGAATCTACCTGAAACGAGAGGAAAAGGTAAGAAACCAAAATAAAACAGGAAATAGTGAAACATGAAGGATAAACAGCTAAAACCAAGAACGGGTCATGACAGTAATAACATATGTATCATTTTTTAGTTTTTATTTTCTGGATAGAAAGTGACACACACCCTCACACCCCCCTATACAGGATGGTTTAGCGGAGCAATCATGAGTTGATTGGGTTTTATTTTCGGTGGAGAGACCTTGTAGAAATGTCACACGCACACAGGGAAATATTTTCTTTTGCAGCACCCGTATTTGACCACTAGAAGGCATGGAGTAGCTAATTCATGTCAAGCTAGCGAAGTCATGTGACTGATTAGACTAATCCTTAGTTGTCTGCAAACTTCCATACTTCAAACATGTTGAAAGGTAAATACTTCTCAGATTTACTACAGTTAACACCCTTAATTCTGTGGAATCCTTGTTCATACATTCTTATATAATTGAGAAACGTTAAAGTTAACAGATAAATAGCTGGTCTAATAGTCTAATAGCTGTTCGCGAGAAAATATTTTATATCTCAGATTTGGCCCGCAGGTATGTCACATGCACACATTGATACTACAAGTCCCAGACTGCATTGCGATAGCTGGCGGTTTGGCGTCAGGTTTGGCGCCACACCCCCCTTTGTTGACAAACTCAATAAGTCTTATGCTTAGCTTGTCACCTCGGATCAACTTTAAGATAATGCTAGCCCCCTAAAATGGCCAAACGAAAGGTGGACTCTGAAAATAGAGATTTTCAAGACAAATGGGAGGCAGAGTATCTGTTCATCAACATAAGGGGTAAACCTGTCTGTCTTTTGTGTGGAGCTAACGTGGCAGTAATAAAAGAGTATAACATACGACGACACTATGAAACGAAACACCAGGACAAGTACAAGGACCTGGACATACAGCGGAAGCTTCAGAAGGCAGAAGAGTTAAAAAGAAGTTTGGCGTCACAGCAGACTATGTTCAAAAAAGCAGATTCTCAAAGTAAGGCTGCCGTTAAAGCTAGTTTTATTGTAGCACAAGAAATCGCTAAATCAGCCCGGCCATTTAGAGAGGGAGAGTTTGTGAAGGAATGCATGATTAAAGTATGTGAGGTCGTCAATCCAGACAAAAAGCAAGCATTTTTAAATGTAAGCCTAAGCAGAAACACTGTTGCTGACCAGGTATGAGAGCTTGCTGTCAATCTACAAAATCAGCTGATGGAAAAGGGAAAAGACTTCATCGCTTGTTCCCTTGCCGTGGATGAGAGTACCGACACAACAGATACTGCCCAGCTGTCAATCTTCATTCGTGGGGTGAAGTCTAATTTAAGCATTACAGAGGAACTTTTGGGAATGAAATCAATGCACGGAACAACCACAGGGAAAGACATATTTGAAGAAGTGAATAGTTGTGTGAATGAAATGAAGCTGCCTTGGAACAAACTGGTTGGACTGACAACAGATGGGGCGCCTGCAATGTACGGTGAAAAGAGTGGATTAGTAGGCAGGATGAGGGAGAAGATGCGGGAGGAGAATTGCGCAGGTGAACTAACAGTTTACCACTGCATCATACACCAGGAAACACTGTGCAACATGTAATGAGCACCGTGACACAGACAGTTAACTTTATGAGAGCCAGAGGTTTAAACCATCGCCAGTTTAAGGCCTTTCTGGAGGAGATTGGCTCTGAAGATGGTGACGTGCCCCATCACACGGAGGTGCGCTGGCTAAGTCGGGGGAAAGTGCTCAACAGATTTTTCGTGTTGTGTGAAGAAATCTGTCAGTTTATGGAAAGCAAAGGGAAAGACACCACGGAGCTCCGGGATGAGGGCCGGGACGTCTGATCACAGACATACGTACGTCTGTGGGGGATGCAAATGGTGCAAGGGAACTTGGGCCACTTTCCGTGTTGCCGGTCCATGACACACCAGGTTTCTGCCGCTGTGTTTCCAAGTGCACATTTTGCCAAAAGACTGGGCGTACTTAATACCGAGATCACACGGCGATTTGCTGACTTTGAAGTGCATTCAAATGGAGCTGCTCGACTTCCAATGTAGTCACACACTCAAGGCGAAGTATGACTCTGTGGGCTGTGGGCGCTGCACAGTTCCCACGTTTCATTCCCAAAACAATGCTCCAACTCCGTCATGAGAAATTCCGCAGCTCAAGACCTAACTCCTGACATTGATGAACTGACAGCTAAGAAAAGATGCCAGGCATCTGGCTCAAGCTAATGTGTATCAGACCAGAGTGCACTTAAATGTGTTTGCATTTTTCTCCTATTACCGCAGGGCATTTAATAGTTATATGTATTTATATGTAATATAAATATTTTCAACAGTTCCAAAAAATATTCTTGAAATTAAATAGTTCAATTTGAATTCAGTCGGGGGGTCGGGATGGCCTTACACTTGACTCGATTGAGCTCAATCGCAATTGCCATTCACACACTCACCCTTGCACATTGATTACTGTTTTGTTAATACACGTTTCAATGCTGAATTGAGTTGTGGTCTGTCTGTTTGTTTGAGCATTGCTGTTTTCTTTTGTGTTTGAATTCCTTCCCTGTCTGGGCCTGTTTTGTGTGGTTTGACCATTTGACTGTTTGTTCTTCTTATTTGTCAGACTTGACTCTGACTGGCACCCCGCACTAATCAGGTCAAACCCGTTATAATGTTCAGTTCCTTGTGTCGACTTGTTGGTTTGGATACCACCTCTGTAATATCACCATCTGGTGATTACTGTGAAAGCCTGCCTCTTTTGGTTCTTGGACATTTTGCAGAGTGTAAGTTTAGATGGACCTATTCCCACTCACATTCAGGCCATTCAGGAGGCAGAGATGCATAGAGTGTCCCAACCTGCCCCTCTGTCTGACACTGAACTTGGTCTTCTGTTTGATGCCGAACCTGCCCTGCCTGACGATGAACCTGGCTTTCTGTCTCAGCCTGAACCTGGTTTCAATCATGGCTCTGTAAGGGTGTGTGGCGCTAGACTGTGAAACTAACCTATTCCCCAGAGTAACATCACATTGGCTGAAAATGGTATTCAGAGGGTAGTTGATGAGTGCCATCACTGCATCGTTTGCCAAGTCTGTACGGTTGGTGTTGGTAATTTTCAGTATTTGCAGTAAAGTGCCATTCAGATCTACTTTTCACCCCATCCAGGAATAAAGAATACAATGGGGCCTCTGTCTGTGATGGATAGAGGTTCGGTGTAGACCTTATCTTCAAGAGAAAACTACGTCATGGGGACTCAAAATAGATCCTGCTCTGCCAGGGTGAAAATATGTGACACCCCGAGCAGACTTCCTCCAATTTGTGGCAGCGTTCTCTCTGATACTTGTTCATAGTAAGGCCGAGCAGGTGAAGCACGGCTGTTTTTAGAGTTGATGAACGCTGAGGACATCCATCTATTGACGTCATCTTCCTCTCAGGAAGAGATGAGGGAGAGGAAGCAGGCATCAATGCGGGAGGAATGGTGAGGGACACCTTGGAGAGTCAATAGGCTGGGGGTCATCAAATCCGCCATTCGTACCGTCCGAGTTGGACAGACTGTCAAACCGGGGACAGATCCGGAGAAGACCCTGTCTGCATCCTCATACGTATGGGCTTACGTCATTCATGAGTCAGTCCATCAACTCCGAATGGGTCAAATGGAAGCGACGAAGGACGAAGGTTCGGTGAAGGTTCCCGGATCCAATAGGTTGTTAAACTGGCTTGCTGCAGGCCCTGTCCGTTAGTTGCCATTTTATTGTTAGTATTATTATTATTAAAACATTTTTTTGTGTTTTTTTCGTTTCGTTTTTTCTCTCGCTCCAGATTTTAGGCTGTCTCTGGCGCTCAAGGTTTGACTATCTCAGACTTTCTTAGGTAGGAAGTCCTTATATCAAGTAGAGGGCAGGGTGGAGGCGTGGCTAAAAAAAAGCAGAGCTTTCTTCACCACTAGAGTGTCGCTCCAGTTGCAACCAAGAGACATAAATATTTCATCTTTGTCTTCCATTATTCCAGACCAAGCCTCCAACCGGCAGGTCTAACATTGTCCGGAATACTCCACAATCAGAATTAAAACACTCCAACATGAAATCAGTCAGTCAGTCAATCTTTATTTATATAGTGCCAATTCATAACAGTGTTATCTCAAGACTCTTTCCATAAAGAGCAGGTCTAGAACAAACTCTTTAATTAAGAGAGAGACCCAACGATTCAGGAATTCAATATTAAGGAATATTAAGGATATTAAGTTTTCGTCTGCCATACAGCACAGGCCGCCAGTTTTCTCTCAACGTCCTTGTCCTCCGTGGGGGAAGGAAAATATTAATTTGATCTACCTTCAGTCACGTCCCTTCATTCTCCTAAATCAGGCTGGTGCAATAAGTTCTGTTAGCAGAACAACTGACTACTGAACCGGCTTCACAGTGTGTGGGATATGTCATATTTCACATCAATAATAGTAAGGTGAAAGAAAATGTGTCTGCATGTGTTTGTGTGGAAGTGCAAGGATACATTCATATTTTGTCTCAAAGAAGAGTCTCTAAAAAAGGAAACTGATGAGTGCAAAATAAGAAAGGGGCATAATGATTTTGTTTCAGTTGTTTGTGGCAATTTTGTGACATATATACATGGTAAATGGCATTTTGAAAAGCTTTTAGTGCTTCTTAAAGCTACTTTTTAGTTAGCAATTCGACACCTTATTGTATCCTGTTTTCAATGATTTCATGTTTCACCTATGTTCCTTGTGTTGCCCAACTCCACAGTCCACATGATTTGGCTGCAGCACTTTTTGACATTATGAGAAATCTTTGAAATGCTATTTTATGTAATTACTATTATTTTACCATAACACAGCATGATTATTGCTCTCCCAGCTGAATAAACACACAGAAATCGAATTGCATCGAATCGAATCATATCGTATTGTATCCTTTTGTATTGGAAGGAATTGTCCCTTAATCGTATCTAGATTTGTACCAGACCGGCACATATGGGAGAGATACACACCCCTATCTATAAGTCAAGGTTAATTTATGTTATCCCGGTCAGTGTAGCCTGAGCTCCGACCAGTAGTTAACTGTTAGTACCCAATAAGAACCCAGGTCCAACTACAAGGTAATCTTTAGCAGGCTACGAATTTTTATGCAGTTATTAGCTACGTTAATTCTGCACAGAGGGTGAGGCTGTCTGCCACTGTCCTGCCCTATGGCCCTATGTCCTGCTATGGCTGAAAGCATCTGTGCTTGTAGCATTAGTCTACAGTTGTTAATATACAGGGCATACAGCATTAGCATGCAGCTAATGGACCAATAAAACCCTTCTATCAGCATCTTTTTCAGGACATGGCAGGGGAACAAAGCAGAGATCAGTGATGCAGGAGTTTTTCTCTTATGTCGTTATCAATTAAAAATGGCTTTTTAAAGTGTGTACCCTGTTGCTGTCTATGTGAGTCAATGGATTTTTTTACCCCAAAATGGGGTGTGGTGATCAGAACCTGCTATGAATGGCGTATTGCCAATCTGATCTATAGGTAGCTGACGTGACGAATCCTATAACATGTTCACTGACATCCTTGACATTATAACAGTAAATAATGAAATATATTTGATTATATACTGTAGAAAACCACCACTACAGCCACTCAAGTGAGTTGAATCAACACCTCTGACAGTGTGTCAAACAAAGAGCTTCAGACTACATGAGATTGAACAGACCTGTACATTGTATAAGGGGCAACTCTGGCCTCTATTTTCACAGTGAATATTTTGTCACTTGATTAATAGAGCCTTAATTCACCCAAAATGAAGAAATAATTAACAGTATCTACCCCCCCACCCACTCTTTCATTAAAGAGCCATAACTGTGTGACAGACAGGAAGTCAGATCATAAAGGTGTCATTGTGTCACCTCATCTCCTCTGTTCCCATTTCAATTAACAGATTGCTCCTGGTCTGGACTGTCCCAGCATGTGGTCTTGTGCTGCTCTTTCTACGCTGCTGTTAGAAATTCAACACTATAATCTTGGCTTCCACACTGAGTATTTCACACAGTTAAAAAACCTTGGTGTGTTTCCACTGAAATTACCCGGGGAAAAACTTTCCCTCAACCCCAAACTTACCTAGTAAGGTGGTAGGACTTTTCAGATTCCCCAGAATTCTTGGGGGGGGGGAGACACACTTGCAGTGTTCCACACTTCCATTCACCCGCCATGTTTAACCCTTGTATGGTGTTCGGGTCTATGGGACCTGTTTTCATTTTTTTATCAAGAGAAAAATTAGATAATTAATTATTTTTTCAAACCCAGACTCATTGGCCTCTGAGTTTGAAAAAATGATTAATCGTATAATTTTTCTTTTTATAAAGAACATGAAAAAGGATGAAATCGGGTCCCACAAACCCGAACACCATACAAAGGTTAAGCCAGTGTGGCTGCAAACTTGTTTATTTCATTTCTACAAGCTTCACATAGTTTGTGTTTTCATCATTTGGAAAAAGGAACAAAAGAAGAGAAGGTACGAGAAGTGGACGGACGACGAGGTCCAGGCTCTTATGAGCGTATTTGCTGAGTCTATAGAAGAATAGCTGACCAGCTGGTGGAGCTAAATGTAGGGCACATGCTGAAAATTCATGAAAAGATGAAGAAACTTAAGCAACATTGTAAGAAGCTGAAGGACCACAACAGTAGTTTCTGTTACCACTCCCCCACACGTCATCAGCCTGATTTGAATAAATGTTCTGGAACTTTGAGGTGCAGTGGAAACGCAGACCACACAGATTACCAGGAATTCTTTTACCCAGGTAAATAAATTCCTGGTAATAAAAATTCCTGGAAATGTTGGTGGAAAAGGGGCTAATGGTGGTCTCTGCCAAACCACAGCAGCATGAGTGGTCATTAGTCTAACTTCCGTATCCCTGCCATGTCCGGATACTAGATCACTATTTGGGACTATCACTGATTGGTTTTACATTATTTTAGTATGAACAATGCTAAAGAAGCCAATAACCAAAGGATATGATGATCACTATGAAGGAAATCAGGAGTTAAAGCTGAGCTTATTGTTACAAGTATCACATTGTTCTGACGCTAATTTACGTCATGAGATGTGTAAACTTGGTAATGTTGTTGTACATGAGAAAGAGATGTTAGTAGATTGTTTTTTTTCCAGTCTATCGTATGACAATCATGTGATGAGTGATTTAAAATGAGTTGAAAGGGCCATCCAATGTCTATTAAGCATCTAAGAAGTCTACAGAGTATTTATACATAGCTAAGGAAGGTCCCCAACATCCATATGTCAAAATAGCCATGCTTCTGTTTTTATTTCAAATATCATATTTTTGTCATCAGACACACAATGCTCTTTAGTGCACTATTAAAATTGTGGGTTCATGCTGTAAAGACAGTTGAAATAAATAGTTGAATAATATGTTTCAGTATTTCTTCCTGAAAGAAAATGGTAAAATGTGTCACTTAGTAATAAAAGTCTATTGTTGATGCAACTTAAAGGGACACTGGAATATGTCAGGCCATGTACACTCATGGTTTCAGGGTCAGTGGTGATCAGCCTATGCCAAAACACTTTCACCATTTTCTGGAAGGCCAGTGGTTCATGAATTTGGTGTTTCTTTGGCTCATCTGATTATTGGAACACACTGTAGTCTATATTCTAAACATTTTAATGTATATTGTAATACTATTTACATATATTGTATATTGTTCGTATCTACGTCATCATAGTTGTAGTGATGACGTTTTTATTCTAAAAAAAAAAAAAAAAAAAGAAAAAAGAAAAAACACCGGAAGTCTTCCGTCTTTCCAGCGGAACTCAGGTGGAGCAGACACACAGCATGTTTCCAGGGGGACGCATTACAGTGTTGAGCACTATGTGGTACCACAGGTGACAGCTGCATTTAGAAGGTATGTTTAATGCTTTCTACCCAGCACACAACAGAAATAGAGACAGAAGTGAACATGTCAGCTTACCGCGCTTTGGTTATTAACGACAGTGTTCCGTTTGTTTAACTCGACGCACACCGCTTCCTGTCCCACACCGTCCAGCCACGACGGTGGAGTCTGTCCGTCCGTCTGTCAGTCCGTCCGTCCGTCCGTCAGTCCGTCAGTCAGTCCGTCAGTCCGTCAGTCAGTCAGTCAGTCCGTCCGTCTGTCAGAATGAAATGATAACAATGATAGTCCTCAGCAGCCTGTGTCAGTAACACTCCATCGTCCCCAGCTTCACTGTCGTCTTACCTCCTGAAGTCAGCGTGTGTTACTAAGCTTATCTATCTGTCTGTCTGTCTGTCTGTCTGTCTATCTGTCTGTCTATCCATACATACATGTAAATATATGTTAAAAATATAAATAGGGCTGAAACTAACAATTACTTTCACCCTGGCTGTGGCCTTCCTCAGATTTTGTGAGCCAGAAGACAGGAGTGTGATGGTGCACAGTGTAAAGATGCAGGAAGAGTTATGGGATTAGTCATTAGTAAACAGTAGCTGTTAATCTGCACTAATATTCAAAGTGGCATACTGAACAT
Source organism: Pempheris klunzingeri (assembly GCF_042242105.1). Taxonomy (NCBI): domain Eukaryota; kingdom Metazoa; phylum Chordata; class Actinopteri; order Acropomatiformes; family Pempheridae; genus Pempheris; species Pempheris klunzingeri. The sequence goes on from NC_092016.1 coordinate 27,543,290, forward strand.
GTACAGAAGCCAAATAACAGGATAAAAGAAATATGATTTTAGATGAAAGCCACCCAGTTCAAACCGAAAAAAGTAGTCATTCTGATTTTCTAAAGATTATTAAACCCTAAAAAACATATACTGACCTGATGGAATGAAATAACTGATAGAATGAATGATACATTGACCCAGTTTCTCAGCAGAACTACAAAGTTGCTCCTCATACTTGTATCGTTCTTTTAAACTGCTCTAATGTCTCTGCAGCAGTGCAGTTAGTCGCTTATTAACAGAAGCTCTCATCATTCAGACTTTTGATATTGTTACAGCGACTTTAATGTCAGACACATTCCGTTATTAAAGGTCAAACTGGCAGGGATGTGTTGCTAGGTTACATCCAGGCTATCTATTTCCAGGTAGCAAGCTAACGAGATGAGTTTAAGTGGAAACATCGCGAAAGTTTGCACACAGTCCACAGTCAACAGGTTTATCCACACATACAGGCTCTGTGGGTTCACTGCATATGTATGTTGTATATTGATGGGTTTATTCTATATTCTGTATTCTATATGCCACAGGTGCAATGTGTTGTGTTACCTACACCATTCACTGGTTCCCAGTTTTGGATCAAACAACTGTCAGTAGGTAGCATTACCTTAGCAACATCAAGAACCAGTTCATTGTAGATACATAGGGTTGTCAGGTCAGATGACCTGTCAGTTCAGTCAATGAAAACAGCAAGTGCTCGGGCAGGTTTTAGTAGGGTAGCTCTATCAGTAGATGTTTATGTTGTCTGATGTCAATGACTTGTTGAAACAGGGATGTGTGACGCAGCAGAGAAAGACCTGTATGCTGTCCTGGGAGCCAGTGCCTCAGACTCAATCCAGCAGCTCAAACACAGATACCAGCAGCTGGCCTTACAGGTAAGCACACAGCTCTGTCTGTCCCTGTGTCGGATGGAAGAAACACACAACCACTACTGATGTACACTGTTTGAGGATGGCTCTTTTTCCATCTCCACAGTGCTTGGCTCAATTAGACACAAGCCCAACTATGCCCAACCAGATGGTAGATCTGACTTGTTAATTAGATAGATAAATACACAATAGATCCAATAGCTTGCACAGTCAATTGGCAAACAATAAAATAATAAATAATAAAAGTCAGTGGAAAGAGAAAGAGAGAGTGGGTCATGAGCCACTGCCCTCAACTGAGGTGTTCTACAGTCTGATGGCTCTGAGGACATTTGTCTGTGTTTATGTTCATTCAAGAAACAGCAGCTCATATTAAAGTAAAGTTAATACAAATTATTTATCTGAATCCTAAAGAACAAATTGACATTTTTTAATGCAACACACACATTCCTTATATATAAGTTTTGGGTTGCTGCAATCATTCCTCCTCTTCATACTATCTCTAAAGTGATTTTTTCCAAACAAACCCTCCAGTCCTTCTTTTGTGTTATACAGCTGAAGATCATGTTAGCCTTCAGTTTTTCTAATATGAAAGTCTGTGTGTGTGTGTGTGTGTGTGTGTGTGTGTGTGTGTGTGTATAAACGCTCAGTACCACCCAGACCGTCTAGGAGGTGAGTGTTCTTCAGAAGCACAGTATGGTGTGAACAAGTTTCTAGAAGTTGATGCAGCCTGGAGGATCCTTCAGGACCAGAACACCAGGAGACAGTATGACCTGCAAAGGCGAGGTAGGACATTGTTTAGTTTGACACAAAAAACATCATTAGTTGATTAGTTGATTTGATTTATTCTATATTTATGGCAATGGTCATGACCTGCATAAAAAGAGTCTACAAACTAGTCAAAAGTCAAAAGTGTTGCTCAATTGATTTAAAAGTTCTCAAAGCCGACATGAAGACTTAAACCAACATTATTTCAGTCACAACAGAATTTGATGGGCTCATTCCTTCATGCAGGCTGTCATCTACCACTATAATGCCCGAAATACACAGGGTATGAATGCAGTTCCTGACGTAGACAGGGAGGAGCTACAGTTACATGCATGCACATCGATTTGATTGATTTCCTTTAATGTGCAATGTAAAAACACCCATAGGGCTGCTCTGCTGCCTTGCATTAACCTCTGGTACACTGAGGTATTTATTTTAATAATTTCTTAACAGATTGTGCTCATGTAGAAGGAAATAAAATAGACCCAGTATAGGCCCAGTCAGGCCAAGCCCGAAGGAATGATGTGGAGCCATCGTCCTATGAGTTCACCACCCACAGGGCCCGTTACAGGGGTCTAGTGCATGTTTGAGCATAGGGTGGTTCATAAGTGTACATGGTACCAGAACACCTTAGGCCAAAGATATATGATCGAATTTGTGGTCGTGTCATGATCACCACCTGGTGGTGAGTTGGGTCAGATGGTGGCAGAGGCTGCCAGACAGACCTTGTAAATCCAAACGTGTAGTAAGGGTGTGCTGGGTGCGTTTGGTGGAAGACCCTGTCTGGGAGGTCTTCAACTCCTACCTCAGGAAGAATTTCTCGTATATCCTGGGGGAGGTTGGGAACATGGAATCAGAGTGGGCCATGTTCAAAACCTCTGTTTCAGAGGCGGCTGCTAGGAGTTGAGGCCAGGATGTCGTTGCCGCTGGTCGGGTTGGCAACCTAAGAACCTGCTGGTGGACAGCGGAAGAAGGAGGCTTTTCAGGCTTGGTTGGCTTGGGGGTCTCCTGAAGTAGCAGATTGGTACCGGGGGGAGAACCCTGCTGTGGGAGGACTTCGGGGAGGCTATGGAGAAGGACTTTTGGGTGGCCACAAGGCAGTTCACAGGCTCAGGAAGGGAAAACAGGGCTTGGCTCAGGCTGTGTTCAGCCGTGGAGGAGAACTGCTGACCCAGACTGGGAATATCGTCGGTTGGTGGAAAGAGCACTTTGAGGAACTACTGAATGCGATTAACATCCTCCTCTGTGGAGGAGGCAGAGTCTGAAGACTCGGGGGAAGCCTCAACTATATCCCTGGCAGAGGGCTCCGAGGTAGTTAAGAAGTGACAAGGCGCCAGGGGTGGATGAGATTTGCCCTGAGATGTTGAAGGCTGTGGACATTGTTGGACTGTCTTGGTTGACACCCAGTTGTCGAACCTCAGATTCAAGAGGAACAATGCGGATTCCGTCCTGGTTGTGGAAAAGTGGACCAGCTTTTTACCCGTGTGATGTTTTTGGAGGGGTCATGGGAGTTCACTCATTCAGTCTACATGTGCTCTGTGAACTTGGAGAAGGCCTTTGATTGTGTTCCTAGAGACCTCAGAATTGCATCTCTGCTTTTTGCAGACGATCTGATTCTGTTGGCTTCCTCAGACCGTGACCCTCAGCATGCGTTGGGGCAGTTTGCGGCTGAGTTTGAAGGGGTTGGGATGAGAGTCAGCACCTCTAAGTCTGAGGCCATGGTTCTCTGCCAGAAAACGGTGGATTTCCCCCTCTGGGTTGGGAGCGAGTTGCTGCCACTAGTGGGGTAGTTTAAGTATGTCAGAGTCTCTGGGTTCACAAGTGAGGGTAAAATGGAGCGCGAGATGTACAGGTGGATTAGTGCGGCATCAGCAGTAATGTGGGCACTGCCACCACGACTCGACCCTGGATAAGCAGTGTATATAATGGATGGATAGATTGATGGATTGATACAGCTGAGAGCAGGTACAGATGAAAAAACAGCGGATATACAAAAGATGCCATATTGATCACTTCGGAACCACAAGACTGACCCTGAAATCCCACTGGGGACGTCTGCGTCGCGTTCTGGCTGCGGTCCGGTTTTGCTCCGCTCTCTGTGCAGTTGTAAAACCCACTGAGAGTGTTTCGGAAGTGTTTCAGACACTGAGCATTTTGCCTGGCTGATTAGTTGACTTGCTCAGATTTTGTTTGGTTATTTTCCTGTGATTTTCGTGCTAAAGTGTCCTAACAAGCTCATCTGCTCTGTGCTGCTTGACGTGGTTTGGCTGTGGCCAATTTCAAAAAAAGAAGTGCCGTGTATCTTTAGCGCTCCCAGTGGCAGTGACTGAACGCAATGCAGATGCCGGGATTTAGCCTTGACATGTAAATACTTTTGGACAAAAGGGATTAAGAGGTTAAGAAGTGCAGCTCTTTTGGAATGTTTAAAGTTGTGTGTGTGACTAGTTTGTGGAAGAGAGATGGAAACACGGGACACTTAATAAATAAATGCATTTATTACACTCACCTTAGAATGTGGAACAAGACACATTTCTCTCTCTCTACATGTTTTACCTTGTCCTGCTGTACCTTTTATGCCTATCTGACAGCATTCAGTTCAAACTTCCATAAGCCTGTAAATAGAGTAGAACACACAAATAAATAAATACAAATACTATACAGCTCATAGTTCTTGAAAGGTTTTGATGCTCACTGCTATAGACACATTTCTGTCAGAACCAAAAAAGTACAAAGGTTTCATGGCCAGCCAAACTTTAGGTATTGTAGCTTCTCAAACATTTGCGCTGTCCTTTTAGATATGAAACTGTAAGAAATAAGACATTTTTTCTGTTGGTGAATGTGAGTATATGCTTTCTGAAAGATCCAACCTCTTCCTCATCATTTACCCTATTTTAAATAATCTCTAGTTTAGCAGCAATTATTCCTCACACAGTGAATCACTAATTAAAACCTAAGCAAGGTTTGGCACTAATTATTCGTGGTTGAAAGTCATTATCACTGTCAAACTGTACAACTTGTTAATGAGTGTTTCCTAAAAGAGTGAACTGTAAAAAATTAGTGTGAACATCCATCTGTTCACCTGTTTATCCATCCTCCTATCATCAGTTCAGTTTATCCATCAGACCATCTGTCTATCCATCCATCCATTGTTAAATCCATTTTAGCACTGTAACTGAAGATCTTTTGAATCGTAGTTTACTGTGTGTCTCCTACCAGCTGTAGGAGGTGAAGAGCATCTTAAGAAGCTCAACTTGCAGGAGGAACCAAAAAATAATTTGTTTAAGTGTTTATTGTCTTTATTTGTAAGTCTATACTTATATCATTAACACAATTAAACTAACATACAAATTAATTCAACAGTTGGTTTGCACAGCTTCGTCATTGTCCTCTCCTTATTGCTGCATGTATTTATCTATTCTGGCCAAAATGCCGCTTTCCTGATGTATATGTTTCGTCTTCATATCTTCTCTTTTCTTTTTCAGTTGGTCTGTTAAAGAATTCACAATTATGACGATGATCCACATTAATTCACAATAGATAACCTGCATATTTGTGAAAACTTAAGACCTCCTGATCTGCCAATGCGTAATTTTTTGCTAATAGTAACGTCTGCTATGAGCAGCTAAATCAATCAAAGTTTACTTTCTCCAACTTATTTCCACCCAAGAACATGAGTTATAAAGGTGCACACTGTTAATGGCACAGAGAGCTCAATTTTTATTCTTAACACTGAAATATAAAATATTTCTTTGTCTTGCTTACAACTTGTCTTGCTTGAATGTATTTTTGGTATAGCATGGTTTACAAACCATTAAATCTCTGAAGTTACCTAAAAGTGTGATTGGTATCGTCCTCAGCATTACAGACAGCTGTCTTAATAGCTTGCAGTTATACTTGCTCTAAAATAATCATATATCTCAAATAATGGCCAACACAAACAAAGGCTAGTGCCTATCAGTACAACAACTCTCCACTCTGTTCTCACTTTCGCAGTTTTTAACACAAACTAGTGCAGTGCCTGCTCAAGGCACGTGCCTGTTCAGAATGGGCGAGTTGCTTTATTCCCAGTATTCATCCCCAGTGTTGTCGTGAACCATGTTATGGCTGCTTACAGCATTCTTGAAAACTGCTCATCCATTGGACTTACCCTGTCTTTCTGTCTATCTGTCTGTCTGTGAGCCTGCTTGACATAGACAATACAGTTTGTCTATACAGTTAAAAAAGAAAGCATTCCAAAATAAAGTAGTGAAATCTAATGACTAACCTGTTGCATGTATACACAGATTTACAGAACCCAGTTTACTACAGTGCATGTAAAAGCACTGATTGCCTTCACCATCTGTCAACCTTCATCCATGCTTTGCTGTCTCAAACATGTTGCTGTTATTGTCACAGAGCAAAACATGAAATGGGAAAGTTTGGAAAGGAAAAAAAATGGGGAATGGACTATTCTTGTTTATTACCCTTTATTGTCTTTTTGACCACCCAAAGTGTTTTTAACATTATACACACATTCTTTCCTGGGAGAGAAGCTAACCACATTCACTCACTTGCACATCGACGCACAGCACAGCTCACAGTGCAGACTCACTTCCATTTTTTAGCAATACAAACTAATGCAACACTTTGTTCCAATCCTGCCTCATCCAGACTGCATACAAACCTTCAAATGTGAAGTCATAATACTGTTCACAGCAAATGTCACATCATTCTTCTTCTCCTATAATAATGATGCATTAATGCTTCTCCAGCGCTGGAACTTAAACAGGACTGGCCAGTGGATTCTGCACTTTATCTGGAGGATATGACCTGGAACCAGGGTAACTACACTACACACTGTGCACACTAAGACACAAACTAAAGCAGTAAGGATGCTAGAATTATTTCTGCCTTAACCACGGGATATCAAGCAGACTGTTGCACCAGCTACATGCAAGTTCCAAGATTCAGTTGTTTTATTGCCAGACATGTACAGATAAATACATTACAGAGATTTACATTAATAATGTAAATACAAGTTCCACTGTACAATGAAAATCTTTCTTTGCCCTTTCGCCTTCAATGCCACTTCAAGATAAAAGAAAGAGATTGACAGAAAAATAAACAGTAGCTATACAATAGACAATAGCCATACAGAAAAACTATATACAGATCACCGTGTGTCATCTCCCATGACTCAAACATGTTGCTGTGCACAATCAACACTTCAATCGGCTTCAGCCGAAACTCACCAGTTTGTACAGTTGCTACTTAATAATGCACTACAACCTGATTAAGTCTTAAGTAAGCAAAACATTGTCACAGTGACTTTGGACCAAAGCTGGTACCGAGGTGACATGGGAACATTACCAGTTGTCTGGATACATGTGACCTACACAATCCGTGCTGCTTTCGATGATTAAGCCATCCATTAACTGATCTATTCAATTTAATGCCACTATGTGCACCCTGTGGTGTGGTCAGGGAGGCGTTTCTGCAGTGGCCATGAGCTCAACACATTGCGGAAACCACCATGAATGCAAAAGCTAAAACATAAAGGCAAAAACCACAACGTGAATACAAAAGCCACAATACAAATGCAAAAACCACACAACAGGCATGGCCTTTTGCAATAAATGAGGCATGACAATTAATGAGCCATTTGTTTCCTTACTACATCCTTTACATTCAACCTAAGTTATGTTCTAACTTACACATGACGGGTGCAACTAGCTGTTGGTAAACTGAGGGTGTACTACTAGTCATTCTCAGTTGTTCATATGATCTTTACCCAGCTGGATTTCAATGATGGATCAATGTGTTTGTAACTAGTCAGAATTGCACGAAGTTTGTATAGATATTCATGGGCCTCAGAGGATGAGCATCACCTCAAGCATCACCCTCATGATTTATTTCTTTATTTTCTTTCTATTTATACACATGTTTTTATTCTAATGGGATAAATGGCAAATTAATCTATTTATTGTTTTGTCTGAGTTACTGGATTTCACTTGTCAGTTAGCGTGTCAAGATGATCATATCCACACTTGTTCATGCTCACTGTGATGGAGGGAGGTAAATTGTGTTTTCCATCTATAACATAAGTATGGGTTGTTTCAGATGAGTGTGCGTATACATACAGCTGTCGCTGTGGGGGTGGATTCAACATCTCAGAGAAGGAGGTGGAGGAGGAGACACAAAGGAAGCAGCAGGATGATGAAGACGAGGAAACAGAGGAAGAAGCGCATGGGGGAGTGGTTGTTTGCTGCGATACGTGTTCCCTCAGCGTGCATGTCACAGGCCTGACACTGCCGAGCCTGACTACTAAATAATTGTGTTAACATTTCTTGGAAGAGGGCACCAAAGCATCAAAGTATACTGTTGTCGCCGAGTGGAAGGTCTCAGACTTTGTGGTCAATATCACCCTTCTGCGTAGGGTCTGATGGTGCAAAGCACCAAAGCACCAATAAAAGAGCCCACTGGCCCACTCACTGAGAACACACTCTGCATGTATGTTGAATACAAGTGTGTGAAGAAGAGTGTTGCTGAGCCATCCTTCCCTTTGTAAACAGGCAGTGGTGGATGTGGACACCACATCTCTGAGCAGGGATCTGTTCTTTAGTCATAGGCTGACTGATGTGGTTCATTTGGTACTTTAAACACAAGTTTGATTTGTTGGTCTTGATGAATTAAATAAGAGTGTGCCGTGACTCTGAAATTTGAAAGCATTCGTGAGTGGTCATACTATACTGATTGAATTAATATCATTGACTTGTAGTATAACAAAGTACATTTGAATTGTTTTTTCTTTGATATGTATTGATATTTTATTGCATAGGATGTCATTTGTAGGTGTTTAAATCATTGTTGAAATTAAATTGTGGTAAATACTTTAAGGAAAAGAATGATTCATGTCTGAAACATGTGCTCATGTTTAGAGTTAACTTAGGCCAGTCTTTGTCATGAGGCTCACGGACTTGTTATGACAACAGACTTATGCTACATCACCATCAATCAAACCAAGCTAACTCAGTATGCTCGTCTATCAAGGCTCCAAGGATTCATTTGAGAAGAGATGGATTGAGTGGCTAACCAACATTTGGTAGGTTTATTACAGAGCATGCAACACTTTTCTCACAGTTTAGGAAAACTGAAAATAAAAACAAATAAAGAGCTCTTTGTAACCTGTAATAACATGTCCTTAGTGTCTCCCTCTTTTGTCTTAAAATTCTGTCTACCTGGATTCGATGATCTGTCAATTTCCTGCAAATCCATCACGTCAATCCTACAATGGAATCCAAAGCAGCTGGCCACACCGCTTTCAGGCTTCCCTCAATGTTTCACCACCAGGACTGGCTCGCCATCAAGTTACAGCAAAGAGTCCTGGGTTATCAAAAATCAAATCCTATGAATACACAATAGACCAGAGAAATCATCATCAGTCTACTTTTCAAATGAGGTCAAATCTGCTTCCTCAAAAAGTCATTCACAACCCTGTGTTGGGATTTTTCTTTGAATTTTAAAGGATTCCAAAACATGTAACATGAGCTGAAGATGTGGAATACCTTTTACAGAAATTACACTAACATAATTACATTTAATATTTCTCCATCTGTGCATTTCCTTCAAACTTGTATAAATAATTGCTGTAAACTCCATGAGTCTCACCATCTGAATGTTTGTGTATGTGCAGACACTCTACAGTGCAGTCCTTTAACACATGGGGGTTTCTTCAGTTCGGTTCATCCAATCCAGGAAGGTGAAGCGCTCTTATTTTCATGTGAATACAGGGACACAGGGATATGGGAAATGTTTTAATGGTAATTTAGTCATTGAAAAGCAATTGAGTAGTTGACTGTACCGTGTGTGTACGTTGAACTCAGAAAAGTAATTGCTTAGCTGTGAGGCCCAAATAGAATTTGCTGTCAGGAGATAATACTGCCTTTTACAATGTTGTGGATAGAGGTAATCTAATTGAGGTAATCTAATGTTCAAGCAGAGGGTGATGGTCTATCCCCTGGAGAGTCTACGACTCTGTGCACTCTGGGGTCTTTGCTACATGTCTGAACCTGCCTGCTCGCTGGCATGATGCTGCTTAGCATACCGGATGCTCATCTACTGAGCACACAGATCACACAAATATCAAGCATTACCTGTCTGTTAAAAACCACAAGAGGGAACATAGATCGTCATGTTCACAACTGTGTATAAAGAGGGTTGACACGTATTTGCTTTCTCTCACTACAAAAATGAAGTCTGCAGCCTTGCAGACCTTAACCCCCCCCCCACCCACTTCAAAACACGCTTCTTTCAAACCTAGCAGATCAAAATAAAAGTCAAATACTAACAAGGGCTCTGTTTTTAATCCATCGAATGTCACAGAAAATGATAACATTCATGCTTTTAAAACCTTTTAACTGCACACAGTGTACACAATATAGAATACAACTTTTACACACATTAATAAAACAACCCGATGTTCTTGAAGGTATTTTTAATGCTTATCTCTCTCAGCGCAGGTACACAAACGTTATTCTCAGTCAACAGACACATAGCAAGAGGGGTGCAGTTTTTCTTTGTCTTGTTAGCAAGGGCAGCTAGCAGCAAGCTGCTGACCCTGCTAAGATAAACGCCATCACGTTCACTAACCATGTTTGGAAGTTCAACTTTCTCAGAGATAAAAATGAAATCCTTTCTCTCATTTTTGAGTGAAAGCATCAAGAAACAAAAATGCAAAAACAGAGGAAGGAACAGAGGAAGAGGAAAATCAGGAGTAAAGTGAATCATCTGTGTAATAAAATTCTATCCTGTGACACTGAAAAATTATCTTGTAACAGCCTAGGGGTCCTGATCCCTGGGCTGAGGAGCCGTGCCCTAAATGACAGAGCTATTCTCTTCTCTGCAGGACTGCGACAGACACACAAAGGAATAAAGGCTGGTAACGACTGCTCTCTCTCTGGTCACTCAGCCTGCAAAGGTCACAGCTGACAGAAACTCTGAGTAATGATCATCTCTCATGTATTATCCCCCATAATCCATCCATCCATCCATCCATCCATCCATCCATCCCGCCATCCATCCATCCATCCATCCATCCATCTCTGCCCTCCCCATAGAGAGAAGGTTAAGAAGAGAGAGAAAAAGGTATTGTCTGAATTCTCAACTAATTACTTTTTTTTCTACAGCAGCTATCGCGGTCAACAGTGTCGGAGAGTACCTAGTGACACACTGGGGGGGGGTGATGTGACAGCTGATGCTTAAATGAGGGGTTGGTAGAATATTGATGTGACAGACACAGAGACGTGGTGGGACACAAAATCACTTTCACCAACACCCCACCTACAATTAGAGTGCTTTAGATCACTTTCTACCAGCTCCCCCACCTCCCCCACCTCCCCCACGCACACACACACACACACACACACACACACACACACAATCCCACTCCAACCGTGTTCATACACTGTAAAATCACATGTTCAATTTAATTTAGAACAATTAATTGTAATTAGTTAAAGAAACATTCTTGTTTATAACAACTCAGCTGTTATTTTTGTAGGATTATGTCAGTAGTGATGATAATAATGTAAGTCAATAGCTGAGATCTAAGATGTCCAATAATGTTAATGCATTTGGCATAAACTTTTTGGTAAAATCATTATCCAACCTTTCCACCTTCTTCTGAGCCTTTGAGGACGTCTTGTCTGTGCTGGCTTGGAGGCCTTGGAGGTGGGATTGTTGTCATGCCTCCTGTTCTAATGTCAAAGTCCATACTAGACATGAAACCTCAAGTTTTGGGCCAACTCAGCTTTTCTATTGTAAAACCTTTTTGACATTGATTTCGCTTACAACAACGAAGCAGATCCCCTTACACTCATTTGACCCTGGGCAGTTTGTTGAGTTAAGATACTACTGAAACAGGTACTACATGGACAGTATCTTCCTGCAGGACAAAGCTATGAATGATTATAAAGACAAGAAGGATGCTGTTCATGTTATTGGAGGAAGAGAGATCACCCTCATGGCTGCTTGATCTTTTGGTATTTTTCCCACCACTGGCTGAATTAACTGTGTGTGTTGAACGACAAATTGTAGGGGACATTGCATTGGTGATTATGTGAAGATATTACTATTAACAGTGAGCAGGTAAGCTGATGCCCGTGAAATAAACATGGTACAAACACCTGGTAGTCAGCATATACAGCACTAGGCTGACAGGCATTTTACTATGTCACCGTTATGCCGTTAGTGGAACCAGCCAGTAGGACCCCAAAGCAGACAGCAGTAGTATCATTCGCTGCGATCTTGCTGTGCCTTTGACTTGGATTTTGTGGTTATTGCAAATTTCATATAATATCAAGATTTTAGCAGTGGTGGTGGCACAAATGTCACGGTGGCTTTAGAGCATACAGTGATCGGGGCATCGTGGCGAGAGCGAGGGCAGCTGGTGTTGCTGCTGTGAAGTTCCCCCCCTAGCCTAGACACTGAACCCCAACTTGCTCCTGAAGCAGCTTCAGTTTGAGAATGTGTGTGAAAGAACAGTCTCCTCCAACTCAGATTCCTCCTGAATGAATGATGGGTGAATGAGGATGTGATGGAAAAGCGTTTGAGTTGTTGAAATGACCAGAAAGGAGCTGTACAGATACAGACCGTTTACCATAGAGACAGAAGAGAGACTGTGAGGGAATGAGGAAACACTAGCACTATTTAAATTGTGGTTACTTTCACGTTTACCTTCAAATAAAGTAGTTTAAGTAATCTTTCACTTCACAAACGCACGCCAACATCCAACTTACGTTTAGTTTGGATAAATTGACTCAGGTCGAAATACTAAATCAAACAATACTAGTTGATGTAACCCGGGAAGACGATATTTTTACAGTGTATCCCATCCTTCTTTCAAAGCCCCATCCCTTTCTATCCTGCAATTAGAGCCCTTTGATCACCTTCTGTCTCTAACCCCCTACCTCTCCTCTCCCTTTCTCTTCCTTTTATCCTTTCCAACTTTTTGACCGCCTGCAGATAGACCTGTTTAGTGCATTCTCTGTCTGCTGATGCTCTCCTCAGTCTATGTTTCTCCATCTCTCTGTGTTTCTATTTGGATGGCTGACAGTGGTTTAAGGTTGATGGGGGGGTGGGGTTGATGGATCGACTGAATAACTGTCAGGATAATAACAATGGTTGCATTGCCCTTTAATAACTGGAGTCCCTGGAAGGCTGTGGGGAATGCAGATTATATACTGTCAGTTCAAATCCTCCAAACCATCTTGAAAAAAGGGCGTTAAGAAAATGATTAAGAATTATTCTCATTTCTTCAGATTGTGGAAAGAGTGTGTGTGTACGTGTGTGTGTGTGTGTGTGTGTGCAAGTAAGTCAGTTGCTTCCAACTTGTTAGCTTGTGTCAGAGCTTCTGTAAGTGCTGTCAGAATGTTATATTCCACACTTTTAAGGGGCATTCCACCTAGAACTCGGTTGACTTGTCACGGTTAGTCCTGCTCAGCTTGTGAAAACAGTTGTATGGTCTTATCTGGCTCCATGTTGAACTTTGCCAGGTCTGAAAAATTACATCATAATGATATCATGTGCTGCGTGTGGAATATGAAAGACCCGTCTGGGCGATACGTATTATCGATCTAATTCAGTTGTTTCTTTCTAATAAGTGAATCCATGACAAAATATATTGTAGGATTTTGCTGTCACTCCCTCTTAAATTCTGCATCGGTAAATATCGACATTTCTATGTACTGTTTATGATCTACGTCTTACATTTGGCACATCTATGTGCTGTTTTTGGCTCAAAGAAAACCCATTAGGCTAGCAGGACAACACATGAAAGCAGCCCAGTTTGTAGAGCTTCCCCTTAATCGTTATTGTCAATATGCGCATTTTCTTATTCTGAGTTGCTTAATGAATAGTTTAATGCAGTGTATAAGTGTGTAAATGCAAATGTTACACTATAAAATTAGATCATTTGTTTAGAATTTCTATATCAGGTTAAATTAGGCTGAATGTGCAGCAATTTTTGTGTTCATTTCAGTTTTCACAGTGCTTTACAACCAAGAACAAGAGTTCCACAAGTAAATGATAATAGTATTAAAGTGATGATAACAATAATACTAATACTTATAATAATTATAATAATAATTCATAAAGTAATTCATTCTATTTTTAACATTAATATGTTTCTCATTTAAAATAGTTTGGCTTTTTAAATGTTTCAAAAATCTCTGTATGAGTCGTAGGAATGTAGATCTTCATCACTGAGGCTGGTGTGATATGCATCTCAAAGATCCAATACATGAAAAATACATATGAAGGTACTGTACTACCTATTGGGCCGTCACCACGTGGGAGAACAAAGAAAGGCCGACATGTCATCTCCAAAGCCTGAAGCAAAGAAACAGGTGCCTCCATCGGACGTTCCAAGCCTCAGGTAAAGGAGAGGTTTGATTGGGATTCAAATCCTGGGGTCTGACTGGAAGTCCACCGGAGTCCAGGAAGAACCCAGCAGGCCGCACTGGCCATGACGTCACTAAGAATACAACAGTAGTACACGACGAAGCCGCACCACCTTTCCACTGCGGCACAAGTTGCTACAGGAGGTACCAGCCGTCCCCACACTCACTGGACGAGCAACCAGCTGGTTTTATTCTCATTTCTGTTTTTCCTGCTTTTTATGTGTTGGGATCCAAGGAGAACGCAGAGCAACCCGTGGCCTCCCCAGTCTGCCTGCAGAAGGGAGAGACAGGGTCCTGATCTCTTCAGATAGAGAAGGATAACTTCTACGCCCAGCTCTCTTTCACTCCCAGTCGACACAGCGGTAACTGACCCTCATCTTGCCGGACCAAACCCCGCCGGGCGCACCAGGACACACACACACAGTTAGTACTTCAGTGTGTTGTTGTGAGGTTGTAAACTGTAAGTGCCCGACCGCCAAGTCCTGTTAGTAAAGATTCTGTTTGCTGCTAGTTTTCTTTCACGCATTTTCTGTGTTATCCCACAGTGGGTTTTGTTATGTTAACAACCAACACTGAAGAGCCAGTTAATGGCATTTTTGTCAGCTGACCAGCACCACGACCGGCGGAACAGAGTTCACAGGTCGGGTCGCTGAGTGATACAATAGACGGTTACTGTGCGTCTCTGCAGCACTTAAGACCCTCTGTGCTTCCATTTTGAGTGCTTTCCTCTTTTTCTTTCCTTACTAACCTACATGTGTGCACCCACACACACACACACACACACACTACTACATAACGTTACAGGCGTGGATAGTGCTGTAGTATACACAGTGGTGTTCTGCACCACCTGGCGCTACAGACCAGTAGATTCCAGTCTCCATTGTGCTCCTGTTCCCTTTTCAACTCTTGCGGGCTCATCCGCCATTTTGAACTCTCCACATCGTCTGAATACGCTGCCATCTTGCCTTCTCCTCCTCGCCCCTCCCTCACACACACACACACACACACACACACACACACAGCCAGTAGATGCTTTTCATTTATTTGAATAATAGAGGTTTATCAGATGAAGTATTATTGATGTTTTATCAGTGTGCTTGGTTAAATAAACTTTAAGAAAGAAAGAATAGTCTCCTCCAACTTAGATTCCTCCTGAATGAATGATGTGTGAATGAGGATGTGATGTAAAAGTGCTTTGAGTAGTCAAAATGACTAGAAAGGCTCTATACATATACAGACCATCTTGGAATAAAATTTAATTCCCTATGCATACTTTCATCTTTCAAGTCGTCAGTCGTTAGTCATCGTCAGCGCCCGGCACGCTAGGGGCCTGCTAAACCTACTGTACATAGTATAAAGAGCATGTAGGAGGGAGGCCAGGGTGGTTGGAAGGATCAGACATAGACATAGACCCAGGAGACTGCTGTTCATGTCCCATGAGAAACCAACTATGAGTTTTTTATTATGGGTTGAAGAAAATATGATGGTTTAGGTTAAAATAAGTATGTTCGACTACATAATGTAACTTTAATGTAACATATGTCAGGTATTTAACTTAACTTACTCTGATGAATTCCAATAAAAAGTGCTATGGTATGCTGGACACTGGGAGGAACAGGTTTGGTTGTTAGCAAAAGAATCAAATGATTATTTACACTTATCAATATACTTCTTAATATCAGTAGAATTATTAATGGTAATTAATTATATTTGGGCACCAAACTGTGAATTGTGTGTCTTTGTGTGTGTGTGTGTGTGTGTGTGTGTGTGTGTGAGGGAGAGAGAGGGAGGGGCGAGGAGGAGATGGCAAGATGGCCCGCAAGAGTTGAACAGTGGGAACGAGAGCACAATGGAGAGTGAAATTTACCAGTGTAACACTAGGGGCTGCAGAACCGACTGCACAATGGTGCCAACTGCGCATTTAATGATATGTGGAAGTGTGCATGCGTGTAGACGTACACCTGTAGGTTAGTAAGGAAAGAAAGAAGGAAGAAAAGCACTCGAAGCGAAGCAAAGATGGTCTGAACCGCTGCGGAAACGCTCAATAACCGTCTGTTTTATCACTCAGCGGGCAACCTGTGGACTCTGTTTCATCGTTACGTTGGTCTTTTAATCGATAATATGCAGTTACTGGCTCTTACGTGTTGGTTGTTAACACGACAAAATCCCCTGCATGGGATAACACTGACAATACTTTGTGAGTGATTAGTGTATGTGTGTCCAGCTCAGACAACAGTGAGGCGAGGGTCCGTTATGCCGCTGCGTCGGAGGGGCTAACAGCGAGCTGATCCTCGGGTGGCAGCGTGGGAACAGTGGGAGTCGACTGGGAGTGAAAGAGAGCGGGGTTTTCCTAAAGAGAAGAGCCAAGTGTCTCTTCCTTCTGCAGGTCAAATGGGAGAAGCCACAGGTTGCCCTGCGTTCTCCTCGGGATCCCAACGTGTCAACTGAGGGTCACAAAAATGAAACAAAAACAAGAACAAGAACAGCCGGTTGCTCATCCACTGAGTGTGGGGTCACCTGTTACCTAGGTTTAAACGGTTAACACCTGATCTGCGAACACCTCCTGTAGCAGCTTGTGTTGCAGTGGAAAGGTGGTGTGTCGGATGTGCTGGTTTCGTGTTTTTGGTGACGTCAAGGCCGCATTGTGGGGCTCCGGTGGGTTTCTTCCAATGAGTATAAGTTACTATGTGAAAGTCAGCCACAGCAACCTACACAGAGTGATGCGGGTGCCAAGATCAGAAAACCCATCAGGAACCCTCCTGGAGCACAAGTCCTTACATGGCATGTACCACCGACAGATACCAGTGACTGATATCAAGAAATCCTACCAGTGGCTGGAAAAGGCTGGGCTAAAAGACAGCACAGATCTAATCATGGCAGCACAAGAGCAGGCACTTAGTGGGTGCAGGCTGTGCAGAGATGCTCCTGAAACTATCCAGCACATAATAGCAGGGTGTAAGATGCAGGCAGGATCCGTGTACATGGGACGCTATAACCAAGTGGCTGGCATAGTGGACAGGAACATCTGCAGTAAGTATGGGCTGGAAGTCCCATGTCAGAATGGAAGACACCTCCCAAAGTGGTTGAGAATGACTGACGTCCAGATCCAGACTGACAAGCTGGTGCTGGCTCACCTGACATTGTGTTGATTGACAAACCACAGAAGAAGACAGTGGCGATAGGTGTAGCAATCCAAGCAACAGCAACATCAGGAAGAAGGAACACGAGAAGCTTGAAAAATACCACGAGCTGAAAGAGGAGCTAGAAAAGATGTGTGGAGTAAAGGCAACAGTGGTGCCACAGGTGATCAGAGCACTGAGGGCTGAGAGTCATTGGTGACCAGCTGCCAGCCCTCAAAGCTATCTACAGCTCCTGCTATCTCCATAGAGCCACTACCGTATGCATTGGCCTACCATCACCTTTCCACTCTCCTGTCCTCTGGAAGGCGCTATAGGTGCATAAGGGTTCTTAATGCCAGATTGAGGAGCAGAATCTCCTGAACCAATCTGCCAAAACGTCACACGTTTAAAACTATAGATTACACTGTCAAGTAGATGCATGTCAGTAATCACCTGAAGCTGCTTCCTTACCTACATCTCACTGATATGTTTGCACTGATTCCACATTGTGTTCAAAAAGAATGAAGGCTGAAACCTGCTCCTGCACACAGGCATGTAAGTAGAGTCATTTCAAGATCTTAGTCGTTTTCTTTCATAGACTCTTGTTTTACAAGCTCATGCAGTATATCATTTAGCATATGCTCTTTAGCCATGCTGGTGTCATGGTTCTATAAATGGCAGTGCTGGTTTGTCGTCCACCACTTTGGTCCAGACTGAAAGTACTATACAGATAGCGGATGGATTGCCATGAAATTTGGAACTTGCATCTCATCTCCCCTCAAGATGAATCTTCTGAACTTTTCATCCGGTCAGGTTTATAATGGCTTATTACACTGTCAGGACTACATAGAATCTAAAACCATTTTAATGACATCTTTGACATCCAAACCAATACACCCTACCAAACACACAGTGAAGACTTCCAAAATGAACACCTAATAATAACAAAATAAAGAAGAATGTACTCTGAAAACCATAGTATGGTCCAAACATTGACACGGACACATTGAGGGTTTATTTTACGGGCTGCCAGTGATGAAGCACTTTAAACTGGGCAGACATCATGCTAACTAATAAACTGGGAGAAAACGTTGAGGGCAGCTTCTCCTTAGTGTGCAGTGTCATTGTTCGAATGTTAGAATGCTGATGTTAACGCGTAGCTCAAAGCAGCACAGTGTGTACATGACTGTAGACTCTTTGTCTTTGTTTTCTTCTCTGTTTCTGACAAGAGTCAGATCAACCAAATACATTGTTTGACACTCTGTTGACGTTTACCTTTACAACATCTAAGAATGTATTGGACTGTGTAGAGGAAGGGAACATTCCTGCATTACATTACTAGAAATATATCAGAGTTGTCAAATATAGTGTAGATATATGTGATGATTTTGTATTTGTTCCTCCTGAGATCTCTAATGAGCCATGATAAACTAAAACTTACTCATTTGAAGTGATAAGTGATTCATTTGAAGTCATTTGACTATTTATGGGTGTATTTCAACAGTTTGGGTCAATCTGACGAATAACAAATGTAACAACAATAATAGATGTCATGTTTTTTCTACACAATAAGAAGGTTGAGTAAAATATCTGCGTACTTCTTTCGGCTGATATTTGACTGTAAATTCCTAGAAAGGTTCCTAGAAAGGACAAGCACTAATTTAGCACTGATTATAGGGAAAATAGAAATTGTGTTCATTTCCTGTTAATTGCCAGAGAAACCTTAGAGCCTTTCAGACACTTTCAGCACACAGCAGGTCTGTTGAACATGAAAACAAGAGAAGGGGAACAGAAAGAGACACCCCCAACACTGGGTGTGTTGGATAGCGGTGTCCAGAGGGAGGGCTGCCCACAGAATAGAGCAGAATAGAATAGAGAGCAGTGTGTCCTGGCCGGTGCTAAGCCGCTTCAGTCCAGGTTAAGCGTGAGTAATCTGTGTTGGCTCACAGGCCTCCAATAGGCCCCAGACCTCCACTCCCTGCGCTGTCCTCTCTGCTTAATCTGCCCCTCGCTATCTGCCCCCCTGCCCTGCTCGGCTCGCCACCCTCACCTCCCGCGACACTATTGTCTCTGTGTCATCAGTAAGAGGCTGCAGAGACGAGAACACTTTCGTTCTCAATTATAACCTGGGTTTAGGACACATTATTAATAGATGTTATCAGAAACATGTCTGCTGGTGACTTGTATCACTTGTATCACTTAGAAATGATATATAAAGAAAGTGTTGAGTTGTTCCAGAACTGTAAAACATTACTGTCATTTATAGTCATTCATTTCTTTATTATTTCTCTTGCAGTTGATGAGATTCTTGTTTACATGTTTTCTCCTGTATTTCCTATAATGAGTCCTTTTACTTTAGCTACTTTAAGTATATTTTGATGCCTATACTAATGCACTTTAGATTCTGTAGATTTTAAATGCAGGATTGAATGCAATGCACTTTTACACTGTGGTGTTGCTATTTTACTTCAACAGGTCTGAATATCCCTACCACTACTGATCACTACAAGTCAGGTTCTGTTCATTCATGCCTACTGCATTCAGCATGAATATCCAGTATTAGTATTACAGTATTACAAGACTTTTTTACTTTTGTGAGTTTTTCAAAAAAAATGTAATGTTATGGTGAAAATCAAGGTCAGTGAAGTCACCATATATGGTTTCTTGGCGGTCTGTCGTGTAGCCTGATTGTCGCTGATTGGCTTGGAGAAATCTGGTAGTTCTACTGCCTCATGGTGAGGTAAGGGGGGGCAATTTGAACTCCCACTTAAGTTACCAAATATGGTCCCTTGCCCGATAAAGAGTTAAAATATTGCTCTGAGGAACAAATCCAGCCGGCAAGATCATGTTTACTCTTTATTTTCCATCTGGCACAAAAATGTTTTTCCTCCAGTCTTTTATTGAAGCAGCCATTTCATTTTCTCGCAAGCCTGCACAATTCAGAGATAAAAAGGCAGCTCTTGGCTCTTTATTTCACATAGAACAGTGATTTTGACACAATAGAGGGTGACGCTTGTTGCAGTGATGTTCTCACTGCTCTGTTCTCTGTCAGTTGTGAGATCCATGTCTATAAGCTCAAAATACTTTAACTGACAGACGAAGCAGTCCTGTTACCAATTCTACATCTGAAAATTGTGCAAGACATGCAGAAACACCATTACAGCCCTTACATATGTTTATTTCATGCCCCTGCTGAGGGCTGCACAGTGTTCAGGGAGGAGGCAGAAGAGGACTCTCTTCAGTCTGGGCAGAGATAATTCTCCTCTGACATTCAAACAGTATAAAAGCTTTGACAGGAGCAGCTTGTCAGATCTGACCTGATGACTGTCCTGTCATTGTGGCTCTTCTTCTACATGTGCTGTCATAATGAAGTGAAGCATGGAAGGACAGCAGACCTGTCAGCTGCTGCTCCTCCGTCTTTACAGGACTGGAGAGGAGATGAAAAGAGCAGTGAAAGCTGAAAATGTCCTCATCTGTCTTCATCTTTGTTTTTATACTCCTTCATTCACTTCGTTCTCACTTTGTCATTTGCTTCTTCAGCCAACTGTAACTAAAATTTGTAGTATCTTTTTTTTTAGATCTTATATGCTTTTGTTTTCAGTTTGATATTTAACACATCATCACCAGCTGTAGTTTTTCATTCATCTCTAAGCGAGCTGTTTGTTCAGAGTACAGGCCCTGTTCCGTTTTCTGTCCAAATCAAGCTCTGCTGTGGAGCATCACTATCCACAGATTTCATACAAGTATTCTACCAGCATTCAAAATACCTTGGCATGGCTCAAAGTGCTGGGCAGAGCTTCAAAAATGAGGTGATGTCTCTGAGAATTTGAGAAGTCACTCAGCAGAGAACAATGCCTTTAACTTCTGCCTCAGTCTCGAGACAGTTTGACAAAAATATGTGACACTGGTGGGAATTCCTGAAGTACATTGTACTCTACTCAAAGCATTTTAGTCCCTCCACACATCTGTCTCCTGTCATCATTTAAAGCACACACTACATTTACAAGCAGAATCAGAGCTGTGGCTGTATTGTGCAGGAGCACAGTGTGTGTGAGTGTGTCAACACTGATTTACTGATTTGTTCTTGTGTAAACTGACAGGCACAGAAAGACCAGGGAAGGCCCAAAGCATGAGAGCAGCCGTAAAGCCCTCATCCACTAGAGGCCTCTAAACTAACTGAAAATGTGAAATCCTCCGTGGAATTGTTTATTTCGATTCCCAAATCAAAAAGTCAGTAACTTCTCTGCAATTGAACCATGTTATAGCTGCGGTGTCATTTTTAGATTGAAGCAAACTGTAACTTACTGAGGGTGAATTGAAGTTTCTATGACAGGTGCAATGAAAGCTGGCCTCCTTAGAAAGTGTCTAACCCTTAAACCTGGACCAACCTGCTTAGAGCTTTAAAATATTTGAAGGACAATCAGAGGGAATACAAGCAGCAGGAGGAGTCCTCACTAATTTTCAAATGTCTTCTGGTGAAGAGAGCATTGTGAGCAGAACCATTGTAACTCAGCCCTTTGGTATTGTCCTTGTGATAAAACTCAACTGAAGATCTTTTTTTTTTTTTTTTTTACCTCTTCTTCAAGAAGATTTAGCAAGGCTATTAACATTGACAAGATAATGATAATGATGATCATGTGTGTGTGTGTAGCTTGGTGATGCCACTGGAGGGAACTGTTATGACATGCCTGTTGCTATAGAGATCCAGGGTGGGGATGCCTGTCAAGAACAAGTCTTTTCCCTGAGGGGAATACACACACATACACAGAGTTGTTTTCCAGTGTGTGTGTGTGTGTGTGTGTGTGTTTGGCAGGCTGAAACATGGCACAGTCTCTTGGGTTATCTTTGTGTGTCAGTTGGGTGCCCAGGGGCCTGCAGGAAAACAACTGTACTCACTAGTTAAATGATGACAAACACTGTCTAGCGCACGTGTGTGTGTGCGTGTACGTGTGCGTGTACGTGTATGTGTGAGTGTACGCGTGTGTGTGTGTGTGAGAAAAAGACTTCAGCAACTGGACTCTTGCCAATCCCCCACATTAGTTATCAGGGTTTGCCCTGGGGAGCCAATTTCCAAAAGTTTAGGAAATGTTAAACTGATTTGATCACCTGTGTAAAGCAACAGAACAACAAAACAATTGCTCAGATTATAGCAGAGATATTGTTGTTCTATTCTAACATTAAAACTGACATTACTGACGTTCAAAACATCTCACGGATACAGTGCAGTCCTGCGGTCATACAATGTGATGCGTGTGTGTGTGTGTGTGTGTGTCAGTATTGACAAATCTATTGGAAACTGTGTGAAAGCTCGGCCATCTGGAACATTTTTACATTTTTTGACATCATTTAAAAACAGAATTCATTGCAAGGATTTGTAAATTACCCCCACGTGTGTGTGTGTGTGTGTGTGTGTGTGTGTGTGTGAAATGAGCGCAGCAGCCCTCTGATAGACTACTATGACATCGTAGCTGCCTACTATCAGCCTCCAGCCGTGTGCACTGTAAGCGTGCTCTGCCTAATTCAGGCTTACACTTTGTGGTCATGTGCATCCATGCATTCTATGTACCAGTCTGAGTGTTTCTCTTTAATATCAGCTGTTACAGTCCAACATCATTCTTCCTTTTTAGTGTGCATTCTGGGAAAAATATGTTTGTGTACTTACTACCACTTTACTTTGCTAAAAGAGTTATAGGGGAAACATTTTTGCTTCCTGGCAGCTCTTTTAGCCATCTCAGTGGCATGGCTGAAGGGATGGCAATGCCACTTTGGTCCACACTGAAACATCTCACCTCACCCTGGACAGAAGCAGAGACACATTGCTGTAAATGTCTGTTTTGCAATGAAGTGAGCAGCACAAAATAAACCCAAATTATCTGCATGAATAGAAAAATATGTGTTTTTGTATTTTGGATGAACTAGCCTTTTCACATTATTCACCACAGTGTGTGTAATGAATTCTCCTCTCACACAGCAAATTGTGATCAAATTTGTCCTTCACTGACATGTCAGATTCCGCGGGACCAGGGACAACCTCAGTAATTATCACCAATCACACGAGGTCTTCTGTGTGAGGAGGTTTTATTGAGACACTTGATCAGCTGAGGCCCTGCAGCAACCTTTTGTCGAAGGTCAGTCCTTTAAGTATCCAGGGTGGGCTGGACGTCTTCATCACCTCTCTGTATCTAGCTGTCTATTGTACTGAGGTCTTGTATTCACTGAAAGCCTCTTACTGGACCTCCCTCTCTTACTTTAGCCAGTTAAGGCTAGCCACAGTCAGCACAGTTTGAACAGCTCCATGCTCTCCACAGTTGTTTATTGTTGGGCTTCTATACAACCAGGGAGCAGCCAAAGCCTCTTATGCTGCCAAAGGAGCCTGTGAGTACGAGTACCTCATCGGTGACTGCCCTCTCTACACGTGGCTTTCACATAAGTAAAGCCTCTTATTACTCAACTTCAACTCAAAATGAGCACAGTAATTGATACTTCAGCTCTCAATAAACTGCTCTTTTGACATCAATAAATGTTAAAACGTATCGATCGGGTTGTTTTTAATGTGGTTTCAGGGATATGGTGCACATAAGCTTTTCTAATTTACACAGCAGTTTTATTGAATCATATGTATTATTTAGGGAACGTTAATATTATTACCAACTGTAATTAGCAATAACTTTATTTGCGTTTAATTTTTGATAAAGCTATTATAGTAGACAACTAGTGCAATGTTTGCATCTGTCTAACAGAGAGGCAGTTCACAATGCTCTATGAAGGGCAAATACATGAATTAGAACAACACTCAAATAAAAGAGCTTCTCTATATTTTTTATTTGAACTCATTTTGTGTGCAGAGTCAAACTAACTAACTAATGTGTTGTTCTGTCTCTCAATAGTTTCTGACTTCTCTGCCTTGTTTATGGCAGTTCTTAAAAACAGCTCACAAATATACAGCTTAATTAAAAGAGCACACTCATTTCCTGAAACAGTTAGACTCAGCCTCCTCCTGTCAATTAAACAGGACAACATAGTGCATTTGTTTAGGGACTATTTTTAGCGGCGGATTAATCTACATTTGGTGCTCTAATGAGTATATGGGGCAGCAGGACAGTGTGAGGGGGATTGAGTCAGAATAAAACAATACAGCAGAATGTGTTGTTGATGTGTTTCAGTGGAACTCTGGCACCAAAGAATAAGATATACCAGGCTTCGATACACATAAAACTTATTAATGAGGTACTTTTATTGTTGGCTCTGCATGTTTGTTTACTCTAAGAGAAATAGAGTAGAGGAGGTAGACATAAAGACACATTCAAGATGAAATGCAGTTTCAGTGAATCCACGTGGCAATTAGATACACAGGAATCAATAATAAAGAATTAATAGCACTTTTATTTTTCTTTGATTTATTTTCTTAAAACATGTCATATAATCATACATTGTCATAATCTAAATTTAGTGCTGTCTGACCGCTGTAATGAAGGTTATAGCATAGGTTCAAGCAGGAAACCAATTTTGTCTTCATTCTGGAGGCCCACCTCTCCGTTATTATCCAGTGTCTTCACTGGGATTGCCGTTCATCTAAGCCTCATTGTATTTAAAGCTCCTTACCTGTTTTGTCTCTCTGCTGTCATTGCAGACCACTGCTAAGGATCTCAGAATATCTGCTCATTTTTGGCTCTATCCCCATAAGTCCATCTAAATGACTACATTTATATAGTGCCTTTAACCAATGTGCTTTACAAGGTTTGTTCCGCTCCTTCACACACAGTTGCACACATTCTCACAGCGAGCTGAAGTAGCCGACTTTAAACCTCCTAATAGGAAGTAATTCATAGCCAACAGGATTGTTTCATGTTAGTTAAAGTCCATCATTTTCCAGAGTTAGCATCTGCGGCTGTGGCTCAGAGGTAGGGTCGGAATGTCGATGGTTCAATCCCCAGCTATGGGTCAGCATGTCCAAGTGTCCTTGGGTAAGACACTGAACCCCAACTTGCTCCTGAAGCAGCTTCAGTGTGTGAAAGAACAGTCTCCTCCAACTCAGATTCCTCCTGGATGAATGATGTGTGAATGTGTGAATGAGGATGTGATGGAAAAGCACTTTGAGTGGTCGAAATGACCAGAAAGGAGCTGTACAGATACAGAGCACTTAGGGTTTATTATGTAACAGTTTTGCATTAGCTCTCCTTTGTATGGGATCAAATGATTGTTTAGCCAGTTGTAAAATAGAATCATTTTCATGGCACTGACACCAAATAGGTAGCTCAGTATGATAAATTGCTGGGATTTGTTGTCCTTACCTGATGGTGCAGTATATTGCATTGTTTGAAATATCTAGTTCATAACTGAAAATTCTGTATTTGAAAATATTTTAAGAAAAGATATGTATAAAACTTTTACATCTGTACATGTTGACTATTAATAAAATGATTGACCTCAGTCCACCTTTCTGTCCATCCCTGCTGAAAGCAATCTGCAGACTTTCCTGCGTAGCTCCAGTATGCATTTTGTTAATCATTCTCTGCCTGTCTTTTCCTCTTCTCATTTGTGTCGTTCATACAGTTCCAAAAATTTCACAGGATTTAGTGATTTTTAATCTTTGTTGCACCTCTCTCCTCCTGGATAAATCCCCTCCATTTTGTTAATGATGTCTCCATCACAGTAATGACGCCTTAAGTGAATTTGTGGCAGACCTTACTGTGTGTGCGCATGTGTCTGTGTTGATCGGATGCATTTTTGTCTTTCCAGGTAAAAATTGCTGCAAGAAATTCAATAAGTCACTGCTTGCTTATTTGTGTGAATAAATACCTATTTCTTTACCTCAGGTAGTGGTGTGCTAGTGTGTTCTAGTAGTTAGAGATATTTTGAAACAGCTTGTTTTGACATCTGAGTTGATTTCAGTTCTGTTCGGCCTGAATGTTGCTTGAATTGGCAATTGTGCACGATTTTCTTTGATAACTTGGTTGTGTATATGATAGCAGGATGGTGATGAATAAAAAGGGGGTGGGGGGTAAAAGCTGGGAATCTATTGCATCAATTTGTAACAGGATTTCTGTTTTGCAGTCCCACGTTCAGCACAATTTAACTGACATCTGGATGCGGAGGCTTAAATCTACTCCTGCTGAATGCATGCTGAAAGATGAGAAATCAGGGTAACCAAGGAAAAGTGTAGAGGAGACTTCTAGGTAAGTGAGAGAAGGCTTTCACTCTCAGTGGAGGGACATCCCGTACGCTCATGGAGAACCAGAGGACGCACTGTGCACTTTCTATGCAGTGAACAGGTCCAGCTCTGCTCTCACAACCTGTGCCGTTCAGCCTCCACTTGTGTGAAGGACCTCCAGGACACTCTGATGGAGCACACGCTCAGCACACTCCACCCTGCCGGTTTATAGAAGCTAAAATAAGCAAAGCTTGCATATGAATGTGTGGGGTAGTCAAAACTCCCACCACAGCCACCACACCATCGTGGCATGGCCAGTGGGTACACTACTGATCAGGGAGATATGTTCGGGTTGCTGTTGTCTGGGAAGCTCACAATCCCCCTCACCCCCAGCCCCACCTCATTGCCCTGGTGAAGGTATCGGCCAATAGGCTGCCTGTGTAGGCCACTGCGTTCACAGGTTTAGAAATGTAATATTCGTTTTTTCACTTAAGTGGTATACTGTAGATTAAATGGTTAAACTGGTGCTTTAACTGCAGTCTGTCCAGTCATCTGATGGTAAATGGTGAGCCATTTACAGATACTGATCAATAATGTCCCACGCTTCATAAGTTTTGAGCTAATGCATTCATGTTGGATGCACAGTACCCTCTTCCATAGTTCAGAGCCCTGACGAGTGTGGCATGTAGGCATGTGTTTTATCAAATGCAAAGACACAACTTTAAACACTTTTAAACACTAAACACTTCCCGACACAACTTTGATCCACATAGTAAAGGAGCAATCTCTTACTTTTATCAAATTATGCAAAGTCACATTGATGTTGACGCAGAGGCAGATGTAGATATATATGTGTATACATTATAGAGATAGGTGATGAGATTAATGAAGAAAGCCTTGACAGTGAGTTTAAATGTTCACAGTGTAATACCATACATTGGCTCCACTTCCCTCAAAGGCCGAGTACATAAGATCTCCCCCGATGTGTCCCCCCTCCGTAACAGGTGTAAAGAGGCAGATGCGTCATTGACACGTTCTCTTTGGACATGTGCAAAATTGTTGGAAGAGTGTATTTGACTGTTTCTCTAAAGCCTTTTAGGAGAAACAGGAACCTGATCCACTAGTCGCTGTCTTAGTGCCACAACCATAGCAGATCATTTTGTATGGTGGTGGCAAGAAAACTTGTTCTACTTATGTGGAGGTCCGACTATGCACCAACATGTAATATGAGAGCTGATGTAAGTGTTATACTTAGAAAGTCTCTTTAATTAGAACAAGACTGGAATATTTGTTAGAATTCAGGACCCTGTGCTAGTGCACCTCAAGAGCAGTGGACTCTTCCATCCAGTGACTCTATCACTAGAAATGATGAAGTCGTATGATCTGTTTGTTTTGTAATTATGACGTTAATCATGGCTGAGCTGTTTTCAAATCCTCAAATCTTTTTTTTTGGTTTTTAAAAAACAAACCAAAACAAACACTTCTCCTTGAAAGGAGTTCCACCTGGTAGTTACAAGCTTAGTCAACATGTCCATTCTTTCCTATTCAGAGCTCAGGAGAGGACAGTAAACACTGGCACATGTTATTTGGGGTAAATGTTGATCCAAAGTGGTGTTAGTCATTCCGAGGCCTTGCAGAGACAGCCAGCATACTTTAGTTAGCAGCGCTGACAACCATTCAGTTTGTTAAGTCAGCGTTAAGCTCCCGTCGTTATGAGTCAAGCTGAACTCTTGACTGAGCATCCCAACTGGAATTCTCTCCATTCTGTCACTCATTCTTCCACAGCAGCAACAAAGTGAGCTCAGCACACTGAGAGCTTCAGGTAGTGAATTTGAGCCGCTGAATGGTCTCAGAGATCGGCTCTGAGGATGTATTTCTATGTGCTGCAGCTTTATTGAGATGTACTGAGCCGTATAAAGACGTAGGGACAGAGTATTGAAGCTGCTTTGAGAAGCGCTGAGGTTGAATTGAGATGTTTTGAGCCATATTTAAATTTTACTGAAGCCGCGTTGAAGCTGTATTGAGATGTATCAGAGCACAGCTAATTGAAGCTGAGCAGCAGAGAATGTTGTGCTTTGTAGCTGGACGGGATTGTCCATGCTGCAGCAGCACAGTATTGTGGTCTAAAGGGATCCTCCATGCTATTGTGGTGTAAGGAGATTGTCCACAGCAGAAAGTAAGAAAAGGAGAAAAGCCATGAAGAGAAGGAGCACTCTAGCTGCCAGAGGTGATGTAAGTCTGCTCGGCTGTGTGTTGTCTGTCTGAGCTCTCTGTCCCAATAGGAGAACCGGGCTCAGATTAAATGAGTCCAGTGTGTGGCCCAGTGCGCCCTCACTGTGTGATGTGTGGCCTGGGCCAGCCTCTCTATTTAATACGTGGATCAGTTTGACCTCCACATTTGATGTGCAGAGCAGTCTAACCCTTCTTTTGTCCTGAAGAAAAGCTTCTAATACCCAGAGCAAAGACCCTTACAAGGCTCCGCTCAGGAGTTAGTGCAGCACACCCAAACTCTGCCTGATGTTCACACTAAATGGCCATTTGATTATCACTCCATTAGTTAGTCTAACATCAGTCTATTTATTAGATGGGACTTTTGATTTTCATCCAGCTATCATTAATGTCAGATATATCCAGCTGGGTATGATGACATCATTCTTTATCGATCCCCCAGAGGAGAGATTTGGATGTTACAGCAGGACAAAGACAGAAATAAGGACGGATAAATAGAGAAATGTACAAAACAAATTAGTTCAAGCTAGCAAGTTTACCAAAAATGAAAGTAGTGGTTCACCCAAATTACAAAGAAAAATATCCCTTCACTTCTCTTAAGTATCCATGCAGGTAGTTTCGCTTTAATTTGTCCAGGTTTTGCAATTTTGTATCCCTGAGATTTCTGCCCATAGCCCAGCACAAGGGAGGTGAACAGAATGTAGGGTTTGGTACTCTGTCAACAATAAAGCTTGTCTCTGACCGCTGGCTCTACTTCTGTCCATCAAGCTAATGTCTCTGGAGCATGAAATGCGCTTGTTGATATATTTCATACTTGACAATGCATGTCATTTGTTACTTAACGTTTTTCTTTTCTTTTTCTCACAGCCGTCCTCTCTGTAACATTCAAGAGAATAACAGTTTTACATGATTGTGGCATCATCCAATATCTGATTCCTGTTGAAGTGACATCCACATATGGACTAAAACTGATATAAATGATGAGCTTCAACATGTTTTATATCTGCGTGATATTTATGAGATGCATACCGCATGTGAGAGCAAAGCATCAGTTATCTGTACTTATCTGTAAATGTTTGCTACGAGCTAAATGAAATGGTTGTATTTATTTTATTGTGAAGAGCTAAGTGGAGACACTGAATGGGTGAATAATTGCTTTGATGGGATTTCTCCATTGATGAAATCACTCTCTATTACCACTTGACAAGCTTCCATTGTGATCACGGCGTCCAGGTCTTTTATTTACTTGTTATCAGAGGCTGCAGGACAGCAGCTCTCATCACAATAAGAGTTTATTTATTAAGGCCTGTGTGTACAGTGGTCTCTGTGGAAGAATCCCCCCCCCTGGTTGAAATAAAGATGTCAAAGTGAATCAGACATTGAGCTGATTCCCATCTGCTCTTTGCAGTTTCATTTCAATTTGCCTTTATCTCTCTGTCTGTCCAGTCTGTTTGTCTGTCTCTTTATTTGTCTGTGAAGAGGCAGAATGCTTCCCTGTGACAATACCATCCTGCTGTGATTACCATGCAAATGTATTTCATTAGGATGTAAATGATCAACATAATGATGATTTTTAATTAGAATGTAAATGCTGATTATTTGTATGAAGATATGAGCAGCTGTGGGAGAGGACTGTGACAGTGAGTTGTTGTCTCTCTGACTGACTAACTGACTCAGTGGATGGATGGCTGCTCTTTCAATCATCTACTGACAATATTCTGTTCTTCCCTTCTCCATCTCATTTTTCCTCTTTCTCTCCCTCTGTTCTTCCTGCCTGTGGACTTAGAGATAACACATACACACATATGCACACATTTATTTAAATCACTGGACATCAGCTTGCAGCAATTAGGGTTCCAGTGAGGCTTAATAGGCTAAAACCGTAATGAAAGGCTAAAACAGATCATCTTCCTCACTGAGGTATGAATGGTCTGAACTACACCCACTAGGTCTCATGGGAGCTGGCAGCTTGAACTTTGTTGCAGGTGGGAGTGAGCGGTCAAAAAATAAGATGAGGCATTTTCACAGGATGAAAATGCTCAGCCTCACCCAGGATGGTGGCTCATAAAGACCAAACATGGCAATCATTTAGTCGAATGATCTGAAAAAATCAAGTCAAAGTGATTTCACTGCACATTATACTGTGTACAACTGTGTATGTGACAAATAAAGGTCTTGAATCTTGAATCTTGACATGTTTAAATATGGAGCAGAGTAACGAAGGTTTGCTATGTTATTAACAAGAGGTATGCCTTAGAGGTATTGAGATTGGGATCCCATGAGACCCAAAGCAAATTTTTACAGGATTGGTGGCTTAAAGGAGAGATTTTCCTGCCACCTAATATCTGATGCTGCTCATGGGGGGATTTTTGAATCCTTAATTTTGAATTCTTGTACTGTTGGATCTGTCTCTTAATTGAAGAGTTTGGTCTAGACCTGCTCTTAATGGAGCAGTGTCTTGAGATAACATTTGTTATGAATTGGCGCTATATAAATAAAGATTGACTGATTGATTGATTGATTGATTGATTGATTGATTGATTGATTGATTGATTGATTGAGTGTGGGTGTGTAGCTGACCTGCTTGCAGAGAAACCCTCCATAAAACCAACCACACTTGAAGTAAATGTTGAGGCAGATGCTATTATTGTATAAGTATAAACGATTAACTTAACATAATAAGCCAACAAGAAGTAAATGAATGCAGAGGAAAGCAACAGAGAAATAACCTGAGTGCCCACCACAAGACAGCAGTGAGTCTCCATGGCACCACAGGAGAGCAAATATTTAAATGAGGCTCTGATGAAAAATGATACAAAAATCTATTGGCATTACTGAGCAAAAAAGGGCAAAAGTGAAAGCATTAAAGAGGACTAGCCATGCCATGTAGGTTTTTTACATTACTTAAAAGGCTAGAATATTAGGAGAGCTGGGGTTAATGAAGCTATGAAGATCTAGACGTGAGGGACTTGTACATGACTGACCCTTTAGTGACTCAGGATAATAAAAAGTGTATGGAGGAGTATTTTTACAGTAACAGTAACACCATTTATCCTTTGGCAGCCCTGTCTCCTAAAAATGATGTTTATATATCCAACTTTTGGATAGCAAATATGTTTTGAGGCAAATGTTATGATGACCAAATTATATTCCTTGTTTAACATAACGAGGAAATGTTGTTAATTAATGTAGCTGAAAAGTCAGAATAAATTTGATACTAAACTGGTCACTGATACCATATCACCAAAATAACCCAAATCACGATCTTTTTCGAACCTTTATTTATTAAGCTTAGCCACAGAGCGGAGATGCAAACTCTGGACTCCTAAACTTTATTCACCATCCATCCAGCCACCCACCTTCCTGTGAGTTACACAATGATGTTTTTCATCAAAACGTAATGATGACAGCAATTTAGTTAAAAACAAAAACATGATATGGACACAGCTCTCACTTTGTTGTGGGAGAACTCTGAAATAATATGAACATAATGAATTTGGTTTGTCACAGATGGATTGTTTTAGACTTCCTACTTACTAACACATGCACATTAGGATCAGATATGTAAACTACCATTTAGTAACTTTCATTACACATTATCCTCCTAAAACCAATTCATTTTAGTCCTGTGTGGGGGACATGACAAGTCAGGCATATTCTTGCAATTTATTTGAGTCTGACTGCACTGCCAAGAGGGCATCCTGGGCTTCCTAGTGATGTGACACACATGGGGTTATGGCCAACAGAGCATACAAATGGAGGCAAATCTAAAAGGCATTAAAGGTATAAAAGGTAAGGTATTTAAGTGATTAAGTCTATAAAGATATATTGATTCTGTCTCAACTAGATAATGTCAACTACATGACATTAACATTTCAGAAGGGTGTGCTAATATTAATCCTTTCAAAATGTAAAATTTGAGGAACAGTGAGTCTTCTTGTTTCTTACCTGGTCCATCCTGAAGGAAACAGAGCGCTGGAGTGAGGCAGAAAATGACTGTGGGACAGTCAGATATTGAGCTGTCAGTAGAGCAGGTTTTACATTTTGTTATAACTCATTCATTCATTTATATATTCCAAAATTAATCAAATCAGAAAATTTAAACGAAAATGTACCGTTTGATCATTAACAGATTGTGTCTTGATTGATCCGATGTCCACTGCAAGGGGCGTGTTATAAGAAATGATTACATAGCTTTTTAGATACTTGGTTATGATTGGTCAGGTATGGCATTCTACTGTCTCTCACGTCTGCATAGCATACCTTTGAGCGTTGCAGACCTGGAGGGAGGAGTTTGACTGATGCTGTCTAAATGTGATTGGAGCATGTCTAAAGATGTGACTGGGATGTTGTATACTGTGACTACATGTATAGTGATGGTATGGTGAAACAGTGAGTGGGCACGTGAAGAAGTGTAGAGTTCAACATATCGTTCATCACATAATGCTTAGAATGAGGTTAAATGAATACATGATGCTTACGTTTGTTATGTGACTTATGTACCATGCTTGTATGTTCACTTCTGTATGACTGCATGTGAAACTAAAGATTGAGTGCAAGATTGAGTTAACATTGATTTTCAGTTTGAAACGGGACACAAGCAGCAGTCTCCAGGGTCTGACACATTCATCCCCCCTGTCCACCTTCTTGCACGGCCTGTGTCTCTAACCTCCTTTGCTCCCATCATAATCACTATCCCAGCTTGAGGGCTTTAACAATTGAACATAAACATTTGGTTGTCAAATCATACTTCCCGTGGCTGTGGCCGATTGTATTAACATTTCGAGCTCATATTGAATACGACTCCAAAGTGATCTGAAAGAGAGGAGGTGTGGATGTACCAACACACAAACACACACACATATAATCACAGTCCTGTTGTGACCACAATAACCTAATGATCTTTTCATTACTGTTGTTCCAGTGGTAAGAAGCCATCATTGATCATTCTCCAAATGCTCTTTGATGATTAGAGCTCCTATTGTGCTTTTTGATGCAGACAGTAATTGATAGGAGCTGACATGATGTGGATTGTGTGAGATGTAATGGAATGAAACTTTTCAGAGTGAAGCTGCAGGTCATCTGTCTTGGATCCCCTCTCTCTTTCTCTCTTTGACAGCCATCAGCTCCTCTTTCTCTCACTCTTTTTTCCAGTCTTTTGTTAGGTAAATGAGGAGAGGTTGACCCCTTTCTCATTTTGTAGCCACCCGCTGGCCGATGGATGACAGACAGAAATGACGGGCTGAATGAATGAATGAAAAGGAGGGAGAGAGCTAATGAATAGTTTTCTAGTTTTCCTTCTATTCAAGAATGAATTTGCTTGTATGAAATTTGGGTGTAACCTTTGAGGGTATTATGTGTGTGTGTGTGTGTGTATATCTGTGTGTGTGTGCTAATATTGCAATATTCTCAGCATTCTGAAGGCTATTTGCCAGTTTCTGTCCCTAACCTCATAGAGACTAAACCTAACTGCACGGCAATCCTCAATTCCTCATAAAGTTGGAAATCTTCTAATTCACAACCCGACATTTCCTATTTCGACAAGCAAGTTCAATCTTAAGACATGATGGACAGTGATGGACAGTTGGTAGTAAATACAAATAAAGAATAATCCAACATAAATGTAGTTTAGATGTTGATCCAACATGAGTCTCCAGACAACCCTGGCTCCTAGATTAGGATTAGATTTCTATTTTACTAAATTGATTTCCCAAATATGTTGTGGTGTAATCTCTGGCTGGATTATGTTTGGAGGCGATGTCGTTTTCCACTGAATAAAGTGTTACATTCATGAACCACGCCAGAGTCAGAGGCAGGTTGTCAGGATGTATGTTGGCTGCACAGAGGTCAGAGCCACGACTCTAGAGTCTAGGGCTCACATTTAGGGCTCTGAATTCAGGCTGGGAATTTCATGTCACACCCTAAAATTAGACATTGTAAACCCATCACTTTTTCACTTTCCCTCTTTTTTTACTGGGATATATATGCATGTTTAGAACATTACTGAAAGATGATTTCCATTGTTCCACTAACTATCAGATGTTTTAGCCCATTTATTAACAATTCACTTCACTTCATTCAATCTTAATTCATATAGCGCCAATTCAAAACAAATGTTATCTCAAGACACTTTTCATACAGAGCAGGCAAGACCAAACTCTTTTATTAAGAGAGACTCAAAGAATTAAGAATTCAAAGTAGAATCCAAACTGGAGCGGTCACCAGGGGACAATGACCAATAGCAAGTATGTTGATGATAATACAGATATGACTAATAATGGATATTGGCTAATAACAGTAATAAAAATAGTGGAGGTAGCGCCGGCCCACAGTGCAGTAGTGATCCATGTGAGCCCAATAACTGCTGCCAGGCGTGCTGCCACCACAATCCACAGGAACCTGCGAGAGGAGTAAGCACAAAAGCTTCGAGGAGGACACCAGGTTAGCGACATACATTAAAGGGACATGGTGCATACAGATGGAGAGGGAGAGGGAGAGAGGATCTCAGTGCATCACTGTCCCCCGGCAGTCTAAGCCTATAGCAGCATAACTAGGGACTGCTCCAAGGCCTGAGCCAGCCCTAAACTATAAGCTTTATCAAAAAGGAAGGATTAAGTTTTCTGTTAAATGTAGAGAGGGTGTCTGCAAACTGGAAAAAGGTTCCACAGGAGAGGAGCCTGATAGCTGAAAGCTCTGGCTCCATCACTACTTTAGAGGACTTTAGGAACCACCAGTAGGCCTGCAGTCTGGGAGCACAGTGCTCTAGTGGGGTAGTACGGTACTATGAGTTCTTTAAGATATGAAGGAGCCTGAACATTAAGAACCTTGTAGGTGAGGAGAAGGAGTCTTTAAAACTTGTTGGGGCAGTCTGATAATTAGGAATTGCAATAATCCAGCCTGGAAGTAAACAAAATCGTTGACTTGTTTTCTGCATCATTCTGAGACTTCTGAGACTTCTGAGACTGAGATTTCTGCAATGTTACATAGGTTGACGAAGGCAGTCCCTGTAATTTGTTTCATGTGGAAGTCAAAGGACATATTCTGATCAAAGATAACTTATGCTTACTAAGCATAAGATAAGATAACTTATCCTGTGCTGGAGGACAGTGTCATCTCATCAATAGTAGCTATATAGTTAGAAAATGCATCTCTAAGGCATTTAGGGCCAAGCACAATAACGTCAAATGCAGCACTAAGATCTAACAAGACAAGTGCAGAGAGAAGTTCTCGTCTTTCATCAGTGCTGTCTCTGTGCGACCGTGTGTTCAAAATCCTGCCTGAAAATCCTGAAATAAACTACTGTTATGTAAAAAATCACACAGGTTTGAATTGATGAATTTTGTCACTGACGAAGCTCATGATGTCATTACAACTGAGTTCTGCAGGAATACATGAATCATTAGAGTTCTGGCTCTTTGTCAGCCTGGCTAATGTCCTTTTTTATTTTTCTCTATTGGTGATGAGTAATGCGCAGCAGTGGCAGAGCCTTCTTAAATGTTTTACGACTACCTTGTCAGGCTAGGTGAGATTCTTCCAGCTCGGTGGAATGCCATATCCTCGCCATATCGAAAGTCATTTCAAGTGAGCTTGAGGCACAATCACAAGGTGATCTAAGGGGGGACTCTCACGAGTCCTCTGCTGTATTGAGACATATTGAATTAAATGCTGATCCTTGAATTTAGTGACTGCACTGCATCAGATAGACATTTAGTGAAAACATTTTGTCTAATAGCATGTAGTAAGAATCCACATGTTATTAGGTTATGGTCTGATAAAATAGGATTTTGTGAAAAGACCATTAAATGGTCAATTTCTCTGCCATATGCCAGAGCAAGGTGGAGGGTGTGATTAAAATAGAGAATGGGGCCATTTACACTCAGAGAGAGGCCAATTGAGCCCAATAATGGGATGAATGCAGTGCTGAGGCCATCTTCACAACGTTAACATGAATTCTAGACACACCTACTATAATCACTTTAACTCTACTAAGGACTTCATTTGATCAAAACTCTGAGAATTCAGATAGAATTTCAGAGTAAGGACCAGGAGGGCAGTACAACGCAGTAAATTTTGCCAGGTTAGGTGTGAACGACTAAGAACAAGGCTTTCAAATGTGTTCAAATGTGTCCTAAGTTTCTGTCTAGGGTTGATTAAATGGCTTTGTGCAAAGTGATGCAGCTTCACACAGACTCAGTGAAGTATTTAGAGGAGTGGCAGGGAAGCAAAATAACCATATGGTACAAGGCAATGGTCATCCTTTCAGTCAAATCCCAGGAGAGAGTTGATTCCAGCAATAGCTAGAGTGAATGAGGTGATTCTAACTACTACTGTTGTACAGTGACAACGATAAACTATTTGCAGAATAGGATATGTGATTCTATTCTAGCTCTTGATTATAAAATAGAGGTAGTCTAGAATGTTATCCTAGGTTGCTGATGCAGCAAATAGACTTTGCTACCTATATTGTGAGTAAACATTTGAATAGTGATGGTACATAATTTGTGTCCATTTTAATTTTTCCAACTAGTTGAAACTCCATGGAGTTTTGTGTTGTGTTATATTGCCATTCAGGCAAACTAGATTAGTGTTTGTGCTTTGGGCAATGTTGTGTGCAAGAGTTTGCTCATGACAGGCCTAAGCGACAGGGCCAGCAAGGCCTTCTCTGCTGGCCTAAGCTCAGAATCAATGATTTACGTTTTAATATTTTCCCATGAATCTTTTTAGATTATTATTAATAGTCTATGCTCTTCATCTCATAGTGTCTCTGTGTCTCTGGGCTGGGGGGCTTCCAGCAGTGTATGTCTATATTAGAGCTTTTATCCAATCATATTTCAGCCATCATGTGTTGCCAGGGTCAAAGAAATCTGCCCTGAGGCCTTCAGAATCAAAAGTGCAGGCGCCCGTAGCTTAAAATACATCACAATGAAACTGTTGCTTTAACCAATCAGATTTCGAGTTGGTGACCCCAGGGCCTTCTAGCAGGCGCACGGTGACGTTAGTATTTTCACGTCCTCTAATTGGCTGGTCAGAGAGCTTAGCCAAAGCTAGCGATTCTTATCTGTAGCGACTTGCACAAGCTAAAACTTTAGCAACTTTGTAAAGCACTATGAGACACTGTTGTGATATTGGGCTATACAAAATAAAATAAATTGAATTGAATTGAATTGAAATGCATAATCGTAAGTATTAATAGCAGTTTTTTTAACTCACAATGGCTGACGGAGGAGAAGATGTTAATTTGGTCGCAGATCTACTTAGAAATCCATTTTCAAGGCGGACCTTCCAAGAAAAGCTGGACATTTTGAGGAAATGCCGGTCCACCCCGAAGCTAGCAAGCCTGTCCCAGCCGGGAAAAGGGTTAGTCCGCCACTTTCAGGTCAGCAACTACGAGCGGTACCCTCGGCTTACAGGCTCCGAGGAGTAGATTGTGTTGCTGGGAATGCCTGGTGTTGGCAACTGAACGACTCTGTGTTTGGAGCCGAGTCAGTGGTTAGAGTGTTTGGTGACTTGTTGAATTCTTTTAATTGGATTTCTTGCTTTAGTGATGTCGTTCATTCTCGTAACATGAGATACCTGTCTGCAACGCAACGTCCTGTTATACTGCCTTTCTGTATAATATTGATGGTTTCATATTGATGGTTTGATTCAGGTAGGATGCCACTGAAGGCCCAGGTGTAAAATGAACGGGTTCACAGCAACACACCCACCAAGTGTGAAGTTGATCAGAGTTGCTTTACTTGATGACAGCAGGGTTACCTACCCCTAGTTAGCTATTAAGCCAGCCATCTAGTGAGCCATTGTGGTTGGCTCCAAGTAATCACTAAGCTTGCAGGGCCACATATTTTACACCAAATTATTTTTTGCTGTCAGGCTGGTGAGTTATTCATGTAAGTAACCTCACATGACTGTCTGTGACCTTAACCACTCACAGAGTGTGTTTTTCCAATTACAAACTCATTGAAGTATTTAGAGCAGTGTCAATGAATCAAAATACTCACATGTGACCTCAACAGCGGTCATGTGAACGATTCATTTTCAAGTGATTTTCTGGGATGACCTGTGTAATATTTAAAACCTACTTGACTTTGTTGCTTCGCATCATATTCATCATATTATGTGAATTAAAAAAATAAGTAAAAAAACTGATAAAAACTAAATCTGCATAGCTTGTCACTTTGTGGTGACTCAATTGTCCCTCGTGGACATAGCTTAGGCAGCAAAGAAAGAAGCAAGTTTACCTGCACCTGATTCTGGAAAGTCTGGCTTGACTTTCTGATTCTCTGCCCTCTCCCCTTGTCTCACTGGGCACATCTTCAAAGGCACCAAATAATACATGTTTTTTAACATCCACCTTCTAGCCCAGTTTCTATCTTGGTCAGTTTTTGCCATGATTCACTGTAAAGAACAACTGATCATTTGGCTCATTTCTATGCATCAGCATTCTTGAGGTGCTTTTCATTGACCATCTATGGTTGAATGTGGGCATGTGGAGGGTGGAATATAAGACAGATCCCCATGCACACATTTCCAGGGAACATTGCCTGTCGGTGTGCTTATGCACGTTTATTAAAATCTTTATTTTTAAATGAGGCCTCAGATCACCCTGCTACTGTATGTCTATGAAGCTCTACTGCGGGGATGGAGACTAGATTTCACTTTAGTTCAGGGCTTTTCTCACGAGGCTGAACACTTTCTTATGTATTCAGGTGCTTGACTGTATTCATGGTCCAACAAATAAAAGTAAATATGAATAAATCCATAATAAAACTATAGAATGTAACAAGGAGTAAAATTGAAACAAGTTTATTATGGAACCCCCCCAGACCACTGAGAGGACAAATACTTTACATTTTGAAATTGGAACCAGATTTACATCCTAGACACAATCCAATGTTCACTTTTTTGAGCTAATTAAGTTTTTGTTCTGCTTCCAGTCCCCCCCCCACCCCCAGATCAAAGTGTTTACAATACCAAATACATTTCACCAGAATCCACATTCTGAAATTCTATACACTTTCCAGGCCGGAGCTTTTTATCTGCTGATGAAACAAATTCATAGCAGACAGTTCACTTCAGGTTTAATGAAGTTTTTCCCTTTACGTTTCAGTCAAAATCTTTTTTGTGACAAACACACCAACATGATATAAATTAGGAGCTGAAAGTGGAGGTAATATGTCTTCCCACAGATCGCCCAAATACACTGAGCAGTTTCTTCCTGTCTGGACTTTGTTGTTACCAAAGGACGGTCCACCTTCCTGAGCTTCCTGAGCTTCCTGAGTAGAGCTCAGGCCAGAGCTTTTCATTCTGGGCAAGTGCCAGATTTCCTCACCAGTGAGACTTTGAATGACAGCTAATGGAAAAGTTGTGGTGTGACAACTCCATTAGACTTTTGATCCAGTTGTAGCTGAGCTTGTACTGGTTCACATCCTTCAAGTAGATGAGTACTCAAACTTCTTCTGTTTTCTCGCAATCACTAATGGGAGTAATTGCATTTGCTGCAGTGCAATCTGTTTCAGTCAATGACAGGTCCTTTTTTACATTCAAGCTGTAAAATTAGGAATAGTTTAAGCTTTGATGTCCCATACAGTCCTGCTGCAGCAGCCACTGCTTATGATCAATGGACACAACAACAATTGCCATGAGAAATGACATCACTGCAGGCGCGGCCAGTACTGTGACATGTCAGCTTCACTTCCTGGAACCTGGACTGGAACTGAGACACCAGGGGAAATCAGACCTAGTGTAGGGGGGGGAAAGAGGTCATTAGAGTACAGTTATAAGACGGACATGACAGCAAATTTTAAAGGAGTGTTTTGACTAAACACAAAGCAAATTTTAGAAGTAACACCATTGTAAAGACTCTTCTATACTGAAGAGAGTCCACATGTTGCATTTGAACTGACGGAACTCTGCAGATAGATGAAGAGTTAAAAGAAAGCTTGTATAAATTTGTTGGGAATGTAAAAAGGGCTGCACCAATAATCTGAGATTTCTTAATCTGAGCTCATTCCTAAATTTAATTTGTAAAAATGGTCAGTTTCCATGTTTTAGTTTTAATCTGGCAGTCTCTGCGGATCATTACAAACTAATATGGTAGAGATAAGCATTGTCCAAACCCACAGATCTGCACTGTAAATACCATAATTTCCAAAAGTATCAAACATAATTAAAGAATGAAAACAAGTGACAGTTCAGCTGTTTAGGGAGTTTTACATGAGGGTCTCATGTAACTGGGTATCGACATTCAGCGTGAGTGCAGACAGAGGAGAGCGTAGAATATCAAAGAGTAGTTAGTAAGTAGTTAGTAACTTCCTACCTGTTGATGATGTGACAGAGGACGTCATTGACTGGCTGTTGATGTGTGGCTGCATGTGTGGAGGTGTATATGTCTCGTAACTTCTTCCATTTACAGTGGGGCTAGTGGGCAGCATGCAGGAATAAGAGGTCTGGCTGGATGCCTGGAAACATAAATAATATTACCCATTAAAACAGCAGAATTGAACACACTGATGAGCAGTCCACCATTGGGTAGCTGTCATGTGAGATTAACTGTGCTAATACAGCCTCACAACCATCAAGGCAATTTTTCTGAAGTCACAATCAATTGTCAATTAATAGCCTTTTTTTCACACAGGGAAGGTTATGGTCAACATGCCTTATTACAGGTGAAGAGACATTTTTGGTCAAGAAAGACTTCTTAACATTTTTTTTCTTTAAAGGCATTTAGCCATGCGGGGGTCTCAGATCCTTCCAAAATAGTCAAAACAGGAGATTCCATGTACATTGTCCCGCCCCATAGAGTGGGTGCTCAGACCAAAACTAGCCTTGCATTAAAAACATGGTATAAGCCAGTGACTACAGGCACAGGTGAGAAGATGAAATATGATCCATAAAAGCCCAATTTGAGATTTAATGTACATCAATAAAATTCAAAGCTCATCAGTCACTAAACACTGCACAGTGGTTTATAACACTATAAGGAAGGATAAAGGAAGAGTGGGATTCCTCCAAGTCAAAGTGTCCTGGGGCAAGACACTGAACCCTAACTTACTCCTGAAGTATTGCTTCTTGTGTGAATGTGTATGAAACAAAAATCCCCTCCAAATTAGACTCCCCCTGTATGAATCATGTGTGAATGGGTGAATGAGGATGTCATGGAAAAGCACTTTCAGTGGTTGAAATGACTCGAAAGGAGCTATACAAAAACAGACCATTTACCCTTTTACAACTATGGAGAATGATCATGGCCTGTTCAACATTACATAGTAATCTAGCAGGAATTAGTGCTACCTTGTATTTGATTGGCCAGTGCAGTGCATTCCCACATGAAGTCACATTATGTTGTGACAATCCTGTGTTTTTTTACAAGAGGCTCTGTGTTTGGACTGTCTGACTGATTGTGGTGGTGATTTATTTTCTGGTGTAGCTGCCAGAGATGAAGGACCATGTTGTCCCATGTTCACCAATGGCAACCATTCCCACAAAGTTGTCCTAAGCAATCGTTGTCAACCCATCAACTGTTCACGTGTATATCAACCCGCCTGCGTCAAAGTTAGAAAGTGACACACATGAAGATGCTACTGTATCTCTAACTTCAGTTGTTCCAGTCATGGACTAGCTGTGTATTGTGCTGTCTTCTAAAATAATCTTACTTGCATAGGCAGGCTAGCAGCCATACTGAAGCTGGGCATGGCTGTTAGGCTGTAGCTGTTGGACAGAACCGGATCTGACCTTCCCAACATGGATCCTGATGAGAAGGACACTAAAGAGACAGGGATGGAGAAATGGAGTGAACAAAGACATTTGCACTGTATCCCAAGCCATTTGAATATTACTATGACATTAGCAGATGCAGGGGAGATAGATGCCATTGTTTTGCAAGTCACAAGTAAATCTCAAGCTAGAAGTCAGTAGACTAAAATTTATTTCTATGCTCTCATATTTAAAGACCATGCAACTGAATCAAGATAGGAAAAGAAGTCTACAAGGCACCATCTAATGATTAGTAAGCATTTTTAAGAATCTGGCCAGACATTTGATGCCTCACAGTTTCTGATACTATATACTGTCAACCCTGTCTCACAGAAGTTTGTGACATAGTCACAAAATGTAATGTATTGACACAGCTTCCCGTTAAACATTTCTCAACATAAAAACATGACAGTGACATAGATCTAGATCTAGATGCAGTGTTATTGCTAATTGGCTGCAGTAGACATTTGAAGTACACCATGTTGTGGGCGCATTCAACTATTGTTTTGGGTTCTCTGCCATCAGTTGGCATTCATTTCAAATTGCTGCCCGTCAGCCGTAAGCCAAGAAATTAGTGTCCACTGACACAAATTCACAGATTAAATTTTG
Organism: Pempheris klunzingeri; assembly: GCF_042242105.1. Classification (NCBI taxonomy): domain Eukaryota; kingdom Metazoa; phylum Chordata; class Actinopteri; order Acropomatiformes; family Pempheridae; genus Pempheris; species Pempheris klunzingeri. The sequence goes on from NC_092016.1 coordinate 27,586,245, forward strand.
TGGCTATTTCACAAACTTTTGTGAGACTAGGTTGGACAGACACACTTTGGTTTGTACCAAAAATGACTGAACAAGCAGCCACTCACTATAGTTATTATAGGAATCAAGTACAGCCAAATTACCACATTGTAGATGCTGGCTCATTGTTACTGTCATTTTACTGGGTTTACCTTGACACTTGACCAGAGCAGAGCCAATATCAATATTATCAGTAAATCTGATCAAAAGTTAAGATGTCTGCCATGAAAAGGGCCTGTTGACACATATAACATTCCGGCAGCCTAACCATTAAGACAATATTCATTAATTAGTATGCTCATAATAAGTAATTGTAGTGTATATCCTTGTCAGTACCTGGTGTAGTAGGTTGTGGTAGAGGTTGGTAAACACTTGTGTTGAAGCTGCTGCTGATGGGAATATGGCTGGAGGAGTTGGACACCTGACGACGTTGATTTCTCAGCTTCTCCTCTCTTCTCCACTTTGCTCGTCTGTTGGAAAACCAAACCTGCACATGCCAGAATAGAATAGTGGTTGTTGTCAGGTTAAAAAATTGGTTCACGTCTATCTTAAACAATAACAACATGTCCATACGTACATTGAAAGAGTTATTAGTTGCCTTAATTGTTCTCCTTTTCCATACTTTCTGTGTTCTGTCTTCTTACAGCAATGTTGATATAAGTGAGCAAAATCCATAGTCTCGGTTGTATTCACAAATGTATTCTTGCTTTGCTGAAATTTGAATTTTGTTCGAAAGAAAAGTAAAAGATATCCATTTGTTTTATCAAACACAGGCTGCTGAAGCCCCATATTAGCTTTGACTGATCTTATGAAGACATTTTTTGCACAAAACATGGACAGTAGATGTTGTTGCCCATCACTTAAATAAAAATCACTCTAAGAAAGGATCTCATCAAAGCTGACGTGGACACGAGGAACAATTACAGCAATCATTAACATTTTCAATGTACATATGGGCAGGTCACTACTGTTTTAAGATATATTTGAAAAAATGTGAGCATATCCCTAATGGCATGTTGTCTGTGACTTATCATCACCATTGCATAGTGCATCAATGTTGTTATTTAAAGACCACCATGCATTATTACATCACACACTCACACAGTGACTTGTAGCCTAAAACGATAATAAATAACTGCGCCTACCTGTATTCTTGCCTCTGGAAGGTCTATTTTGTTGGCAAGGCGTTCTCTGGCAAATACATCTGGATAGTGAGTCCTTTCAAATTCTGAAACAAAACCACACATCCTTACTTTAGAGTAACGATCATAGTGAAGCAATGATTTCCAACATCTGCTGTGATGACATGCTGTGACGTGCAGGTTTTCTTTTTCATTGAATCAGTTTCCACATTTAGTATTTCCAATATAATTTTATAATTTTAGAACTGCACTCGTCACTTTATGACCAAACCATGGCACAGAAACTTAAGTAGTAATCTGATCTAATGTCTTGGGGGACCCCGAAGTGTTCCCAGGCCAGATGAGATATGTAATCCCTCCAGCAAGTTCTGGGTCTGCCATGGAGCCTCCTCACTGTGGGACGATCCCAGTAAACCTCCAAAGGGAGGTGCCCTGGAGGGATCCTGACAGATGCCCAAACCACCTCAACTTGCTCCATTTGATGTGAAGGAGCAGCGGCTGTACTCCGAGCCCCTCCTGGATGTCCCAGCTCCTCACCCTATCTCTAAGGCTGAGCCCAGACACCCTACGGAGGAGAATCATTTCAGCCGCATGTATCGGTGATCTCGTTCTTTCAGTCATCACCCAGAGCTCATCATTAGGTGAGGGTTAGAACGTAGATCGACTGGTAAAGCTTCGTCTTCTGGCTCAGCTCCCTCTTCACCACAACGGACTGGTACAGCGCCCACATTACTGCTGACGCTGCACCAATCCATCCATCCTCATCTGTCCATCTAGTGCTCCATTTTACCCTCACTTGTGAACAAGACCCCGACATACTTAAACTTCCCCATTTGGGGCAGCAACTCGCTCCCAACCCTGAAGGGGCAATCCACTGTTTTCTAGCAGAGAACCATGGCCTCAGACTTAGGAGTGCTGGCTCTCATCCCGACTGCTTCACAGCTGCAAACTGCCCCAGCACATGCTGAAGGTCACGGTCTGAAGAAGCCAACAGAACCACATTCTGCAAAAAGCAGAGTCTCCAAACCAGATGCTCTCCTCACCTTGGCTGCGCCTTAAGATCCTGTCCATAGATATCACAAACAGGATTGTTGACAAGGGGTAGCCTTGGTGTCCAACACCCAGTGAGAACATGCTTGGCTTTGTGCTGAGAATACAGACACAGCTCTCACTTTGGCTATACAGGGACCGGATGGCTTGTAGCAACGAACCCGAGTACTCTATTCTCTATTCTCCCAGAATGTCCAGAGCCTTCAGCATCTCAGGGTGAATCTCATCCACCCCTGGCGCCTTGCCACTGAGGAGCTTCTTAACTACCTTGGAGACCTCTGTCATGGATATGGTTGAGAATTCCCTGAGTCCTCAGACTCTACCTCCTCCACAGAGGACATGTTGATCGGGTTCAGGGGTTCCTCAAAGTGCTTTTTCCACGATATCCCCTGTCCAGGTCAGCAGTTCTCCCTTCTGGCTGAACACAGCCTGAGTCAAGCCCTGTTTTCCCTTCCTGAGCTGCTGAATGGTTTGCCAGAACTTCCCTGAGGCCACCTTAAAGTCCTTCTCCATAGCCTCTTTGAACTCCTCCCACAGTGCAACCCTGCAGCCGCAACCCCCTTCTGGCCCCCTGGTATCGATCTGCTGCTTCAGGAGACCCACGACCCAACCAGGACTGAAAAGTCTTCTACTTCAGCTCGATGGCCTCCCTCACTGCTCGTGTCCACCAGTGGGTTCTTAGGTTGCTGCCCACACCAGCACAGACGACCTTCTGGCCACAGCTCCCGGCTGCCACCTCTGTAATTGAGGCTTTAAACGTGGCCCTCTCAGATTCCATGTCTCCACCCTCCCCCGAGATATACGAGAAACAGAGACAGTTTACCAGGTCTGTCTGTCAGCCTCCCCCGCCATCTGATCCAACTCACCACCAGGTGGAGATCAGTTGACAGCTCTGCTCCTCTCTTCCAGAGGTCCAAGACATACAGCCGCACATCCAATGACACGACCACAAAGTCGATCATAGATCTTTGGGCTAAGGTGGTCTGATACCATGCACACTTACGAACCACCCTAAGCTCGAACATGGTGTTCATTATGGCCAATTCATCCCTAGCACAGAAGCCCAATAACAAAACACCACTCTGTTCCTCCCAATCACCCCCCTCCAGGTTTCTCCATCATTACCAAAGTGAGCGTTGAAATCTCACAGTAGAACTATGAGAGTCGGAGACAGAGCCCCTTCCAGGATGTCATCCAGAGACTCCAAGAAGGCCAGATACTCTGAACTGCTGTTTGGTGTGTAAGCACCCACAACAGCCAGAGCCTTCCCCCCAGCAACCCATGGTGGCATGGAGGCGGCCATCTCATTCACCAGGGAGTTCAACACCGTGGCGCTCAGCCAGGGACTCATGAGTATTCCCACATCCACCTGGCGCCTCTCACCCTGGGCCACCCTGGAAAAGGAGAGAGTCCACCCCCTCTCCAGGAGTTTGGTGCTAGAGCTGATGTGTATAATGTATAATGTGTATGTAGTTATATGATGTAATGATGAACACCTAGCAATTACCTTTCTCTAGGGCTTCTATCTGGTCCTGTGTGAAAGACGTTCTGTTTCTCTGCAGTTTCCTCTTCAGCTGAAGCCTCATTTGTGTCTCCTCTGAGTCTTCACCATTGGAACTAACTGATATGGTGTTTTCACCTCCCTCTGCCTGTGGACACTCTGCACCAAGGAGGAAAAGAAGGAAGGAAGGAGGTAGGACACAGAATTACATTAGTTTCAGACCAGTCACTGTTATTCTCAGATACACCATCAGCTGGGGTTTCCACATCTTAGTGTAACTAAATAAACATCAAAGGTGAGTTGTCTAAAATGCATTTTTCAGCTAAATGTACTAAAGTATCAGATATGGATATTCTAATGAGTTTAAACTATAATAATCATCATATTTTAATCTTAATGCACAAAGTAACAAGTAACTTCAGCCATCAGATAAATGTAGCATTATAAAAAAAAAAAATAAAAAAAAAATAGCAATATTCCACCTTGAACTGTAGTGGCTAAAAAGTTTAAAAACACATCGAAATGCTTATGAAAACACCAGTATCTAAAAACTGTGCTTATGTTTGTGACCAACTACATGATTATCTGAAAACTGATAATGTATTAGAAAATTCCAGTCTGGCAATCAGACCAACTATCACATTGAAACAGCTTCATTAAAGATAATAAATGACCTCTGAATATCAGTTGATTGCAGCAACATCGCAGTCTCATTCTGTTAGATCTGAGCACTGCGTTTGACACAGTTGATCATGGCATTTTAATCCATACACTTGACAAATGAATGTGTTTCCTCATACCTATTGACATTGATGTTCCTCACTGGGCCTATGCGATTTTCTTTACACAGACTGATGTCAAAAATTACAGTAAGGCAGATGATACAGAATTGTAGCAGAAAGCTCTCAGTTCTTTAAATGCTCTTTTTAACTTCATCACTGATGTCGGGCTCCACCAAGTTGGTGATGACTACATGTTGTTCTGTGTGTTGAACATCGGGCTCCCTCTCTGAACTCAGTTTCCGAGAGTCCTTAAGTTTCCCACATATGTGTTAAATGCACCCCTGGACCCAGATTTACAGCCACCATTGGCTAATGTGTGAGACATGACCCTACAACCTCAGGACAGCTCTCTCACACCTTTCCTCTGGACCCCTGAGGGTCCAGCTTGGCTCTCTCTGACTTCTTCTCTGGACCCGTGAAGATCCAGCTCAGCTCTCCCAATTCTCTGAACAGTAGCACACCAGCAAGTTAGCAATGAGCTGCTAGCTAGCACAAAACAAAGGAGTGACCAGATTCCTCCAGCCTGCAACAGAACAGTAAGAAGAACCAGAACCTTCTTCCAGCCTGTTTCATCAACAGGCTGAGAAAGCAGCACACTGAAGGACCTTCTTCTTCCCTTTGAGGACTGGGAACAAACTCTATATATATAGCACAGCATAACTGTATACATGGTTAAACAATGGTTTAACCTTGTTAATGTATTGGTTTTGATTTGCTTTAATGTTCATTGAGTTTGATTATTGTGATGTGTTGTAGTTTACTGTGCAGCCATAAAGTTAAGTTAATGTTAGTTTGCTCACACAGACACAGAGTCTACAGACTAACCATCCTCTCCTAACCTGGTACCTTTATCTACACACTCACACATACAGACAAAGCTAAGCTAACAGCTACAGCACTCAACTTTCCTTTGTCTGCCTCTGACCCACACACCAGGGGGTCTGGGGGCCATTTTGTAGGGAGTCAACATTTGGTTCTCCCACATTTTGTAGTCCTCCATGTTACATTCTTTTGCCTATTCTACACACCTCTTCACATACACAAACATATACACTCTACTTATTGTTTGTTAGCTGGTCACATGTAGTTAGAGTGTTTGTATGTTGTTATGTTTTAATAAATCTTTTAATATACATGCTGTCGTCTGTAATGTTGTACAAGAGTGAACAGTGCCAACCTCTACTCTGTCAAGAACTCAGAAATCCTTCTACTAGTTGTCAATGTGGTCATTTTGGTTTTAGTTATTAAGTTAATTATCAATCATAATACCAAATTGATAGTTTAGTATTTTGGGAGACTGAATCATCTTTTTCCTCATTTATCCAGGTGGACTTCCCGCTAATCAATATAATTATCAATTATCTTTAATAATTATTAATTATTTCTAATAGCCAAATTGTCCCAGAAATGGGGTAAACCTCAACATTTATTGGTGCCCCAGAGTACTGAGCACAACACTGATATTTTAATTTTTTAATAATCTAATAGAAAACAGAGATTCTACTTGGAAACCAAACCGGAGCTAAAAGGAGACATGGATAGTGAACTCACACTCATCAAATGAACACAGAAATGACAAATCCTGCTAATGTTGCTCTGTGTCCACTGCATGTGTAAATATATAAGTGCTTGCTAACACATTTACTATAAAAACTTTATATGTACTGTATATATTGTATGTTATGATGTTGTGTTTGCAGCTTGTTTTCCCCAAAAAATGTGCAATAAACTTGTTTTTAATCTAAATTCTTGTATTGTTTTCATTTTTTGTGTTTTGTGCTAGTCTGTGTGTAGCCTGCATTAAAAGAAGCCATGTAAAATTTGACTGATTGAATAGATGCTAAATTATAGATTTGACAATTGCAATGTTAGGATAAGCTATTCCATGTTGAGTGAGACTGTCTCTGTAACTGTATAGTCTAGCAGGTATATTGGCAATAACAACTAAAGCAGTGGCTGCTGTATGCAGTACTTCATCAAAAAACAGGCCTCGATCAGTGTCGACAATATAATCTGTAATATTCAAATCCATGAAATTAAACCATGCATGTGAATTAAAAGCTAAGTGAGAGTACAGCACACTTCAGAGTGGAGATCTCCAATATATGATCTCTGAGTAGATGGGAGCTTGACTCTGGCTCCCTGTGGAACTCATGTTATTTGTGGTGCTAGCCTAATTATTCATTATCCCCAGCAGACAGAGACTGCAAAACAGAATGAAGCCATTGCTCAGTGTCACAGTCAGTCAGGCAGAAAGAGACACAAATGAGCGCAGACGCCCCTTTCACCCACCCACACACACACACACACACACACACACACACACACACACACACACACACACACACACACACACACACAGAGTGTCTGTCACACACACAAATACACAAACACAAGCAAAAACATGCTGTAGACTGATGGGGAGGCAGCAGCCGTGGAAGTATAGCATGACTTTGTCACTGCTATAATCCCAGGGTGCTGGAGGAGGAGCAGCAGCATATGAGTCTACCCCGCTCAGCATATGTGGCCCTCAGCCACACACACTGAAGGAAAAGGAACTGAAACTGCTCATATCAACTCTCTACAACGTGTCCTCTGTCCCATATAATATTAGTATTGAGCAAATTTTCACTGTGGCAGCTACATTTAATATGCAATATTACTGATCAGCACAGAAGAAAATCTCACCTGCAAAATTTCAGAATCTTGGTATGTGAACACCAGCATCTGATTTTCAAACAACAGATCTAAAAAGTTTAGGCCGTGAAAACGTCTTTGTGTATTTGGATAAAACTGGAATAACTAGACAAAATAGGTGGATCTACAGAATGAACTCATTAACCGAGCTGTTATAATGTGACAGAGTACGTTTTGACAGTTTATACCAATGGTCACCTAAAAAGTCCTGTGCAGCTCAAAAAGCATTTCCCTCATAAACCTCTCAGGACATGTTCCACTGCATTTGTAAAACATTGAGCTGATGTCATTACTGAAGCCCTTCCTCACTCAAGTGTAGATTTTGTATTTCTTCTATTAAGAATGTATTCAGCACGATCTGGGTCTGAACCTGTTTGCACTACAGTCACCAAAATCGCAGTCACACCCACGTGTGCTATAGATTGTGATAGTGTTTGCACACTGGTGGTAGTGAGTGAAATTCCCCTACTGTAGTAGTGAAGTGGAAGTACTAGTAGTGTTAGTCGTAGTGTGAGTTAGTGCCCTACCAGTGGTAGTGAGTGTCGTCCCAGTATACCATCCTGAGCGTCCTCCCCAGGGGGTTTGTCCATTCAGCATCTTGAGTTTGTCAAACATCCCTTCAGCTCCCACTGTTCCCATTTGCTGCTTGTCACTGGCCAGGTTCCTGAGCACTCGATTAATTGATGAAACCTGGTGATAAACACAACAATGTAATTACATGAGAGCAACTATTTTGTTGGATATGTAAGGCATTGGTGGACAGAATCTCAGGACCAAACACGGTCAAAAAGCATTAATGACCCACTGTCAACCTTCTGCCAGCCTCGTCATTTCTATTTGAAGAAACCCTACAGAGAATCAATTAGATCTGTTACTTCCACATCACCGGTTAATGTTAAAGGCTTTGTGTAGAAGCTACACCTGTCATGTTGGTGTGTCAGCGTTATCATTTTTACATTACGTAATTAATTTTGAATTACAGTATTAACCAGAAGGGTTGATAGTATGAGTTAACAGAACAGGTATAATACATGACTAAAGTATCATTTGGAACTGGGCTCATATATTCTGTCTTAGTGGTTAATGAGGTATTTTTTATGCATTTAAAATGTAATGGATGAAAACATTTTCAGTGATCATCACATCATCACTCGGATGGTAACAAAATGTTGAAACAGACATGCAGCAGCTTCCCAACACAAACAAGTAAAGTCCTCCCAAACTGTATGGCATCAGTTTAGCAGATCAAGAATCCCTGATAACATTTTGTCAGGTAGCAACTTTTGATATGCAATTTAAATAAGACTGATATTAAAGGCGTGTATGTTTTTCAAGATTGCATCTGCCTGCTCCAGTTTGTTTTTGTACCACATCTTCCCACAAACTACTTATACTAAGCCTGCTGCTGTAGTGTAACAACTTTCTACATAGCTTCACTGATTAGTCTAGATCTTTGGCTAGCTTGCCTTGCAGAAACCTCTCACTGAATGGCTTGGATGAAGAACAGAAGGTTCTTACACTGGGTATATTGTCGTTGGTGCAGACTCCCTCTGCCAGCAGTCGGTCTCTGATCTCCCAGGCGAAAATGGACGGACACTCTCTCTTGTACTGAGCGATCTTTCCCACCACTTCTGGAGTTGCCACCCTGGGTTTACTCCCTCCTATGGCCCGGGGACGGATCGAACCTGTCTCGTAGTACCTGCCCAAGATCTTACTCACGCAGCCATTAGACACCTGGGCACGAGAACCACACATCGCACACATTACTGGAGCTTCAGAAAAATGACAAACCATCACAACCTAATTCACAACAACTTATTTTGGCGCCTGTGGTGCCTGAGTCAATCCTCGGCTCCTTCAGGCTGCATGCCGAAGTGTCATTGGGCAAGAAAGTTTTACATTTTAAAGTACTTTGAATTTGACAACCCAAATACAATATTCTACCAACCATGTGTCGGTCGTGACCCAGCACTGCTGCTGTGCTGTAAAAATGTGTAGTATCATTAGCATAAAGTCTTTATGGCTCCAAAACCTGATAAACTGCCTCAAGTGATGTCACTTGAGTCACCTTGAGGCTGCAGATGACAAGGTTAATAAGGGAAAACATTTGTGGGGGAGGAAAAAAGTGAACTTACTAGACTACCGTAGTCTGTTCCTTGACATAACATACACAAATCCCCCACCTCCAACTCCAACAGTGGGGCTGAGTTGTGAATAATATAGACGCCAGGTTTTGACACGGACGAAGAGGAGACTACTGCTTTGTCAACCCTATCGTCTATATATCATGTCCACACCTGCTCACTACAAGGCATGGTGGCTCTTTACTTTATCAGCATCACACCACGTCCTCCTTCATTCCTGACAGGCAACTCATAATTCACAAGAACCACAAGAGCTTGTCAGTTGAACATAAACATAGGTCATATGCAGGCATTTTAGAAAATATCTGATGCCATCAATTTTCTTGAATAGACAGTGTTGATGTACAATGGTGTACGAAGCGTAATCCAAAACCCCAATGCTGTTTTTCTTATATATATATATATATTATATATTATATTAATGGAATAAAGTGCAGTATCTACTACCACTGCTAGTTCCATTGCTGAGAGGATTGGTTCTCAGCAGGATGAGTTTACCTGTAATATTCTGGATATGTCACAAGGTCGAGCTCCACTGTGTGCCAGCTCCACTATCTTCTGCCTGGTAGAATCAGGCAAAGGTCTCCCATTGACAAACACACCTCCCAGCTGGTTTACTCCACTGTGACCTACACGCACACACACACACACACACACATATGTATGTATGTATATATATATATGTATGTATAAATGCACAGAAAGTAAGAAAAAAAGATATTAGCTATATTAACTCTGCAATGATTTTAAAAATGATTCACTTTAAAGCAGAAAAACTGAGTGATAAAGAGAAGTCTGAACTGAGAATGAACTGAGTAGCTACACCGATCACATAGCACATGCTGAAGGGGAGGAGGAAGCAGGTTAAAGGAGATGAAGAAAAGGATCTCGTGCCATTCTTAAGCTAAAAAATGTAGTTGTGCGTGTTCATGTAAAATCTTTCCATCTTAACAGTACAGGCTAGATTTTAGCATTATCACAATGGTTTCTTGTGACTTGAAAAGCAAGTTAATATTGTTGCAGCTGGAAACCACAAAGGACCCCTCGAGCAAAAGCGACACTGTGACCTGAGATACCCAATTTAGGGTAAAAGAAATTCCCAGGACTGACACAACTATCACCTCAGAGTGTTCTGTGATCTAAAATGTTTACGTTTCTTGGGCAGTGAAGAAAAAAAAAGAAACGGTTGAGTTTAAGCTCTCCAAAGTCTAACTGTGTGTAGGTTTATGTGTGGAGCTTAAAATGATCTGTCTGCTGATCAACATGTTGCAGGTCTGACATGTCTCACTCAGCCAGCAGCAGACCACAGTCTGCACTGTGACACTGTGCAGGTTAAGTAGGGATTTACACTGAATCAATTGTCTATTGTCTGTTAATGGCTCTGAGTGGGAAAGCATATTGCAGATTTATAAACCTCTCAAAAGGACATTAATAAAATCACACAACCAGACAACACACACACACACACACCACACGTAGTCATGCACACACAGAGACCGTAAGTATGGAGTGGAGCTGCTGTAAATCAGAAGAGGTTTCACTATAGACACTGCATTCAGTCATAATGAGAAGGGGGGGTACCTCAAATATGAGTAACAACAGAACAAGAATAAGACGTTGCTTGCCCAGGATTCTTCTCCTTACACACTTGGCTGACGTGTTCTTACATGTACATGTTAATCTTTAGTAAATGTTCAAGGCATCAAACATACTGTATATAGTGTAGTCACTTAAATAACTGCTGCTGCTCACCACAGTCAACACATTGCCAGGAATTTTAAAATAAACAGAGAAGCAAAAACTAGAAAAGTTCTTTACAGTTTTCTAATACAGTTTTTACCTGTAGGGAAGGAACGCGTTTCTTTGAGACTGTCCTCATGAGAAAATTCATTGCATCAACTCAGTTCAACTATTTAAATATGACCTGTGTTTATGTGAGCTGTGTTTTATTATGGGTCGAATTTTGGGTGGATGATTAAGTTGTTTTTTAAAAACAGCCATAATTGTCCCTGTGACTAAACTAAAGCCTGAACCATAGCGGAGGCCGGTCGGAAAACACTCATTAATCCTTTTTTTGCAACGATAGTGACAAGTGATGGTTGTCAGACCAGAAAGCGCTCGTCTGCTCTGGGCTTCATGTGTGTGTTAAATTGCTAAATGTGCTAATTTGTTTGTGTTTTATTTATTTGCACAGTTTTTTTTTTAATCTAAATGCTACATGTGTGGTTAGAATGAAAGGACAGAGTGCCGATTCTGAGGCACACATGCTGTAAAGAAAATACACAGTAATAGAGGGAATAAAAAAAAAGACACTAGACAATGAAAAGCAGTACAATGAAACTAAAGATAGAAGGTAACCTACGTCCTGTATGCCTTTATAATTACTAATCATTTCTTTAATGAGTGAATGAAATAATGAAATGATTAGTTCAATTCAATTTAATTTAATTCAGTTAAAAAAGAATGCTTTCATACAAATAATTATCGATATATTATGTATACAAATATTTCAGAAATATAGACAATAAGTATGTGTATATATGTATTTCTATGTGAGTTTACAGAGAACCAAATAGGGACAAAGGGAGATTCTCTCTCTCTGACCTCTCTCCCTGGGAGTAGAGCCACTCGACTGAAAAAACAGATGGATAACCTGGCTCAGAGAGGGGTTTGTCTCCCAGTACACCTCACACTGCCGTGGCTTTGAACTTCTCTTTTGGTTAATTAAATTATAGGAAGAGTCAAGGCACTGCTGCTGGCTTCAAGTGTGGCAGTGGATTATTTCCCCCTCTAACTCTCCCTAATGCTGCCTTGCATCATGTTCACTTTGTGTTTAGGGGTCGATTGTTTCGCCGTAGAAATGTTAATCACAGTGCCATGTCCCAGAGGAACACACCCAGGCTTTCCTCTGCTGACACACAATTAATAGACAGACATATGGAGTCAATTTGGCTGTGGTCCCTCTATGATACACACACACACGCACACACACACACACACACACACACACAGAAAGTGGGCCCCTGGGAGCAGCTCAGCCGCTTTCACTTTAAATCATCTCCGCTTTCACTTGAAATCACCTCATTCACACTGAGCCTGGCTGAATTAATTTTCAGCTTAACCATGTAGTTTTATTATAAATATGTTCTCCAAATTAAACAGCAAATTCCTTGTTTGTCCATGCACGGCATAACAACACTGGCACCCCTATCAGCACCCCTAACGTCATTTCCAAACGGTTATACTCCATTCAGTGATTTGATGAGGTTTAGAGAATGATTAGGATTTTCAATCCATTTACCTTAGATGAAAAGTTGCTGTTTTTATTTGGAAACGACACACACCGACATGTTTTGAGGTTGTTTCACGCTTGAAATTGAAAGTGACGCACGTGTTTTTTTGGGTGAGTCTGTTGGTGCACTGAGATGGAAAAATCTAGCAAGTGAGAAGTGAGAAGTGAGAAGTTGTAACGGTTAACGGCTGTGCTAGCTGGCTGGCTAATTCAGACTGTTGTAATGTTACCACTAACATTATCTTGCCAGGCTAAACATTCCCTGTGTTTGGTTTTGGCGGCCTACAAATATCAGGCGTGACAGTAATTCAACCTCCCAAGCACCTTGGATAAAAACCCTAAAAAGCAGCATGGCTGGCGTTGTCCCCACAGCAACAAACGAACGGCCCCTGACGGTGCATGATGCTTTACGTGCCGGTGAAGTAGCCTTTTTTCTCTCAGCCCTGCTCTTCTGTCAGTTTCGTCTTGGACTTATTGCATATACTTTCCATACTATATTACAACCTATAGATTAGTGTCATCCTCATGATCAAAGTGACAAGGAGCGATGTAATTGTGTTAGAGTTAGCTATGTTTACTGGTATAGCCTTAATCCAGGACTAGGACAACTGAATTACATCACAATCGCTACAGGGAAGACTACGTCAGTAAAACAGAGAGAAACTACAGGAAGAGCGGAAACAGAAGAACATCTCATCGGCCGACTGAACGCAAGACCAAGACCAATCACAGCATCCACTGGGAGGAGGTCAAAGGTCATCAAGCAGAAGGCAGTGGAAGGCCGGAGAAAGATCAAGAAGGACGTCTGACATCAGAGACGCTGCTTACCATCTCTCTACCATGTGACTGAACTTCCACTGTTGGGTCACACTTCTCTAAGTCATGTTTAAAGATCTGTAAGGTGGATGATTCCTGGTAATTCCTCATCATATCATTATGTAATTCCTTCAAATCAAATGTTATCACCGTATGAAATAATCATAGTTTGTAGATAGTAAATATACATCATGCTGTTGTTGGTTCAGGAGTTTCTTTCTAAAGTGTACTGTCGACTAATGGCTCGAACTAATGAATACTAGTCGACAAAAAAAAAGCATGCTTATGGATATTGTATACACACACACACACACACACTCACACATATCAAAAGACACACTGCAGACTGACTGGACCTACTTTCTCTTCAGTCAATTCCTAATGTAACCTGTGCTTCATTCGCTCCTCCTCTTACAACCTCCAGCTGCTCCATTTTCATTATTTCGAATTAGAAGTGATTGAAGTGGGAGGAAGGTGTCGTGATCATAGCTACCAGTCTGACACTTAATCCAAAGAAACCGGGATAAAACTACATGTCAGACAGCATCATCCTCTAACATCCAAGGTGAGATGGCTGCACGGGGGGGAAGCAGGACAGTGTGAGGACTGATACAGAGGAAGGATGCAGGGAAGCAAGGGAGCAAGCAAAGACACAGAGAGAGAAGTAATCCACACACCTTCACTGCAGAGAGCATGAACCTCTTGTCCCGCAGTAAGGAAGAAGAAATCAGGTGGAGTTCAATGTTAGTCCCACCCACTTTTATACAGCACAGCATTTTGATTTAATCACTCATAATTTACAATGATTTTTAAAGGGCCAATCAGTCTAAATTTAAGGTACATTTACATACACACATATGAGTTTGCGTTATGAAGAGAAAATCTGCATTTAGGTCTGTTTTACACTAATTATTCAAGGGCCTTATTTCCTTTTTTTTTCTCCATCATTTCTATCACACATAGTCACACCGTCTCACGTCAGGGCGTGTAATAGACCTGTCAGTCCACTAGAGGACATTTTGCCTCACCTAAGTGTGTAAAGTACACGCTTAAAGTGAAGGAGCAGTGCCAGTAGGAGGTGATAATTATGGCAGCAAAGGGTGAACGTAGCGATAAGTAGTGACAAACAGGATTTTCACATGGGTTCAATTCACATGGGTTCAATTTTCCAATGTGAAACGAAAAGGCAACATAGAGTTATTTTAAGTGATTTAATAATGTCACATATGACACATGACTTCACTTTCCTACCAAACATACATATTTTAACCCAAACCATTATATTTTTCTGAACCTAACCATGTCGTTTGGTCCTTTATTTTGAAAGTGTAACCAGACATTAATGAGAATGTGTAGTTTAGCCAAATGTGACGCTGACATCTATTACATGCTTTGGCGTTCTACCAGGTGGACTACTTGTCTTTCTTGCCCTTACTGTGCTTTAGTGTTGCGGCTGCATTCAACTATTGCCTTAGTGAGTACAGTGTTATTATTTCTAAAATGAAAAGGCTAATCTACAAAAAAAGTAATTGCATGGCCAAATGATCAACACAATCTCACAGCCGACCTGTCAAATACAGTAGCTCTGTCCTCTTGAGGCAGTTTTGCATGTGCAGGGCTCTGGGATTGTGTTGGCCACAATACATGTGTAACATCTGGTTGGACTTTCAAAATAAAGCTTTTCATAAGTTTTGGTTGTGCAGGAAACGAAGAAGTCAGGTTACCTTTGTCGTCATGGTCACAATAGTCAAGTGACCTCTGTCATAGGTGACTTTCATCGTCATGGTAACAATGATAAACATATAGTCAAAGTTATGAAACAGATACAGTTTGGTTACGTTTACTACCAAAACTACTTGGTTAGGTTTAGGAAAAGATAAAAAGAATACTTGTAAAAAAAATGTAAAAAGGTAATACTATGTAACCTGACTTCAACCGTGCATCAAAACTCCAAATGACATTAGAGGAACACGTCCAAAAATGATGCCAGAGGCGTATTTAATGATTAGGGAGTGAGAGCAGGTGGCAGTTCTGACTGTCGTCTGTGCTTGGTTTGTTCTAGTGTTTTTTTGCTGTTGCTGAGGTTTGACCTCGGCCCCTCGCGGCACTTCTTAGCTGAAATATTTCGTTGGTCAGCATATAAATGTATTATTAAAATATTTTTTAGTCTTACATCTGTTTGTTTGCCATGTGCATGATGGGATGTATCACATACAATTATTTACCATACACATAACAGCAAACACTTTGGAGATGTAACTCACTGTTTTGCATCATGGAGGCGACACCAGTCTCCCAGCTCGGTTGACTTCTGAAATCTGTACAAACAGAAAAAGAATGTGTGTGAGAATGTTCATTACACGTACAGACATTACAGCACACACATCTCGCCCTGGACACTGGATCACAGTAACGCCAGACCTCCACTTGTCATTTCTAATCAACTATTCTACAGCAATGAGAGAGGGAGACACTTTTTTTTATCAGATCAGAAAAACATATTGAGATGAAAAAATTCCTAGACACTGTCTGGGCAGAATGGCTGAGTGCCAGACCATCCTGTGATTGGCTCATATGCTAATGTATGCTAATGTGCATTCTGTGTTAGTGTACATTCTAACACAGTAAAAGATTATTTTGGAGCCCTGACCTATGTTGCACTATGGGAGTCCAGCTGTCACACTCAGGTCCAGGGATGCATTGGAGGATTAGATTTTTGTGTGTATACTCTTTTTTAAAGCCAAAAAGTGATTTCTACGCTACACTGAAGATTGGATTCAAATTTCTGACTCTTTCTAATTTCAGTAATTAGTAGTGAGAAATATCTTTATCTGTCTTGGATGATCTCTGGGAAGAAAGAATGCATTCAGAGTTTTTACCAAATTGAACTCAGTTAGAGTCAGAGCTAAATATCAAAAGGCGATCGTTCCAGTTTTTTCCTGAAAAGTCGTGCAGGTGTGGAAGACGCTGATGAGCAGGAGCCACACTGACGCTTGGAGAAGACAGCAAAAATGATCCTGCACAGGCAGATCCTATCACAGCGATTTACAGAGCCTCAGTAGACAAAGTGAATCACACCCAGTAACAGGTTTTCACAAATGTTCCAATTGTTCGGTGAAATTATTCAAATAGAATAAAATAAAATACAATATATGGAGGCTTAAAGTGTCCAAAATCATATAAAGAAGCCTGGACTAAAGACTAAATCATGGCACAGGATGCAGACAAAATAGCCAATACTATACAATCATGATTTGGGATTTTTTTCCAAAATGTTATTTCCTCCTGCTTCCTTTAATAATGCAATAAGTAATGCAGTAAGACCTAAGCAACAGCTACTCATGGCTTTGCCCCTTTTCTTTGTGGGATTATTATTGGGGAAATTATGCTGTTAAATAAAAAGACTTTTAAATTCAGCAAAGAATTACCTGCAATTAATTAAAGTAGGATGAAATAACGTTTCATGAAAGAATTACATGCTGATCTGATTTATTTTTGTTTGTATCTGATTTGTTATTTAGTCTTATTCATTTACTCATTTAATTCTGGACAGTTTACATCTACATATAAAACTGGCTCAACATTATCAGATATATATATATATATATATATATATATATATATATATATATAGATAGATAGATAGATAGATACACACACACCTACGCTGGTTCACCACTAAATGAAACTGCCTGTAGCAGTTGAATAATAATCACCCTGCATTTATTCAGAATAATGTTCTATTTAGTTGTAATAATTTCAGATGTACTGATTCTTAAAATAACGGTGGGTGTCCTGGCGGGTTAGTCCCCATTTCAGTTCGGGCCAGGAACAAGTGTTGTGTCTCTCTCTGCCCTCAGTACAGACAATACAGAAACACAAATCTGGATAGTTTATCATTCTGATTAAAATACACATGTCCATAAACTGCCCTCCATATTCTAAGCAGAGAGCTCCCTTATGGGAGGATGGTGAGGCAGACCACCAGGACCAGTTTAACTAGCCGCTTCATTCCAAAGTGTCCAAAGCCCCAAGTGTCTTCAGGTCGGCTTAAAAAAAGCTAACCAGCCCCGGCTTCAAAGCGGCTCCTCCTCTGAAGCTCCTGTCATTAACAACCTGCATAATGAACATGAAGCAGCTCCACACAGGAACAAACACACACACACACACACACAGGCCGGCTGTGGGCACCTTGTCCCCGCTGAAGCCCTGCGCCTTTCTCCCTGTGAAAGGAGACAAAGAGCCGGAGGAGCGGAGCCGCGGCTCTGCGCGCTAAATACCCGCCAGGCTTTGTGTGTCCGCGGGATTTTGGTGTCGTTGCCTCGTTAGTCGCGGCTCGTTAAAAATCCTGCGACACAAAACCGCGGCGGGGAGCCCAATTTGACCAGTACAACTGACATAATGGACTTCTGTTGAACACACTGATGACAATATAAAAGTTTCATTCAGCCGCATTCAGCGCGCTGATATGAGTAGAAAAGAGACTGAGAGCTGCTGCCGAACACTGATGGACACTGCTGCTGGTTTAGTCTGGACCAGTCCTGGGTCCTGCATTCAATAAGAGGAATAATAGTAATAATAATAGTAATAATAACAGTAATAATAATAATAATAATAATAATAATAATAATAAATAATAATAATATTAAATAATAATAATAATATTAAATAATAATAATGATAAACGCACACAACAGTTTGTAGGGATCCGAGGCTACTGTTGCTGCTGAAATGATATTAATGGCCCTATAGGCTTATAAATATAGAAAGATTTAACGGGAATACAGGAAAAAAAAAAGATAAATATTACCAGTTGTGTCAATATCCAATAAAACTTCATCACACTCATTGTTCTGGGCTCCTGCTCCGTGTGTTGGAACACTACAGGCAGGACTGGTCGGAGGGAGAGAAGCGGCCTCCGCTGCTCAGGATGCTGGACTCATGCTCCACTAAAGCAGCGCTTCTAAAAGCTCGAGCTGCCCTGACCCGAACACAAGAGCCCGTTTTATATTCCCACTGTTCAGCCTGTGTGCTGGCGTGGTGAGCACAGCCCGCTGGGCCTGCGCGCTCCTCTCCACGGCGGCTTCCTCCCAACTTTAGTTTGTGGTCGCGATCATATAAATCAAAGCAGAGCAGTATACTCAAGGTTCAGAACAAGTGTTTACAGAGGTGGGATCATCTGGATGTGGATCCAGCAGGACGGCTCAAGTCCCACAGTGTGATCACGGATCACTTCAGTGGAAAGATCCAGTCTGACCCTTGTGTCCTGGTTGTGGCCAACATGAGCACACTGGGAAAAGCTCGGAGGGCCTCACTCATCTCTGCTCTCCGCTGTCTGAAGTAAAAAGTGGCTCAGGTCCGTTCGAGCTTAAATCCCCCCCCCTCACACCCTCTGACCCGGAGAAGATGAAACGCTCCAAACTCACATGTTGGATGAATTCATTCTGACCTGATTAATCATGCAGGTAATTGGCTTCGATTTAATTAAGACGTTAATTAACAGCTGACTTAATTAGATCATCAATTAAGACCAACTTTATGTTCTTGTGAATGCTGGCTTTGGATTTTAAAAAGCCCCCCCACCCCTCCAAACATGATATTCCACTAAAAGAAGACCGTTTCGTATTTAAAACCACTTTTGAACGTGGTTCCAGAGGTTCTGTGAGGGAGTCTGAGCTCTCAGAGCCGCGGGCCTCCTTCCCCTTACAGGAGGAGGCAGAGGAATAACGGGAGGCCTTCATCATCATCATCACACCATCATCATTCCGTTTAGAGACAAATTAAATCAGCTACATTTCCACAATTCTACACATTTTTATCAGAGAATGATAAAGATATGAAGGGCTTTGCTTCCTGGTGGCTTCAGATCAGTGCTGAGGGTTTGGGATGAGCAGCAGATGTGGTTTCTGTCCTGGACATTAATAGAATAAATGTATGTAACAATACAGGGGCAGATGACAAATGGTGTGGTTAGGCAGCGCTACCTGACTAACGTCTCAGATCACTGGGGTTCAGAGGAAGGAAATCTAAAAATGGGCTAGAATCGGGAAACTAGACGGACCCGGGGCTCAGACTCACTCCTGGACTCAGAGGGCCGCGGAGCGGGAAACACACTCGCTGTGTTTTAGTCTTCAGGTGAAGGATCGGGATGGTCACTTGTTTGGGGAAAATCTCAAAAGTGCTGCTGCACACGGATGTCCCCCCCCCCCCCCCCCCCACACACACACACACACCCGGTGTCACCCAGCAGAGACCAGGCTCACCGCGCCCCAGCACCGCTGCTTCAGTCAGTTAGTTAGTCAGTCAGTTAGTCAGTCAGTCAGTTAGTTAGTTAGTTGGTTAGTCAGTTAGTTAATTAGTTGGTTGGTTTCCCTGCCCTCCCTTGTGTCTCCTCTCCCCAGGACTGAAGGACCAACAGAACCAGAGCCAGACGCAGTGATGTTCTTCCACTCAGTCACTTCACATGCTGCTCTTTAGAAACACGTTGTAAATATGAGGTTCTATGTTTCAGCACAGTCCCTGGAAGAGAAGGCTTGAACCGACCAGTCCTGTGCCTCATGTTAGGCTCACTGTAGTGTTTAAGGCTCTGCTGAATGGGTTCTCCTGTTTTTACTCTCATCTCATGGCTCAAGCTCACTCCAGGTATCTTCTCACAATAAACATGAACATCTGTTGATTTCACATTGTGACTGGAAACTGGGTGAACTAGTCAGCACCGCAGACATCATGAAGCACTTAGAACAGTCCATTCAAAGAAATGTAAACTCTCTTTTCTACTTTCTCCTCCTTTCACATAATTAGAACAGAAAGCATGAGCGGACGCAGAGGGTACGAACTGTCTTTCCTTCCTCCTCATTTGTTTTTATCCCTCTGTCATATGTTTATCCTCTCACCCTCTCGTCCTCCTCTTCTTCTTCTTCTTCTTCTTAAAGCCAATGAATTGTTCAGTTGTTGTTTCTAATATTTTAATTTCTAATTAATTTCACCATCTTAATTTCTTTTCTTTCTTCTCCTTTTTTAACATTAGAGTTCAAACTGTTTAATCTTTGCTTCTAAGCCAGCTTCCACATTACTGACTCATCTTTATTTTGTTCTTACCCGCTAAATAAACTGTAACTCCATGGTCCCACCAATGGGGACAGAGCAGAGAGGTGAAACAGATAGAGGGGGAGAGAGGGACAAGTGAGAACAAGCTTACCTTTCTGTGGCATGCTGTAGGGAAGTAAAGTTTTGGTTCTTTTAGTTTTCCAACAGCTCCTTTCTTCTATTCTTTCCTCCAATTAGTTTCTCCTTGACTGAGGAGACAAGTGCAGAGAGACAGAGCTGCTCCTCTGAGGAGGAGGGAGAAGAGAGAGGCAGGGAGGGAGGGAGGGAGGGAGGGAGGGAGAGCGAGTGGGAGGGCTAACAGACTGCCAGAGAGAGGATGGGGTAGAGAGAGGTGGAGGGGAGGAGATGGACGTTTGAGCTCGAGAGCTGAGAGTTTGTTTATGACTGTGTGTGTGTGTGTGTGAGAGAGAGAGAGAGAGAGAGAGAGAGGGTGGAGGAGGTGTGGGTGTGGGTGTGGGTGTGCTCCATACTTCACCCCCTCGTCTGTTGTGCTTTATTGGCATGAAATTCAAATATTCAAAGTAAGAAATTACAGATGAAGTTTAAATTCAACCTGTTAAATGTTAAATGTTCAATGTGCAATAACTCTGTTAGAAATGTGATATACTGACACCAGCCTTTCTACTCTTCATTTATATACTGTGTATATTGTTATATTCCTTTTACCATTAATTCACTTATTATTTTATTTTAATCTTATTTTATTTTTGTAAAAATTTGCTTGCACCAAAGTGGAGCAGCGCCCCTAATTTCATTGTACCGCAATGACAATAAAGGCTATTCTATTCTATTCTGTTCTGTTCTGTTCTGTTCTGTTCTGTTCTATTCTATTCTATTCTGTTCTGTTCTATTCTATTCTATTCTGTTCTATTCTATTCTATTCTATTCTGTTCTGTTCTATTCTGTTCTGTTCTATTCTATTCTATTCTGTTCTGTTCTATTCTATTCTATTCTATTCTGTTCTGTTCTGTTCTATTCTATTCTATTCTGTTCTGTTCTGTTCTGTTCTATTCTATTCTGTTCTGTTCTATTCTATTCTATTCTATTCTGTTCTGTTCTATTCTATTCTATTCTGTTCTATTCTGTTCTGTTCTGTTCTATTCTATTCTATTCTATTCTGTTCTATTCTATTCTGTTCTATTCTGTTCTGTTCTGTTCTGTTCTGTTCTGTTCTGTTCTATTCTATTCTGTTCTGTTCTATTCTGTTCTATTCTATTCTGTTCTATTACAATTAACAGGATGAAAACGGTTTGTATTATTTAAGACTAAAAGTGTGTGGACAGTTTTTCATGGATACCACAAGGTCACAGTCTGTGCTTCTAACAAACTGGGCTGTACATCCGTCTTTGTAGCCTCAACATAATGAGTCCTATGAACGATAAAAAGAGAAAAACGTAAATAAAAATAACAGAGACAAAATGAAATATTTGTTAATAAAACCCCTTCAATAATTTCAATAACTGGATTGGCTGCTGAAAAACATTAGAAACTCTCTACCCTAACCCTCTTTTTCCCATCTCATATTGTGTTGTAATGGTTTGTAGCAATTCTTTTTTTCAAAAACAAAGTGGCTTTGTAATGTATGTTATGTGTATCATTTGCCTGTTTTGAATTTGGAAAAATGAATGAAAAATGAGAGTTCAAACCTTCACACACCTGGCCCACCCCCCAGAAGTGGGGCTGGCTATCACATTGTCTGTTTCAGACAATTACAGATGGAATGATGAGAAATGTCTGATGCAGTTGCCTCTATTCCATCACTGGAATCATGTGGACGGAGACAGACACTGTTAGACAAGAATTCTACTGAGGCCTCAAGGTTGGCCTCAATATACAGGGCTCACAAAAAGTTAGGGATATTCGACTTTCAGGTGAAATCTATGGAAAATGTAAAAAGTGAATGCTACAGTGATATTATATCATGAAAGTAGGACATTTAAGTAGAAGCATGTACTGGTGATTTTATTCATCTTAAACAATTTATTGAAAGAAAATCTAACAACAGTGGTAGGTATACCACAACAAAACATTTTCAGTGTCTCAATAAATTGGGATGTGACCAAAGGACGTCCACTCCTCTCCTTTCTGTGACTCTTCCAGTCTCTGTATCACTGTTCCAACCTCCTGATGACACTCTGTGACCCTCTAAGCTCAGTGAACACCTCCGGCTGAGGACTTCCTGTTTGAAGCCTCCAGTGTTGAGGTGCTGCTGATCAACTGTTAGGTGTCGTCTTGGTCTCATGATGTCAGAATGTGAACAGCAGGATGAGGAGGACTGTTTAAATACCAATTCTAACTGAAGCAGGAAATGTATTGGTGGATTCATGGATCAAACCTGTTGTGAATGTTGCTGTTAAGCTTCTTGTTAGAGAACAGCAGCTGGTGCAGAAAGTACTGAGACACTGAACAGTTGGACATGTGCATTCAAAGGTTTAGAGAAGGTCACATTAAGTTCACCTGGAAAGGTTAGAATGTATTTTAGGTTCATCCTGAAATTTCACCTGAAAGCTGAATGTCCCTAACTTTCTGTGAGTAGTGTGTTTGCCCATTTGATTTGATTCATTTTGGCTGGGATGCACATAACTGTATCATTGGACAAGAATCCTGATGTGTAACATTCAGCGTACCATGTTTTCTGGCTGATTTCTGATTACAGGTCAGTGTGAAGTTAGACGTGCTTCACTCACATCCACCCCCTCAGCATCCACACGCCTCTTTGGATAAAGGATGCACTGCTTCTTGTATTGGTACAGAACATTGGACGTGAATCATGAGGTGCACAATCATCCAATATGTATATAATTCTTAAGGATTTTTGCCTCATTAATCCGAATGTGAAAAAAGAATCAAATAAGTGTGTTACATATTTCAGCACTTCCACACTAGAAAGTGAGTGACACGTAAAGACCAAAGACGGTCCCCTTTGAAATGCCACTCCTCATCCTGTACAGTAGAAGTTGATAAGAATCAGATTTTCTCCCCTGGACCCAGATGATGCAGGATTCCAGGCACACAGAAACATACAGCTACAGCATACAAAGGATCATATCGTCCTCAGCGCGAACCAAATGAACTTAACTACAGGTGTGGAAGAGGCTTCACTTCCACTGAAGGCAGACCTTGATGCTACAGCATACACCATGATTTGATACAACAGTGTGTTCACAACTTTGTGACAGCAGTTTGTGCTTGTTTCATTATCATAGTGCCCCCATGCACAAAGCCAGAAGACTGCAATCTGATCCACTTAAAGGTGCAGTTTATAGGATTTAGTGGCATCTAGCAGTGAGCTTGCAGATTGCAACCAACTGAATATGCTTCCGTTCATCCCTCCTTTTCCAAGCATGTAGGAGAAACTAAGGTGGTCAATGAGGATTCCCAATCCCTTACAGGATGGTTTTCATCAGCCAGTAAGGTGCATTCAGCGTCAGCCACATTCATTTGTGTTTCTAGTGTTAAGTTGATATGCGTTAATTATGAATTCGCAGGGAGGTGTTTCTTGGTGTTCTAGTCAGATACTTAACCCTTGTATGGTGTTCGGGTCTGTGGGACCCGTTTTCATTTTTTTATCAAGAGAAAAATTACACGATTAATTATTTTTTCAACCTCAGACTCATCAATATGAGCCAAGGCCGATGAGTCTGAGTTTGAAAAAATGATTAATCGCATCATTTTTCTTTTGATAAAGAACATGAAAACGGATGAAATTGGGTCCCACAAACCCGACAACCATACAAGGGTTAAAGGCCATGTGGGATGCTGTGTACAACACTAAGTAAGGGAGAATGTTCTGTATTGTACTGTGTTATAATGTATTGTGAGCAGTCATTATTGCAAACCGTATGCTGATTTGTGATGTTGACCACTGCTCACTGTACATTATTCCACTTATTACAGGGCTTTGTAGTACAGAAATTAATCATTTGACATAGAATATTAATTCCCACCCCCACCCCTGGAACCACTTTGCCTTGGGAGACCCTACCAGGGGCTATAGCCCCTGACAACACAGCTCCCAAGTTCACAGGGGCACACAAACTCAAACTT
Organism: Pempheris klunzingeri; assembly: GCF_042242105.1. NCBI lineage: Eukaryota > Metazoa > Chordata > Actinopteri > Acropomatiformes > Pempheridae > Pempheris > Pempheris klunzingeri. Next base: position 27,610,841 of record NC_092016.1, read on the forward strand.
TATTTATGCTTGTTCATTGAATTTATTTATGCTTGGTTATGCATATCTGGATAAAATAAATCCTCATAGAATACATACAGAAGTACAAGTACAGCTTGTGGGGTATGTGCTATTCCACCGCTATGCTAACATGCACGTTTTCCTCATTTGCTTTGTTCTCCCTCTTGCACTCTCTCATATCCATCACTTCCTTGTATGTTGTGTTAGTCCTTCATTAGTGTTACATTAGAGTTAGCATTATGATAAATACATGACATCCAACTTTGCCAGGAGCGTTCTAATCTGGAAACATGACCGAGTTTATTCGTTCTAAAGCCTGACGACCGTTAAGACCAGAAGCTTCTCACTTCCATTGGAACAGTTACCCACATTCCCGTAGAGAAGCCATTTAAATCAATTTAATCAACAATAAACAGAAGAGGGAAAAATGTAATAAAATGAACTCAACAACAACAATTCAACAACAGAGGACATCAGATCTCTGTCATCCAAAGTGTTATTAGCAGACAGTCTAACATCAGACCATCATATTGATTTATTCTGTCTACAGAAACCTGTCTGTAATATGTTGGCCTGGATGAGTCCACTCCACCCAATCATATTAATACTCATGTTCCTCGAGGATTTGCAGCCATTTACAACTCAAGCCTATTAATCAATTCTCAATCTAAACTTGATTATACATCATTGGAAGCCTTGCTGTTAGTCACTGGCGCCCAACGTGGAGAACTTTACAGCCAGTTCTATTAGTGTACTGCCATCCTAGCCCGGATTTCTACCATCATTTTCTATTCATCAAATGTAGTCCAGAGCACAGTTACAGTAATTCTAGTAGGTGACTGTAATATTCATGGGGACACTGATAATGATGGCCTTAGTGCACATCTCATTATTGTATTCAGTTTGCTTCTCTGTGTAACAGTTTAAATGGTGTAAATAAACCCACTCACTATTTTACCCTGGACCTTGTTCTAGCATATGATATTGAAATTGCACATCTAATAGTCTCTCATTTAATCTAAGAATTTAATCAGTTTTATTTGAATTAAATCACTATTTAATCCAATGCCATGTTTCAATACAACAGACTATTCCGTTTTTATATTATATTGCACTGTTTTGTATTGTTTGAACATTGCACCTTTTTATTGGTCATGTTGTGGGAGCTCTAAGGACTTTCTAAATATTTGCACAAAACCTGAACAGGAACTCTGGTTTTATTTATGTTATTTTAGTGTGTGTTTGTTTGTGTGTTGGTGTGTTTGATCAGTAATTAAACCTTTAAGGTCTGTTATACGGCTGCTGGGGTGGTGTGTGCGCGCTGAGGGGTGGGGGGCGCCAAACCATAATCTCGCCTAGGGCACCAAAATGCCTAGAGCCGGCTCTGGCATCACTGTATACATGGCTAAGCAATGGTTTAACCTTGTTAATGTATTGGTCTTGATTTGCTTTAATGATCATTGAGTTTGATTATTGTGATGTGTTGTAGTTTACTGTGCAGCCATAAAGTTAAGTTGATGTTAGTTTGCTCACTCAGACACAGAGTCTACAGACTAACTATCCTCTCCTAACCTGGTACCTTTATCTACACACTCACACATACAGTTTTACAAAAGGCCTCGACTGAGAGACAAAGCTAAGCTAACAGCTACAGCACTCAGCTTTCCTTTGTCTGCCTCTGACCCCCACACCAGGGGGTCTGGGGGCCAAAATTGAAAACCATTCCAGTAGCTGATTGAGAGAATGCCAAAAGTGTGCAGAGCTGTCTTCAAAGCAAAAGGTGGTTACTTTGAAGAACCTAAAATATAAAACATATTCTGGTTTGTTTAACACTTTTTTGTCTACTACATAATTCCAAATGTGTTCCTCCATTGAATGAGAAAGTGTGTCCAAGCTTTTGACTGCTACTGTACACTCTGTACAGTCTTTATTGCTGCATTTGTGAGAAGTGACCTCCAGAAGTAGAAGTAGAGGCACTTGTTGTGAGGAGCTACATAGGTAACGGTAATGTGCTAGTATGTGCATGTAGTGCATAATGTAAAGCATTATGTAAACATATAATGCACAATATAAAACCATTGCCCCTGTGTTATCCTGACTGTACACACGTGACACTCACCATAATTAAGCAGCAACCTTCCTGAAACAGTCCTTATCCTCTAAGCTACTATGTCAACATGACTGGACACCTTACAGATCACACAAAGTCACTTGCTGGCATAGTTTAAACCGTACTCAAAGGACATGCAGCTACAGCGACAACATGGATATTTTCACTTGGAAAGTTTTTCCTTCATCTTCTTTCCTCCATCATTGTGCCTAAAAATGTTTGTAGTAAAATTTGACTTGATAACAGAAATGTCTTGTTTTGCTCCTGAACTAAACTGAACCAGATTGTTTCACCCTCCTAAATGCAAGTGTTTCTTTGTTTGTTTAATACATGTGATTACATACATACATTATAACTTCTATATTTAAAAAAATGTCCAGATAGTCTGCGTACAATGCACTGAGTAGCAAAGTCACCAGTTTTATGTAAACTGTCCAGATAATGTCCTCAAACAAGGTTAAGGGTTTCTTCTATACTGAAGTGGTTTACAATGATGGAAACATATTATTGCATATTGTACAAGCAAGATTAGTCTACAGGTAAATAAATCAATTGACTTGTGGTTCAGTCTAGTCTGCAGCATGAGCACCTTTAAAGAAATATTGAAAAGTACGAACTGCATTCCTGGAAAGAGTGCTTAATGGATATTTTACTTTAAACATGCAACATTCACTGTGTAATAGAGGACTAGAAAAACAAAATGTTTGCTTTGCACATATCCTATAATTTCCATTTAAGACAACAACAAAAAATCACTTGCAGCAGTTATGTGTATACATAAGTGTTCTGCTGGCCTTCAGTGTTAACCTATAGGTGACAGTATACGTCACACTACATGTATTACATTCACATCTGCCTTTGCTGCTGAACCACACTGTGGTAGCCGTGTATGCTGTGTTCAGACATCAGGTGTGGATGGCTCGTTTCATCCTGAAGGACCACAGTGTATGAACGGTGTTCATAGGTTAGTATGTTACGCTGCTCCATCTATGGGAAATTCCACTGGTAAGCTAACAGGCTAGCGGCCAAGAAAGCAGGTCGACCAAAGTGGGAACAAGCACTTAAATTGTCCTTGTAAATCTAACAGAAGTGAATGTCCAGCAGCTGGGTAGCATATTTCTTGCCTGAAATTCCCTCGCTAACAGCTTTAGGTGGACTGCTCAGGAGAAATAAGTCAAACCTTACATGGCTTTCTCTGTTCATACAACGGTAAGCGCCTTGCATTGTGGGACACAGTAGGTGAAGTAGACTGGTCCCATGCATGCTGCAGATTTTGCTTTTGTTTGCAAACCGTATAAGACAAACTACATTTTGTCCTATTCAATACAAACTGCCAGTCTAGTAGGCCATTTCCAGTACAGCCCTAGTGTTTTGTTGTGTTAAGGCTTTAGCCTCTTATGTTACTTCACAGCTGATTTTCTTTTTTTGTGTTTGAAGTTTATTCTTATTCTTTTGGAGCTGTGTGTAACAAAAAGCAATTTCCCCCTGAGGATTATTAAAGGAATTCTGATTCTGATGACAGTTGGCCACCATGTTGGATTAGTGACCTCACAGATGATGTCACAGTTGGCCACCATGTTGGATTAGTGACCTCACAGATGATGTCACAGTTGGCCACCATGTTGGATTAGTGACCTCACAGATGATGTCACAGTTCAATTCAATTCAATTCAATTTTATTTGTATAGCCCAATATCACAACAGAGTGTCTCATAGTGCTTTACAAAGTTCACTGAAATAAACAAGTGTAAGCGAACAAACAATCTAAAACCTCCAGGAGCAGTTGGCCACCATGTTGGATTAGTGACCTCACAGATGATGTCACAGTTGGCCACCATGTTGGATTAGTGACCTCACAGATGATGTCACCAGAAGATTGTAAATAAACCTTGAAAAGATCAAACCCACTGAGTTGGAGTCGACCCGGCTCCCTTAGGTGGGATGATGCAGCGGGTGTCCCTCACCAACAGAGGCCTCGAGTTGAGCCGCCGAGTTTCTGCAGGGTGTTCCCCCGCTGTCAGATTCAATCGGTGTGCAATATCAGGTATAGGGGAAGCCCCAGCTTGACTCGTTTCTGTCGCGCTGCCTCTGTTTGTGTGCCGCCTGCATCATCCCATCTTCGTATTTACATTTCAAGTATGAATTTTTATCTGGACTCAGGGCTTGGTTTGTGGACCGCCACTTTGAGGCCTTGAGTCCCGCTGTACAGGCGTCGCCATATTGTTTTCATGGCCCTCGCCATCTTGGTTTTTTAGCATCAGAATAGACAAACTGCAGCTAGTTTGTTTAAGGAAACAGGACAGGCAGCTGAATCCACGCACAATGTGATACAGAATTTTACTACTGTACTGCTGGTAGTATGACGCCATTCATGGCCAGATCCTCTAAGGAACAGCTGAGCAGTCAGACAAAATGAAAAGAGCCTGTCAATCAGACCCAGTATCATTACCATCAACTCTCTAAGAAACCAGTGGAGCCTACAGGAAGTCATTGCAGCTTTATATAGAGCCAGGCTAGCTGTTTCCTCCTGTTTCCAGTCTTTGTGCTAAGCTAAGCTAAGGAGCTGCTGGCACCAGCACAAGTATAGTCTCATCAACAACTGCAGCTGGTTTGTGTCTGTCCATCACCCACAAGGTGCTCCCCTGTCACTATCATGCATTGTTTAAGCGTGTCGGTGGGGTTGACACTCAGATTGGATTATCAGGTCATGTGTAATACCTTAAACAAATGGTCTTTTCTAAAACAATTATTCATGCAGAAAAACACATCAGCATGTTTTCATATCATTCATATATTAATGAACTTTAGTGACTTTTCAATGATCCCAAACTACAGGGGATCAGTCTGAGCTCTGAAGCTCCAGAAACTTCCATCACAATTGTCACTCCAGTTTTGTGAAATCTGGCACATTAAAAAATGACAAATTCCAGTGGAACTTCCACATCGTACGTTCAGTGCAGCCACTGGCTGTATGCAGTAAACTGCAAGCTAACGTCCCCTAACTCTCTAACCTTAATGTATGCAAACCTTTTTCACAATTAGGAGTTCTAACATTTATTTTTCTGCACATGTAACTGTTGTATGTAAACAATAAATAGTGTATATACATTATGACACCTTTGTGGCAACTGTGTGTAGACAGCTTACAGCACAAGTCTTGTAATAACCTAAGAAAAGGTAAAACAATGTACTTCCTTATGTTTATACTGAAGTCACACAATGAGTTCCTCAAATAAGCGTGTGTTACTGTGTGGCTTAGGGAACACCAGGACCACAAGATCACACTTTTCTTTTTAAAATGATAAAAGAATTTATTATTAACATTCTCTGATGGCACTTCCCTGTTGTCATTATTTTTAGGGTCATGTCAGAGTCTCTGTTTTTACATTTAACTCATCATCACTTAAAATAAAAAATGTCCCTCACCTCTCTATGTAGCTGACAGAATAATAACACCTGTTCCACCGCCTGTTCATGCCTATACTAATCACATATTTCACCTTGATGTTTCATGCCAGTACAATCACTACAAAGACTATTTATACTCTCTCTATATAATCCATAGCAAACTTTTGCTCTCCTCTTTCGTCTCTTTCAGGAACATACAGTTTATCTATTTACTTTTCAACATGTTTGAAAGAGACTACATTGTACAATGATGTGATTAAAAATGATTTCACAAACTTCACTTACCTATATACATATTATCTATTATAATCATAGAGCTTGGAAACAAAGACCATCCTCACAAGAAAAAAAGACGCCATGATCTCCTTACCTTAACCAAAAGGTTTTTGTTGAGTGGACCTAACAGGACTCAGGACATGAACCTGACAGGTGGTATAGGGTCAGGTGTCTGATGGACTAGAGATGAAAAGACAAGATCTAGACAGATCCACGAAGTAAAGAAGGGAAGAAAGAAAGTCTAAAGCTGTGTCACCATAACACCACTTTAGTACACCACAGGTCCTCTGCCATTGGAACAATTCAAACTTGTCTTACAATATCAAAGTGAAACATTGTCTACAAGAGATTTCTTGTATCCTCTGGTAAATGAAATTCATTTATTAAATAGTAGATGGTGTGTATATGTACAGCTTCTTTCTGGTCATTTCAACTACTCAAAGCGCTTTTACGTCACATCCTCATTCACACATCATTCATTCAGGAGTGGAGGAGAAGTTGGAGGAGACTGTTCTTTCACACACTGAAGCTGCTTCAGGAGCAAGTTGGGGTTCAGTGTCTTGCTCAAGGACACTTCGACATGCTGACTCATCAAACCAGCGACCTTCTGATTGATGGATGACCCACTCTACTTCTGAGCCCCAGCCGATCTCAATTGCATTCATTTTCATTTATTTTACTAAACATCCATCCTTGCAATGTAATTCATGCCTTTGCTCCCATTCACTCCATGTCACAAACACAGTGATTCCAATGTTGGGGCAGTGGGACAGCTCGATACTTGTAGGTCAAATCTTGAACCAGACTGTAGTCTGCAGGATCAATGCCCCACACATGTTCTCTAAATTAAACTGCAAAATGTAATTTATTCATGCCCCATAGAATGACACAGAGAAATGCTTTCTGATTTGATCTGTTTTCTGACATCCCTATCGACAGGATGGCTGGAACATTGTCCCTCCCGTGCTCCTGCCATAATTACAGCCGCTAGAGGGCTTTGGTGATCCGGGGGGCTGCTGAAACGACTGATTCTGTCATTCTTCTTTGAAGACAGCCTCAATGTTCCACACAGTCAATTTACATTTGTATCTGCCAGGGGTCTGCCCTGTCGTTGATTTAAGCCCGAGCAGCAGTGTTAAAAGCATTATAATAATTGGCAGCTGTGAGTGTGTTCATATTTTAGCTAGTTCATGTCAGCCACACATTCAGATGTGGTTTTCTTTGAGCCATTTGTCTCTCAGCAGTGAATGACAATGAAGCGATGGAGGCTAATGTACGATCAGATGCGGCTGACCTTAACATTAAATGCATGTCCTGTGTTCTCTATCAGTCTTATTAATGTCTTTGAATTCATGTTTATAACAAGGTGATATCCTTCCATCCCTCCCTCTTCATTCTCTACCCTCCCTTCTCTCTTCCTTTGTCATTCCCCCCCTATATCCATTCTATGTCTATATTCTATGTGGTTACTGTGGCTCCTTGCTTACTTTGCAACTGATCATAATGCACAGCAGGGTCTGGATGAATGGAGAGGTGAGGGGCCCTATCCAGAGCCAAAAATGCTGCTTTTTGGTCAGGTGGTACAGAACCATACCTCAGCACCAACAACACCAAAGACATGTGGCATGCAGTCTAAACCATCACAGGCTACAAAAGCTGGAGCACCTGCACTGTTTGTGAGGCAAAGTTTCCAGATGAGTATAACACACATTATGCTCACTTGAGAGTCAGCTGTCAACTGTCCTCTGCCTCCAGAGGACCGGCCACTGTCAGTATCCACAGCAGGTGTGAGAAAAAATCCTGCTGGGAGTGACTATGAGTAAAGCTGCTGGGCCTGAGAACATCCCTGGTTGTGTACTAAGAACATGTTAATGTCATTATTGACATTTTTAATATATCGCTGCCACAGAAGAGTGCTCCTTCCTGCTTTAAAACAGCTGCCATCATCCCTTGTGATGTCAGTAGTGATGTACGTGTTGGAGTTTGGGCAAGGAAGCCTTCAGTGTTTAGTTTGCATCTTACTGTACCTCAGTGCCTCCTCAGGTATCTTGTGACAGGCGTTGAAAACGTCCTCTTTCTGCCACGTCCAGGTAGTGTAGCCAGTGTTCCTTTAGCTTTGAACTTGTGAGCTATGCTTCCAATAGTATCTTTAGCATCATTCACTGCTTTTGCTAGCTTTTTGTATCCTTTTCCTTGTTTGTGCAAGGCAATGATCTCCTCTCTCAATTTTTTATTTTAAATTTAAATTACCCATATATATATATCTAACATGCAACCAAACGTCACTGCACAAAACCCTGGCCAGTCCAGGTATTTGATGTGTCTGATCTCAAGCACACCTGATGCAACTAATGAGGCTTTGAGACTGCAGTAATCATTAAAAGTGGCATATTGTGGTGTATTTGGGGAAACTACCTGTAATACTAGTTGTTCTCGTTTGAGTTGATCATTGAACACAGCTGAAAGTTTGTACATTTTGCCAATACAGTGGGGGTTGAATGATTTTAAGTACAACTGCAAGCATGACATTTCTCAATACTACCACCTGACTGTCACATGACTTAGAAAAAGATGCATCACCATTATCAGGGAGCAGATCAGTAGCCCTGTAATTACTGCTCCTATCACAGGTCTTCTTAATCTCTGCAAATGAAGAGGAGATTAATGCACTGGCGCTCTCTGATGGACAGCAGCTGAAAGAAGAAAAGCCAACCCCTTAACCCAGTCTGACAGAAACACATGCCAACACTCTGCTCCTTGCCCTCAGTTCCACCCCCTCCTCTGCCTCCCCACCAGCTCCTTCTTCAACCCCCTCCTACTCCTACTCCATCTTTTCCTCTGCTTTGTCCCCTTCTTTTGTCACCTCCACTTCTTCCACCTCTGCCCCCTTCCAACTTTTCCTCCAGTTCTACCTTCCTCCACCTCCATGTTCTCCCTATCCTCCTCCTCCTCATGTCTCAGAAGCTGAATTTCTGTCTGATGCTGACAGCTAACAAGTAATTATGGGTAATCATCTAAATAGACAGTAATTACTTCAAGGAGGAAGGGCCTGGAATTTGTCTTTATAATATTGTGAGTTGGAGCCTAGCCCTTGACTTGCTTTTGTAAGTCCTTAACCCAGTAGGAGTGCACATACTGACGCATGCATGCACGCACACACATGCACACAGACACTTCTTGATTACGTCACTTTCAGGAACACTTCTTTCTTTCATTTATTGACTGAATGTTGGGGATGCCAAATGTCCGCTTTTACTCATGTATCTTTAGACTCACACACTCACCACATGCTGTCCCCCTCTGCAGAAAGTTAACCATATTCACCAAAGACGGTCTCTAGTATCACATGTGAATGTGTTCCTTGATCTTACTCCAGCCGTGCACTGACTCTATGCTTAGTGCAGTGTGTTTTTGGTCTAGTGCAGTTGAGTTTTTTGTGTTAAGACCGCTTAGGTTGTCAGTTTCACCTCCTCTGAGCATCTTCATATACTGCAGTCAGTGTTGCTGGATTACCAAACATATTTAGCCTGGTGTTGCTTTTGTTTAACATAACTGATGTTCTCTTGGTTACATTTCTTGTCTTTTAATGAACACATTAATAAAAATATCTGATATATTTGCTTTGCCGTGTATATTTTTTTACAAAGAAATGTAGCAGCTGAGGAGGTTGAGGAGGGATTCAAGTCATGTGTTGGTGAGGTGGTGTTTTATAGATATAGTTTCTTCTTGAAAAATTCTTTAGAATGTGCAGGTTTCCTTTTAGTAGCACACAATGATGTTCAAACTTTGAAAAACACTACTGTTGTATGAAAATATTGTATCAATTTCATAATTTTCTTTTTGCATCCCAGTAAATGCAATCAGACCCATTATAACGTCATTACATGATGCAGAGCTGTCATCAGAAAATCAAGCCTCTCTGTTTAATAGTTCATTGATTTTATGTTCATTTTTACATGCTATGCTATATTTCATGTCCAGGTTTTATGTCTTACAGTATGACTTTACAGTATGACTACATACCTGTATGTAGTCATATTAACATTCATGAAGGTTTTTTAAATTATTAGCCTCATCAAGTCAAACTGACCCAGAGAAGTAATTTGATTATTGGTATCCCGTCTTTAAAATGTGGACAGGATTACCATGCAATCACCCAGTTGATTATTAATATCAGTTATGTGACATTAGTATTGCTAATACCTCCTAAGTGAAAACAGCATGAAATATATGTGTCAAACCCAGTTAGGAGCCACACTGAGGTCAAATTGGACCATTAATGTAAATTGGTTATTGGTTAAGACTTAGTAGTTTTGGATTTATATGCCATCATTTAGAAAATGAGTATCATTTATCATATCATCATGACAACAACTCAAATCATTATGACAGAGATAGCTTTAATAATTGAATCACCCATGTTAGATTTTAATGTAATCATGATTAGTCTGTATTTTTCTGCAGGGGAGGTAATGCAGTCATGCTCATGTCTCATCCTAAATATGACTTCACCTGTTACGTGTACACAGAGATACATGCATGGTTTCAAAAATGGCAGTAGAATATTGTCTAACAGTGATGTAGTAATGATGAGTGATTAAATAATTACTGTACTGATGATGGCTGAAAGCCCTGTCTGTCCATGTGTCCGTCTGTCTGTCTGTCTGTCAGAAGTCGTTAGAACAAAGTGCACCAGAGTTAAAGCAAAGCCTCTCTGATAGGGAGCCCTATATACAGCCATACAAACCCTGTAAGGCAAATGGGATTCACTGGACAGCTCATACAGTTCAGTTCTGTGGGTAAACGTAAGAGTTCAGAATGGTTCAGTTTTTGAATCTTACTATTTTGGGCCATTCATCTGTAAATATTTCATCTTGTTTTGTTAGTCTTATTAATGTGCTTTCTTTTTTTGTGTTAGCATATAGTACATTATGTTGTATTCAACTCATTCAACAATATTGATGTTGGTTTCTTAATGTAATAGTTTGATTGCCCAGTGTCATTAGGGGAAGACAAACCCAGTGTTGATAGTCTCTGCAGATAAGACTCTCACACTATGAGGACAACACATTATCTTGCATGGATTTCATGGATAGTTCTACAAGTTTATCTCTACTGACATCTCAACAGCCATGTAAATGGGAGCTCATAGTTTAGGCTAGTTAAAGTCCAGTAGACAGGCTAGACTTTTTAAATAGAATTCCTGGGGGCTGAGGAGTGATGACCCTGATCCCTGCAGTGTTTTGTCACAGAAGAGCAGCTCATAAACTGCACTGACTTCACCAAATCACACTCAAAACTAAACAGAACATTTGGTAGACCAGTTTCACTCTCCCAATTCATGTCAGATCAGACTTTAAGATGCAATGCATGACTCATAGAATTGTGAACAGGCCTTCTGAAACCTGTCTAAAATCATTATATTCCATCCCATGCTCTCTGCTCTCAGAATACTGGAGTTAAGAAGTCAGCTGACTGCATGGCCTTTCCCTATTATGCCTCTTTCCTCTGGAACGACCTCCCTGCTGACATCAGTCTGACTCTGTTGAACTTACCATAACTTTCTGTTAGTTCTCTAATAATTTAATAATTCTTGTATTACTTCAGACCTTATACTTATTATTATCCTTATGGTGGGTCAATCTCAGTCTCAATGTATCTATTGAGTCTAGTGCTATTTTTTGTCCCATGAAAGATGATTTTTGGGGTTTTTGGAGTTTTTTTCTTACCTGAATTGGGTCTAAGCCAAAAGCCAAAAGGCAAAGCTCTCGATTTACCGGTCGATCTACGTTCCTACCCTCACCTATGGTCATGAACTTTGGGTCATGACCGAAAGAACAAGATCTCGGATACAAGCGGCCGAAATGAGTTTCCTCCGCAGGGTGGCCGGACTCACCCTTAGAGATAGGGTGAGGAGTTCGACCATCCGGGAGGGGCTCGGAGTAGAGCCACTGCTCCTCCACATCGAGAGGAGCCAGCTGAGGTGGCTCGGGCATCTGTTTCGGATGCCTCCTGGACGCCTCCCTGGGGAGGTTTTCCGGGCATGTCCCACCGGAAGGAGGCCCCGGGGAAGACCCAGGACACGCTGGAGGGACTATGTCTCTCGGCTGGCCTGGGAACGCCTCGGGGTCCCACCGGATGAGCTGGAGGAGGTGTCTGGGGCCCGGGAAGTTTGGGCATCTCTGCTAAAACTGCTGCCCCCGCGACCCGACCCCGGATAAGCGGTTGAAAATGGATGGATGGATGGATGAATTGGGTCTAAGGACAGAGGGTGTCGTACGCTGTACAGATTATAGATCCCTATGAGGCGAATGTATCATTTGTGGTATTAGGCTAAATAACATCGACTTGACGTTACTTGAATATACCTATATGGTTCCTGTTTTTCTCAGTGTAAGAGCTGGGTCAATCATTCAAAATAGTTCAATTTCATGGGTCTTTCTTTTTAAAATGTATAATTAATATAAAGCACTATGTAAAATATAAATAAACACCCTCTTTGAACTCTTTATTGGTCAAATTGCGCTCACATGTAAATGTTCATGAATGCCATACATATCCACTGCATGCTGATGATGATCTTTGTTAGCTTGCTAACATTTGTTAATTGGCACTAAAAATAAAATATTGTAGTTGTGGTCATTAACCTATGTATTGGACAAACAGAAACTCTGACCTGATGATGGCACTAGACGAAAAGTCAGGGGATGAAACCTATTAGCTCATCCTCTGGGACCATGGATGTCTGTACCAAATTTCATGTGAAAACATTTCACTCTGGACCAAAGAGGTGGGCTGACTATCTACTATCTACTATCTACACATATAGTATATGACAGATATAGACACGTCCGTGTAAACATTTCCCTTGCAGATTTTAAAGCCTTGTTACTTAATGTTTCCTCTCATTCTAGCTGTAACTGTTTCATGTCACGGCTTCTTTCATTCTTGTTTGTTGTGTAGGCTAATATGTTGATATGTATGTATATGTTGTTGTTGTATAAGTCTCTCTTGATCTCAATGACTCTGCCTGGTTAAATACAGAGTACATTTTAAAAAGTTTACATATAAGTATTTTACTGCACAGGACATTCATTTGGCTATATGCCGTACAGTACAGTAACAGTATGCTGCCATCTTCATCAATTTCCTGCTTTCAGGCTCTGTGCTGTTGTGCTCTTGACACTGAGAGCCATCATTCATCTTTATGGTGTGACATCTCCTGTCTCAGTGTGATTGGTGATCTCTCTGCTCTGTCTAATGACTATTATCTTTAATTCACAGAATCTCGATTAACGGCTTACTGCAGGCCAGTGATTAACAATTAGCTGATAAAGACCCTGACACACTAACAGGACCAAAGACGGGTGCTGGGGGACCATATGACACTTCAATTTTTTTTTTTTTAATACAGGATGTTTACAGAAAAGAAAGAGTAGTTCTTTTTTCATAGTTCAGATAATGAATGTATGCGTGTATATATATGTGTATGTATATATATATATACAGTGGAGATCGAAAGTTTGGGCACCCCAGATAAAAATTTGTATTAATGTGCATAAAGAAGCCAAGGAAAGATGGAAAAATCTCCAAAAGGCATCAAATTACAGATGAGACATTCTTATAATATGTCAAAAAAAGTTAGATTTTATTTCCATCATTTACACTGTCAAAATAACAGAAAACAAAATAATGGCGTCTGCAAAAGTTTGGGCACCCTGCAGAGTTAATACCTTGTACTGCCCCCTTTGGCAAGTATCACAGCTTGTAAACGCTTTTTGTAGCCAGCCAAGAGTCTTTCAATCCTTGTTTGAGGTATCTTCGCCCATTCTTCCTTACAAAAGTCTTCAAGTTCTTTGAGATTTCTGGGCTGTCTGGCACGCACTGCTCTTTTAAGGTCTATCCATAGATTTTCAATTATGTTGAGGTCAGGAGATTGTGAAGGCCATGGCAAAACCTTCAGTTTACGCCTCTTGATGTAATCCACCGTGGATTTTGAGGTGTGTTTAGGATCATTATCCATTTGTAGAAGCCATCTTCTCTTTAACTTCAGCTTTTTCACAGATGGCATCAAGTTAGCATCCAAAATTTGCTGAAATTTTATTGAATCCATTTTTCCTTCTACTCGTGAAATGTTCCCTGTGCCACTGGCTGCAATACAACCCCAAAGCATGATTGATCCACCCCCATGCTTAACAGTTGGACAGAGGTTCTTTTCATTGAATTCTGTGCCCTTTCTTCTCCAAACGTACCTTTGCTCATTCCAGCCAAAAAGTTCTATTTTAACCTCATCGGTCCACAGAACTTGTTTCCAAAATGCATCCGGCTTGTCTATATGTTCATTTGCAAACTTCAAACGCTGATTTTTGTGGTGAGGACGTAGAAGAGGCTTTCTTCTGATGACTCTTCCATGAAGTACAATATTTGTACAAGTATCTCTTTATAGTGGAATAATGTACCACAACTCCAGTGTCTGCCAGATCTTTCTGGAGGGATCGTGCAGTCAAACATGGATTTTGACTTGCTGTTCTCACAATCCTGCGAGCTGTTCTGTCTGATATTTTTCTTGGTCTTCCAGATCTTGCTTTAATTTCCACTGTTCTTGATGACTGCCATTTCTTAATTACATTCCGAACAGAGGATATTGGCATCTGAAAACGCTTTGCTATCTTCTTATAGCCTTCTCCTGCTTTGTGAGCGTCAACTATTTTCAGTTTCAGTGTTCTAGACAACTGCTTAGAAGAACCCATGGTGCTGATTGTTGGGACAAGGTCAGATGAGTCTGGGCATTTAACACCTTTGAGATTGACATCACCTGGTCTTTCCAGACGATGATTGTGAACAATCCATGACACTGTCAGGTCTCAGCTTTCCAAAGGGAGCAGTACAAGGTATTAACTCTGCAGGGTGCCCAAACTTTTGCAGACGCCATTATTTTGTTTTCTGTTATTTTGACAGTGTAAATGATGGAAATAAAATCTAACTTTTTTTGACATATTATAAGAATGTCTCATCTGTAATTTGATGCCTTTTGGAGATTTTTCCATCTTTCCTTGGCTTTTTTATGCACATTAATACAAATTTTTACCTGGGGTGCCCAAACTTTCGATCTCCACTGTATATATATACACACACACACACACATATATATATATATATATATATATATATATATATATACTGTTGCCCATAAAGTTGGAATAATTGTTCAATACCCCCAATTTAGTTAAAGCCTGAATCCACCGTTTGCAAAGGTTCATTGTGGTTTAAGTTTCACTGTGATATGTTTGGAAGAGTTTGATCAATAAAGTTGAGAAGATATACACTTTATTTATCAAGAATAAATCACATTGTCACAATCATTTCATGAGAAGAGGTAAAAAACATTTTATTCCAACTTTATGGGCAACAGTGTATATATGTGTGTGTGTGTGTGTGTGTGTGTGTATTCACATACATAGATACAGACACACACACACACACACACACACACACACACACATATATACATACATATATATATGTGTGTGTATATGTGTGTATATATATGTTAGGATTTGGTACCTTGTGGCACCAATAAATGTAAGGGTTCCAATTATGTTTGGACAATTAATAATCTGCCTCATACAGCGCCACCAAAAATGTTAAGGTTGGTACCTTGTATGAGGCAACTTGGCTATCAGAAATAATGAATAACTAACAAATATAATCAATAATTATACAAATTAATGGGACTTTGTGTAAAGTCCACCCCGATTGGGGCACCACCTCGATAAATGAGGAAAAAAATAGCCAATCTAGTTGATTTTGATTCAGTCTCATAAAATTACTTAACTAACAATTTGGTATTATGATTAATAATTAACTTAATAACTACTACCAAAATTACCACACTGACAGCTAGTTGAAGGATTTCAGAGTTCTTGACAGTGTAGATCAGGGGGGCCCACACTGTTTCGGCTTGCGAGCTACTTTTAAAATGACCAGGTTAAAATGATCTACCTACATTAGAAATGATAAACATATTTATTTCTATATATACTGAGTATACTTTATATATACAATATATGTTTTGCAGTAGCTAGTGTGTTTGACCGCTCATGTCCCTGCCCAGGACCCGTAGCAGAGAAGATCTCAGACTGGCCGCCCTGTACGGCAATCAAGTCACAAACTCCAGAGGGAGGAGACATTTTCTAAACAGCTTAGTCCTAATTATGGATGATAGATGATGGACTAAAATCTTTTTTTTTTTTTTTTTTTTTATGTCACACGATATACCCGCACTACCTTCGCGAGGTTGGCAGTATTCACTCTTGTACAATATTAAAGAAGACAGCATGTGTATTAAAAATTTATTAAAACATAACATTATCAATCATAACCAATCTAACAAAGTGTGACTATGACTAGCTAACAAACAATAGGGTGTGTGTGTGTGTGTGTGTGTGTGTGAGGGGTGTGTACGTGTGACTAGACAAAAGGAATGTAACATGGAGGACCATAAAAGATGGGAGACTCCAAATGATGATTACCAGACCCCCTGGTGTGGGGATCAGAGGCAGACAAAGGAAAGCTGAGTGCTGTAGCTGTTAGCTTAGCTTTGTCTCTCAGTCGAGGCCTATTGTAAAACTGTATGTGTGAGTGTGTAGATAAAGGTACCAGGTTAGGAGAGGATGGTTAGTCTGTAGACTCTGTGTCTGTGTGAGCAAACTAACATCAACTTAACTTTATGGCTGCACAGTAAACTACAACACATCACAATAATCAAACTCAATGATCATTAAAGCAAATCAAGACCAATACATTAACAAGGTTAAACCATTGTTTAGCCGTGTATACAGTGATGCTATGCTATATGTGCCCAGTTAGAGTTTGTTCCCAGTCCTCAGAAGGGAAGAAGAAGGTCCTTCAGTGTGCTGCTTTCCAGAGGTGTGGACTCGAGTCACATGACTTGGACTCGAGTCAGTCCGCATGTTTTACATACTGCGATTCGTTTTTTGTTGACCACCTCGTAGTTTTTATACCCAAACGAAACTATCTTTGGTATCATTTTTGCCAACTGGCTGCTTTACCCGCTTCATTGGTTGTCCTGTAATTTGATTGGTTGGATGCTGTCGGATCAAAACAACGTGGATCTAATTTGATTGGATGTCATGCCGACAGCGCGCTTGCTCAGGTACACACGCACACACACACACACACACACACACACAGATATCCGAAGAAGGAGGGTCATAAAGGGCAGGTGATGCCTCGGACTGATCCACCGGACTGATCCATTGGCCTCATCGACTGCTGGACTCTTTATTAGATTGTTTGTTCGCTTACACTTGTTTATTTCAGTGAACTTTGTAAAGCACTGTGAGACAACTCTGTATATTGGGCTATACAAATAAATTGAATTGAATTGAATTGAATATTATTGCTAAGTGCTGCCATGAGTACTGCTTCTATCTTTTAATCCAGCCTTTTCCAGCCACTGGTAGAATTTCTTGATATCAGCCACTTCTTCTACACCAGCAAGATATCTGATGACTGGCAGGGCGTATGTGTTAATGGCTTGAACCTTGTTCTTCCCATTCAGCCGACTGCCTTCCTGGTAGTTCGACCTCCGTAGTTCTAATCATCCTCTCTAGTTGTGATAGCAGCTCCCATTTGCTACCATCCATATATCCCACATCCTCTGCATGTAGCCCCTTCCACTGGGGTTACCTGTATAGTACCAATCAAACAAGTCGATATTCTCTGCTACGGTCCAGATATGCTTTGTTCCAGTTCCACATTTCTCATTAGCTTGCCCCTGTTCCTCTGGGCTCCTCTGTCCTCTTCTTCCTCTACATCTCTATGCTTCATGTCCCTTGTATGATACTAACTTGGCATCTTCCCTGGAGCCTTTTTGTGCGTTCTCATCTCTCATGTTCCTGCGGTTCATGGTGGCAGTTCACCTTGCTGGGGTTATCTGGATTCTATGGGTTGCTGCTGCAGTCTGTCTGGCCAGGGGTTTGTTCGCTCCAAGACGTACACCACTACTGACCTAGAAGCACAAGGCAAGCAGGCTCCAAAATGCTTGAACCCATATAAATGAGTAAATACATTTTGGGATTCTATTCTGTGGAGTGATGAAACAAAACTCGAATGTCTGGAGGAAGGATGAGGCATACACCGAAAAGAACACCTGGCCTGGGGTGAAGGATGGCTCAGTGATGCTCTGATTGACTCACTTTTTATCGGTCATTCCAGATGGCAACTGCAAGTTTACAAAGCATGTCATGATGCTGTGTACCGCCTGCCACATCTGGTGTTATAGGTGTTTGATGTCTTTCTTTAGACTCTCTGATGTCACCTCTCAGTCTTACTGGTGTGAGTTTTATGCTTTCTTGTCATGTTTCCCACCATTAAAGGTGTAGTGTGCAGGATTCAGGGGTGAAAATGTTGATGTTGATTCGGGGACAGTGACATTGCTGGCTAGCCAGCTAGTCTTGTTGTTAAACATACTGTGAAATTGTATTTACTGTCAGCCATACGCAGTGCTATTGACTTTGTATCTTGCTAACATAATCTTAGGTCTCTGGCAAATAGCTGAGCTGAAGGATTCTATGGTTGTCCTATGGTGAACAGCGTTTTCAGTGACCACGGTATAATGTGACTATCATGATATTTGTGACATTTCCAGTTTCAGGGATAGCAAACTAACTCCAGTTTATTCTCTCTACCATGGTGAAATCTTCAGGACGATGGAGGCAAATGTGGATGAACAGACTGTGTCAACCAACACCGTCTTGCAGAATCCAAAAGAACTCCCACACTGGCTTGCTGTAGTCCGTCATCTTTTCCAACATGATTTTGTGTCAATAGCCACACTCTGTGGTAGTAGTGTCAGGTTGTCATGTTAGTGTGGCATTGCAGGAGGGAGACAAAGTGAATATGAAATTAAATGGAAACTCTGGATTATTTATGTGACATTATCATTTGTGTATCAATACACAATATACACTGTTGCACATAAAGTTGGACTAAAATGTTTTTTACCTCTTCTCATGAAATGATTGTGACAATGTGATTTATTCTTGATAAATAAAGTGTATATCTTCTCAACTTTATTGATCAAACTCCAAACAGATCACAGTGAAACTTAAACCACAATGAACCTTTGCAAACTGTGGATTCAGGCTTTAACTAAATTGGGGGTATTGAACAATTATTCCAACTTTATGGGCAACAGTGTGTATATATCAATATTTAACTTTTTAAGTATCACAGTTATCGTCAATACCAGTATAACCCTAGTCCACATAAACAGGTATTGGTGAGTCTGTGCATTCAACTAAGAATTTAAACAAAAAATCCTCTTTAACAGTAAATGGCAGCCTGTGAACTTTGGAAAATTGAAACACCCACCCACTCTCACACACACACACGCACACACACACACACACACACACACACACACACACACACGCACACAAACACAGAGCACAAAAAGACTCACCACTCCCTTCCCCCTCTCTGTCACTACATACACACCCACACACACAGTTAATAGCTGCTAAGAAATCACATTTAGTAAATTGCGTTGTGGCACTAACCTTTTCTCTAGTAATTAAATGAGTGAGAATAGGAGGCCTGCCTTAATGAAGACAGCAATTTACTATTATACACAAATACGCACACACACACACACACACACACTACACTCCATCTACCAATGGAGTTGGCTGGGGAGGATCAGCTTATGAAGTTTTTTAAAACAGGATGCTTTAATTTCTTGATAATGAAATTTGCATGCTGGTTCAGATACTGCATATTTGTTCTTCACCATTAAGCAGATAAACTCAAATATGGTCTGTGTTGAATTTCAAACCATAAACAGTAAGATGGGAGGAAATTTGGGGATAGTGGGGTGGGCATTACAAAAAATCAGGACCAGTTATCCTCTTACTTTAAGTTTTTAATTGGGCGGTTTCCCCTGAGTCCAAAGTAAGAGCTGTGTCCACACTTTCAGCTGAAAGTCAAGTGCCTTGTCAGTGGCCGTATTCAGCAGTCTGGGATTAAGTATTACTCACTGCAACTGGCTATTGTCAGTCAGCTAAGGTGGTTTGGGGATCTGAGGGTATCCACAAGATACCTTTACTAACATAATTACAAGTCTTCACATGAAGGTTGGATTGGCAAACTCCCAGGGCCCTTTCTGATTCCATGTGACTTATTGCATATTATTCATGTTCTTATTGAATAATGTTGTTGTCTTTGGCCAGAACAATAATGGCAGATCGCGTTGTGTGTTGGCACACACTCCAGCTCTCCATTGATTCTGTGCAGTCCCATCTTCTCTCTCAGGGTCAGTAGTCCTCCAGCTGCCCCAGCTGTCCGTCTGTTGATTTTCTGCTTATCAGCTGATCTGAACTTTCAAATGCAGCTACTGTCGCCATAGTCTCTGCTGAGTCTGGCACTGTTCCTGGATGTTTGATGAGTTCATAAACATGAACTCAGTCACACTTTATAGGGTCTCCAGGAGGCTTTAGAGCATTTGGATGCTGACATTTATGCTTGCACAAGCAAATGTATTCTCTCTTAAAGAAACAAGTGAAAAGTCTTCAATGTGAGTAGTATTTCAGAAAGAAAAGTCTGTAAGACATCCTCATTTAACACAGGGTGTGTCATCGGATCTACAAAGTGGATGTGTTGCTTTTCTGGAGAGCTGAGGCTGAAATATAGGACAGTGATCTGAGTGATTTGAAGATGTTTCACCTCCCATCCAAGAGGCTTCTTCAGTTCAGTCTCTTGGATGGGAGGTGAAACGTCACACTGTGTGGGCTGTGTGTGCTAACATGCATGTCGATGTTTTGCTGTACATTATACATTGATTGTGTGTTGCCCGTAAGAGAGGAAGCATGACTTGGGACCTCAGTATTTCCAGAACCCTGGGCAAAACATGCTCTCTCCTGTTGGGTTTCTTCATAACAATAACTAGTATGTTTAATGTCTTCAAGGCGTTAAAAACTAAAGTTTACATTTGCTTCGTTGACTGAGGAAGCTGCGGAAAAAGAATCATCATGATCATTAGTCCTTTCATCAGTGTGCTGTTGTTTTTGTTGTGATCGCTATTTTCTGGCCAATCTTTAATATCAGCTCCTCAATCTGTTGTACTTATTAGATATATTACATTTCGAACCAATCTGAATGATTTCTTGTCTGTAAATTCATCACCCTCTGTTGCTCTGAAAATCAGTTTGTTTCTAAAAGACCATTTCATTCAAAATTGAAAATCTAATTGGGAAATTGTTGTGATATACGTGGATTTGAATATGTGTGTGTGCATATACATGTGTAAGTGAGTGTGCGTGTATGTCCAGTGTATAAAAGAAAGCTTTTAATTGCATTGTTCTTTGATCAAGGCATGTTTATTAGTGGGTGAAAGTCACATTAACCTTTCCATCGGCCCTGACATTTCCTCTCCTCCTAAATGGAGAATTAAAGACCATTGGAAAGTCATTAGTGAAATTTACTGCTTCTGCTGGCTGGTCAGCCTTTAGAGTCGCTGCAGGACCACATAACACTTCACAATCTTCTGCCAAGTCACTTTTTATTGTTTAATGGAGAAGCACGTATAGAGCAGACTGTGTGTAACAGACATTTTAAGTATAGTTCAGTCAGTAGAAGAATAGTAATAGTTTGTTTTAAGTGAGCATGTTTAACCTGTTCATGCTGTGGATTTGTATAATTAGCATGTGCTAATTGTTATGCTAGTTGTTGACAGTCAAGATTCAAGATTCAAGACCTTTATTTGTCACATACACAGTTATACACAGTATAATGTGCAGTGAAATGCTTTGAGTGCCTGTTCCAGACTGAAACAATAATGAAATAAAATACATTTAAAATAACACTCAAAGTGAAACAGTAAGAATGGAACACAATATATATATATATATATATATATACAGTATATATACACGTATAAAGATAGAGATAGTTAAATAAATAAATCTGAAAAACCTGTACAGAATATGGATGTATATACAGCATGACAGAGTATTTCAGGTTGTGAATAGATTGTCCATAAAGTCTATTGTTCCGGGTTCAGCAGGCGGACGGCCTGAAGAAAGAAGCTCCTCCTCATCCTCCCTGTGTTAGCCCTCAGGCAGCGGTAACGCCGACCTGACGGCAGCAGAGAGAACAGTCTGTGGCTGGGGGGGGTGGGCTCCCTTGCAATTTTCCTGGCCTTTGACCTGCAGCGCTGCTGGTAAATGTCCTGCAGGTTGGGGAGGGTGGTTCTGGTGGTCCGCTCAGCTGAGCGTGCCTCAGGGCCAAGAAGTCCTGCTTGGTGCTACTGCCCATCAAGGTGGTGATACTCCCAGCCAGAATGCTCTGAGCAGTTCCTGAGCACACTGAGAGGGAGCTTAAAGTCCCTCAGGCATCTGAGGTGGTGGAGACGCTGTCGAGCCTCCTTCACCAAGGTGTCGATGTGACAGGACCACGTCAGATCCTGCGTGATGTTGACACCCAGGTACTTGAAGCTGTCCACTCTCCACCTCGGTCCTGCTGATCCTGAGTGGTTGGTAGCTCCTCTGCTGCTTCCTGCTGTAGTCCACAATCAGCTCCTTGGTCTTGCTGATGTTCAGGAGGAGGCTGTTGTCTCTGCACCAGTCCTCCAGGTGGCTGATCTCCATCAAATAGTCCTCCTCATTGTTGTTGTGTCGTTAGCAAACGTCATGAGTGTACAAGGAGTACAGCAGAGGGCTCATCACACAGCCCCAGGGGGCACCAATGTTCAGGGTGTGTGGGGATGACAGGTGTTTCCAGCCAGTTGACTCCAGCTTCTTCCCGTACCTCTGCTTGGCCTCCCTCACAGCTCTGCGGACGTTGTATGAAGCGGTCTGGTACAGTTCCATGTCCCTGGTGGTGAGTCCCGTGTTGTAGGCAGCAGTGCAGGACTTCAGAGTGTTGTGGATGGCTTTGTCCACCCACAGCTTCTAGTTGGGAAATTCCCTAATAGTTGCTTTAGGGACAGTGTCTTCCACTAATTTTTAATGTAGACTATAACAGAGGTGAATTCCCGTGGGAAGTAGAAGGGCCGGCATTTTAGTGTTAGAAGTTCCAGGTTGGGCGAGTAGTCTTGGTGAGAGAGGCAACATTTCTGCACCAGTTGCTGGCAATCATGAGACAGACTCCCCCGCCTTTAGATTTTCCTGACTCAGCCGTTCTGTGTATACGATGAACTGTGAAGAACTCTGCTGGTTGAACGGCTTGGTCTGGCATCATGGGGGTCAGCCATGTCATGTGAGGCAGATAATGCTGCAGTCCTTTGTGTCCCTCTGGTACCTGATCCTGGCTCGGAGTTCGTCCAGCTTGTTGTCCAGAGACTGGACATTAGCGAGCAGGACACTAGGCAGCGGAGGGTTGTGTGCTCTGAGCTTCAGCCTGTTCCTGATGCCTGCTCGTTTCCCCGGGGCCTCTTATGCGGAGTGAAGCCGGCGCGTCCTTTGTTATTGTTCTTGTTATGGGCCCCTCGCAGGATCTCACTGGGCCAGGACACGTTGGGAGCCAAAGTGGATGAAACTGGGAGTAGACCAATGTTCACCAGTGTGTTTCTGTCGTATTTGATACGACGAGGGCACGACATGGTGAAGTCTATACAAAAAGTTACAGAAAAAGTTGAATAAAACTAAAATAAAAAAGGAAATGTTCTGGCGCAGGTACGACAGCAGCCACACTCACCGGCGCCATCTTGGAAGATGCTTATTAGTAAGTTATGTAAGACTGCATTGTTTGTTTGTGCATTTAAATAGCAGCTGGTCCACAGATAACTGTGTTCTCAAGCACTCCCAGCTCTGCATTTTCAGAGGTGCGTTTGGCATTTTCAGCCAGGAAAATGTAGACATGTTCACAGAATAGTTAACTAGTTGACCACTACTCAAAACCACTTCTCAACACTGTGCAATTGTTCATTTGAGATTTTAGCAGTAGTGGAGCAGTGGCAATGCATCTAGGGCACTTCTGCAGTGGGCGCACTGTTGTTGACACATCTCTTTACACTAGCCATTTGTGTAAAATGTATGCTAATAATGTTAATAGTCTATAATAGGGATGGACCGTTCAAATATTTGTCAAATTATATAATATCAAATACTTTATATGCCTAGCATCTTGCTTTAAAATGTATATTTTCCTCAGGAATAATAATAATAATAATAATACATTATTTATAATGCACTTTTCATTTGGAAATACAACTCTCAAAGTGGAATTAATGATTATCTGCCTTCATATTGTCCATTAATTCCTGATAATGGAATCCTCGTCAGGCATTATTCCTTTCATAGTTCATAGTAACTATTGAATAGAATTTTTGCTTGAAATGCACGTCAATAGTAATTGATGTACAACCACTGACTGACAACCTGTCTTAGCTGTGCTGTGCTAACGTTACCGTGTTAGCTCAGTGAGTACGATTCTGTTGCTGAGCAGCAGATCTCACTCGTTACTTCAGCTCAGTGGTGTATTGTAAGTTAATAATTATCTAAGATAATTAATAATTATATTGATTAATGGGACTTAGTGTAAAGTCCACTGGATAAACGAGGAAAAAGAAATTAACTGAAAAAAGAATTTAACTGATTCAGTCTTATAAAATATAAAATGATCAATTAGGTATTATGATGTCTGTGACCCTGTGTCTGTGTGAGCAACCAACATCAACTTAACTTTATAACTACAGCACATCACAATAATCAAACTCTGTGAACATTTAAGCAAATCAAAACCAAGTAGAGGAGAATTGGGAGAGCTGAGCTAGAACCTCAGGGGTCCAGAGGCAGAGGCTCTCAGGGTGTGAGAGAGCTCTGGGAGGAGAGCTGGACTCTCCACAGCCCAGATGAGAGATCAGAGAGAGTGAGATCAGTGGGGGAGCTCTGGTTTTTGTGGCCTGAGGTTGTAGGGTCATGTGTCCCACGTTGGCCAATGGTGGCTGCAAAGCTGGGTCCGGGTGTGAAAACTTAAGGACTTAAGGGAGGCTAAGTCCAGAGAGGGAGCCCTTTGTTCAAAACACATTCAAACATGTTGTCTCCACCATTTTCTGGTGGAGGCCCAACATAACTAACCAAAAACACAGGAGTCACTGCGTTTGGAACCGTTTCCTCTTGTTTACCTCCTTTCCACTGTAACCTGTAAATATATATATATATATTTATATAATACATCTCCTCATTCTGAGTGTACATGTTGTTATATATTATTGTTGGTAGTAGTAGTAGTAGTAGTATTAGTATTATATAACACTGATACTAAGTCCAATTAATCAATATAATTATTGATTTGATAATTAAGTATTTCCAATAGCCAGATTGCCCCAGAAATGGTGCAAACACCAACATTTATTTGGTGCCACTTAATCAAAATGTTTATGTTAAGCAGATGCTATTTGCGCCTGGGTGTCAGTTGCCTACAAAGCTATCTGGACCAAGGTGTCAGTTTCAGTTTCTCATTTCCCCTCTCATGGTTTGCCATACGTGGCCATAGAAATGCCCTTAAGGCTGTGCGGTGACGTCTTTGTCATCACTACTACAAATCAGAGCGATGATCAGATGATCATTGAAACAGACGTACCAAAGTGCTTTTCGAATGGAGGGATGGATGAATTGCTGGCCTCCTCAGTTTGGACACCGTTAGTATGAAAGATATGCTCCTTCTTTCCCTTGTCCTCTTTGTTTCTTTTGTTTAATGGCAGGCTACAATCCAGCGTGCAGTCACCTGCTGTATCATGACTTCATGCAGTTTGTAATTTGGATATTAAACATGTTAGCTGAAAATAAAGTCTTTCTTATATTCAACCCTTTAGTACTCTACTCCCTTTGAGCCTTGGCATTGTATTTCTTACATCCTAATGTTACCTGCTTAATATTTTCTTTGCATTTACAAACCTGACAATAATCAGTAAGTCTCTTTTGTATGTCCTCACCTTAATCTAAATGTAAATTCTAACTCGGACAGACTTTGGAACTCCATAGTAAATACTACCTTTAGTATTGCTATGCATACTTCCTGCCAAGATTTTGTTATTCCACAAAATGTAATTGATTTTGCTTGAGTTCTACTAAAAGTAATGTCTCTCTTTTTGCCAGGTTAACAGCAGCTGCATTTCCTTCTACTCTAACTGAATGTTCATCAGTTCTTAGGTGCTCAAGATTACCAGTCTCACAAATCTAAATTTAGAGGTAAATGGTCTGTATTTGTATAGCTCCTTTCTAGTCATCTCAACTAATCGAAGCGCTTTTACATCACATCCTCATTTAAACATCAGTCATTTGAGAGGACACACACATTCACACACTGAAGCTGCTTCAGGAGCAAGTGGGGGTTCAGTGTCTTATTCAAGGACATTTCGACTCGCTGAGCTGGGGATCGTACTGTGACCTTCTGATTGAGGGACGACCCACTCTACAACTGAGCCACAGAGGTCCACTCTGACTCTTTGACTGTTTGTGTGGATTTAGGTGTGAACAATCTATTGCTCTGTTTTGAGATATGGGAGAGCCAGGACGAAAGTAACACTATTCAGATAAAGGCCATTTTAAAAGATAGTTACAGACAGAAAATAATCCTCGTTGTGATCAACAACTGTTCATATTGTTCTTGTTTTTATCAGAAATGTCTGAAAATGCCCTTGTTAATATGTCATTGCAAATGTTTTATGCCCTTTATATTAATAAAAAAACATCACATTTCATTTTCAATTTCATCAAGAAATAACAGCAGGTGATTACCAAAATATTGCCATGGCAGACTGTAATAAATGTATATGCATAAGCTTTTGATAATAAAGGTTATAGTGTGTAGTAAGTCTAACAGAGCAGGTCCCTGTTGGAGCAGCTAGGTGCAGTGAGTCTCTGCGAGAGATGGAACTTCTCGGATTCAATTCAATTCAATTCAATTTATTTTGTATAGCCCAATATCACAACAGAGTGTCTCACAGTGCTTTACAAAGTTCACTGAAATAAACAAGAAGTGTAAGCGAACAAACAATCTGGGATGGAGTCCACTTGATACTGCACAGGGACAAGAAATATATGTTGCTTTCGTCTCAACAGTGATTCCTGAGTTGCTTCTGTAGTGAAAAACTCTAACATGGCAAACTTAAGGATGTGTTAACGTACTGAATTCTCACTCAAATGATCACTATCATGACACATGAAACAATAAACACAACATGACATGTCCACAAGACCTTTTACATTTCACTTCAATGCAGCGTGCCGTACCTGCTGCCGAAGTTAGGCATATTTGACTCCCTTGAAAATCGCCATGCTCTCTAAAACCCACTGAAGTCTGATTCTGCTGTGCATAGCTTTATTGGGTATTCTTCATAATTCCTTTACCAGACTTGAACATGTGCACCTACTCCTACAAGAACATTCCTTGGTCCTTGGTCCATTTGTAAAGATGTTTAAATAACTAGACTACCTTTATTTATTCTTGGACTATTACTGCTGACCAGGGAATGCTTTGCTGCAATGTTTTGTCTTTTAATGACTGCGACTTGATGCAGCCATCAGCTTACACATGCTCCTTGTCGCATTAGGAATGACACATGGAGGAACATCAAGAACACTGGTGACACACACTAGTGCCGTGTCTGTTCGGGCATGGCCAGGGGCAAGTTGCTTGGATCTCAGAAGTGCTGCTTGCAGCGTTGAAGGGAACCGGTCATCTGATCAACTTCACTCAAGACTACACTCCTCTGGGTCCTCAGCAATACACCTGCCAAGAGTGAAGTCGACAGACAGATCCCTCCTTTATATTGTTGTAGATGTAGATGTTGCTGCAGTGCCACCTGTTGGCCACATGACACCAGTTTGCAATGGTCATTCAGACATCATATCTACACGTCCACAAAATGGAGTTCCAATAACACAAAGCGTACAGGATATATGAAATTATTGTCACGTAAGCACTGCCCACAGCATTTGAGTAAAATTTGAGGGACTGTATGGAATATCAAACACAAAAACTGAACTGTTTCTAGCTTCATCAAGAGATATTCTGTACCAAATCTGGTGATGAATGTTGAAAATTTGTAGGACTTACAGTAAACAAAAACAGATTTGGGCAAAATTCAAAATGGTGGAAAATAAATCGAAGCCCAAATGAGCATTTCTTTTATGGATAGGTTCATCCGGACCATGGTCGTATCTCGATATCGTTTTGGAGGCAGGGCCCTCTTCATTTCTTTCAGAGTTGCTTAGTGGGGCATGAAGCTAAAAACAGTCGACCTCCCAGTAATAAAAGTAGCCGGATCTTCCAGACATGGTTTCCTCATTATGGAGCCCACTGAGCTTATGCACTGGAGTCGTTCAGTTAGCCCTCCCCTCACTTAAATGATGATAAAATGATTTAATCGCGGGGCTTTCCAAATGTTAGCGGACCAAATAGATCAAATTCTGCTGGTGAAATGAATCATGTCTTGGGGGGTTGTCACACTCAAAAAACATGTATTTTACAGATGTCTATCGAAAAGCCTGTTTGGGCCCAGAGGCCACATTTAGAAATGGATTGTTGTTCGAACTGACCCAGGAGGTGTTCAGTGTGGAACCAAGAGTGCCACAAACTACATGAGTAACATAATATTTGAACCCAAAACAGAATTTTCCTATTTCTAAACTCAACTAATTAGTTTTAGCGGCCAAACCTAATCAAACTGCAATAGTTTCAGAACATCAATCAAATGCTTTTCATTTTTATTACCATGACAACAAAGGTCCACATGCCTGTATCAATGTTAGATGTTAGATGTCAGGATTTGATGAATTGGGAATGAGGATCTTTTGGAGCCTCCAATAATGAACATCAGGCTGATCAGAGGGGCTTTTAACCAGCTTTGGTCACTTTTGAAGGCATTTTTATACCAAAAGATCTTTGACCCCACAGACTTATATCCCGACAGTGAGCAGCACTTTCGAAATACAATTGATGTAAATGAATGATGTATAAAATGTGGGTGTGTTGTGGGGATTGTAATTCTGATTCAAGTGTTTCAGTTCCTTGTTTGAAAAGAGAACACATTTGAATTAGCACAACTCGTTTCATTCCACTGAATATGAAAACATGTGAGATGCTCCTGTCTGTGTGTGTGTGTGTGTGTGTGTGTCTGTGTGTGTGTGTGTGTGTGTGTGTGTCTGTGTCTGTGTGTGTGTGTGTGTGTGTCTGTGTGTGTGTGTGTGTGTGTGTGTGCGTGTGCGTGTGCGTGTGTGTGTGTGCGCGTGCGCGTGTGCGTGTGTGTGTGTGTGTGTGTGTGCGCGTGTGCGTGTGTGTGTGTGTGTGTGAGGAGATCTCTCGGAGGGAGGGAGGGAGGGGGGGCGGAAGGAGCGGCAGCCAGAGCAGGAAGAGACGGCCCCCCCAGACACCGCTGCTCCCTGCTCTCTGCCCGGGTACTGTGAGAAAATGTCCACCATTCAAACCCTGAGAGCTTTTGTGAACCAGCGGCTGACTGCGGCTGTGGAGGAGATCTTCGATCTGCTGGAAACAACCATATCACACTACGAAGAAGAGATCGATCGGCAGCGCAGGCTGCTGGAGGATGCTGCCCAGGATGCTGCCCAGGATGGTGCCCAGGATGCTGCCCAGGATGCTGCCCAGGATGCTGCCCAGGATCCTGGGCAGCCGGACACAGTGAAAGCAGGTCCGTGGTGGCTTCCTCCCTCACTGCACTAACTGCATTCACACTGACTCAGTTTCATACGGTTCCAGGTCAATAGATGACTGAATAACAGTCTGTTAGTCTCCCGCGGCACGTAATTCAACCTGATACAAACAGGAAGTCCTTCACAATAAAAGCACAAGAGATGGGGCTCAAATTCGTGAAATGGAAAACAGTGGCTCACCATGCATAAAGTACTGAGTTACTAAGTAGTTGTTAAAGAGAACAGTTGGATCCTGGTAAGTGGCAAATATGTTTACCTTAAGTAATTGTTAAATTAGTTCCCCAGCCTCTCAAACATGAATGTTTTCAGGCAGCCTTAGTCTTCCATGATGGTAAACAGGATGGGTTTGACTTGCTCTGTCAAAACAAGATGGTAGTGCTTTAGATTACTGCAATGTACAAAGTCATTCTTCCCAACTGACGGTGTGATTTTAGAAAGCAAAGGTGCACAGGCTACACATCCATACATGTAGGTACACTACATGTAAAGTTGGGGAATAACAATCTGGGAGGCAAGAATCTGGTAACTTGAAGGATTAGTGCATGTATTTTAGTGACAAAACGGTAACTTTACCTTGCAGAACATGAGAGTTGCTGGTCTGCTGTTGCCTCAGACAGTTAGTTAGTTAGTGCTATTGTGTGACTTTGGTGCTTGAAAGGGTTGGAGTTTGTGTAACACACTATAACAGGCAGCAGTAGACAACAACTCCCATGTTCTGCTGAATTACTGTTTTGTCCATGGAGTAGCTTTGAAGAGAGCAACATAATAGATAGATATGTTATCAGACAGTTAGAATAATATTGAGCCTATCAGTGACTACCAGTCATTGCAAAACCAAAATATGTAAAAGCAGGGCCAAGTTTTACAATAATCTAGTTATCCTTTGAACGAGACAAATAATCATTCTGCTGCTCAGTACAGAAATCATCAGAATCATCTTTCTTTTCAGCTGTTGTTATCCATGAAGTCTGTTAGGTGTATGTTAGCATGCAAGGCTTTATTACAACATCAGTTTGATGACAGCGGGTGCGCTTCACTTTGGGACATTGAAGGAGATGAAGGCAGACTGTCTTTATGAACTTTTGCCTTTAGCAGATGCCACAGTACAGCATCCTGGGACATAAGAATGAGAAACATATTGGTTTATGTTAATAGCTGTTTCTCTGTATTTCAGTTGTACCTCCAGATGTCCAAGAATTGATTGTCAGAAAAGAAGAGCTGCAAGAGTGGAGGACCAGTCTGAACGGAGAGGACCCAGAGCTCCCACACATTAAAGAGGAACAGGAAGAACTCTGGAGTAGTCAGGAGGGAGAGCAGCTTCAGGGACGGGGGAAGGATGATGTCACCAAGTTTCCATTCACTGCTCTCTCTGTGAAGAGTGAAGAAGATCAAGAGCACGCTCAGTCCTCACAGCTTCATCAAAGGGAAACTGAACAGGACAGAGAGACAGAGCCTCCAGCCGGCAGCTCAGCTCAGCAGACGAGTGACGACAGAAAGGAACCAGAAACTGACAGCAGTCATCACTTGCTAGCTTTATACTGTTGTGAATCAGACACTGAGGATAGTAATGATGACTGGAGGAAGACAAGAGAATGGGAGTCAGGTTTAGAAACACTGAAAAATGAGAGCACTGTGAATCATATTAAGTCCCACTCCTGTGAGAGGCCATTTAGTTGCACAGTTTGTGATAAAAGATTTGGCTGTAAAGGAAATCTGCACGCCCACATGAGGAGCCATACAGGGGAAAAGCCTTTCACCTGTACTGTTTGTAACAAAAGTTTTAGTGCGAAGGTCAATCTGAAGACTCATATGAGAAGTCATACCGGGGAGAAACCATTCAGCTGCTCAATGTGTAACAAAAGTTTTAGTCAGAAGAAGACATTGGTCATACACTTGAGAAGTCATACAGGGGAGAAACCGTTTAGTTGTTCATTCTGTGGAAAGTGTTTTAGTGAAAAGGGAACTTTAAAGAGACACATTAGAGTTCATACAGGAGAAAAGCCATACAGTTGCAATGTTTGTGGACGGAATTTTAGTCTGTTGTCACATGTTAAAAGCCATAAATGTGCTGGTGCAAGCAGTAACAAGTAAAGCTGGTTTTTGTTTTCAAACTAATATTTGCATGAATCCATGTTCAGCCCACCAATGGCACTGCGTTAAAAAAAAAACACACGTTGGTGTGGGGGTGTTGCATTGTTATATCACCAGTAGGTGATATAATGAAGTACTATGTGGGATGTCCTTGAGTTTGAAAGCATATCAGATGCCAAAACAATGTACAGTGACTGGAATACTGTAAAATAACACTTTACAGTGCTGGAAATATTGTGGTGGCTTCCATCATGTGTTGCACCTCAACAATCATAAGGTAAACAATAGAATTATTGAATTTATTTTACGAATGGATCTACCAGGAATGTCCATTAGCAAGCATTTGACTGGTCAATGCAGTTTGTTGCTGGAGGACGTTATAAACGTTGCACCAGTAAACAGCTGGTCAGCTAATGGACGTTCTCCCCCATGTTTAAACTGCAGGCTCAGGGAGCTGAATCCTTTCAGCTGTCACAGTCTATTCTCTTTGGAACATTGGAACATTTATTTTCACCACCACATGCAATCAATTTCCAGGCAATTATGTGTAACTATGTTTCTCAAACATCTCGATCAGAATAGTAAATGTAATGAAGAAATAAATCAGTCAAATAATGTGTCATACAAATATGCTACATGAATAAAAACAATAAAAAATAAAAGTACATACTGTACTGTAAGTAAGTAATGCTAAACAGTAAGTAATAAGTAAAATATGAGACACTAATTAGTAAGAATAAACAAAACAAAGTACTCTCGCATTACCATGTAATATAATTTGGCAACATGCCACCATTCCTTACTGCACAGATAAAGGCCAGTTAATGCTAGAAAACAACGACATCCTACAACACGTCGTGTGTCCACATCTAAAGGGAAAGAGTTAACAGTAACTGGGGGATGTGATAATCTTTCAAAGGCCGATAACACATTTTTAATCTTTTCTTATAAGCCTTCTTGTGGTTGCACTCAGTGGTAGAAGTTGTTATGCAAAGAAATCCGGCCTACTTTCTCGCTCTCAAACACTTGGCCAATGGCTGTATAAAGTGGGTGTGATTGTTGAAATGTCAGTTTGAGAAACTTGCAAAAATATGATTGGATGCAGCCTCCTTATTCTGATGTTGAGGAGGTGTAAGAGGGAGTTTTAGATACTGTCCAGTGATCCCGCAGGCACTTTGTTTGAGGCATCCAACATCTTGGCATACACGTGCAAGCGTTCTGTTTACAAAGAAGAGATCAGGCATTAATAGCGCCCCACAAGCTGCTTTGTTCTGCATTAGGGTTCCAACCACAATCACTAATTGCTTTGTAGCACGCCATCAAGTGTCAGTAAGTAACCTACAATGTTCACAAATAGAAATATTAGAAATATATAAAACATATTCTGGTTTGATGTTTACTACATAATTCCATATGTGTTCCTCCATAGTTTTGATGTCTTCAATATTAATCTACAATGTAGAGCAGAAATAAAGAAAAACCATTAAATGAGAAGCTGTATCCAAACTTTTGACTGGCACTGTATATTAATTCAATAAACCATTCATAGTCTCAAAATTACATTACAATACATTACAATTACAGTCATTAACAATTTCTAGTTTTCAAATAAATGTTTTATTCTGTCTAACCTTAACCTAAAATGATAGTGCTGTTTCCCCTCCGTGTGGATATATGACGTCACAATCCCACGCCACAGCCAGCCGCTTGAAGTCTCCACTGTGAAAGTTTGTTAGTCTGGAGAAGCTGCTGTTTATCATGTGAAGATGTGTTTAATCCAAACTCTGAAAGCGTTTGTGAGCCAGAAACTGAGTAAAGCTTTAGAGGAGATATTTGGACTATTCAGACAGATGAGCACATTTCCACTATTTTCCATGCTGATTGGGTAACTTTGGCACTTTTAAAAATGGGCTTCGTATATACAGAATTTAGGTTCCGGTGGTTTTGTGGACTGCCATCTTGAAGCTTTTGCAAATTTGAAAAGCTTCCTAGACAGTAACAAGAAACACCAAAAAAATGCAGTCTCTGGTCCTGCTACACAGTTAAACTGGAGCTAGGATTATGATCTTTATTTGACTAATATTGCTGTGTCAGATGTCCATTTCATTTGTCAAACCTGTGTCTAATTATTACAGCAACCTTGTGACTAAGTGAAACGGTACTAGTAGGATCTAAACTCATCCAGTATGTGAAGCCAGTTAGGCCGAACGGAACCCACAATGCAGACAAGGACACAGGTTGGGTATGTTGGGAGACAGGTAGATTTATTTACAACAATGAACTAAAGTAGGGCTGGGGAAGAGGACCGGGACAGAGACCAGGAAGAGGTGGCTGGTGGAGAGGGAGATCGGCAGGTGCGTGGGTTGATGACCGGGAGTAACCTCCTCGACTCCTCTCCGGTGACAGATAGGGGGAGACAAACACACATGAGGGAGAGAGACAGGGGGAACAGGGAAAAGACGCCAGGATCCTAACAAAGCCAGTGGCATAAATAGGAGGTATAGGGGTCACTGAGGATGAAGGAGGGCAATCTGTGACTGGTGTGTTGTCCAGGAGCCGCTGTGGAGTGAGTAACAGTGAGTCAGTGGCAGGGAACTGTAGTAACTGCATGGAAAATGTCTGTGGAGAGAGCATGAGAGCCTGGGGTGCATAATATCTATGCTAAAAAAGGAAGCTTGTTTCCAAAAAGGATTAAAGTTGTGTGACTGAGTGATTGTAACCATGTGTACAGAGAGATTAGCCGACTGAACCATCCGACACCTCATTAAAAAGATGGTTATAATCCTGTTTTAGAACTGGTTTTGTTGTGCTATTTGTGTATATAAAGATTCTGTTGGAAGTTCAAAACTAAAGGAACACTGACTACACTACCTGGACGTGGCAGAAAGAACAACAACATCAAATGCTGCCACCAGATTTCTGAGGAGACAGGAGGCTAAAAACCCTCAAGTAACTGCAAAAAACCTGCAAGACGTAGTAGCACTGAGGTTTCAGTTTCTACAGTTCGGCGTACTATTTTCAGAGGCCCTCCATGCCTGACCTCCAAGACGTACACCACTAATGACACAAAAGTACAAGACAAGTCAGCCCCAATATGCTCGAAACCATATAAGTAAGCCACAGAGGTTTTGGGGTCTGTTCTGTGGAGTGGAGAAGGAAGCACCACAGGACATCAATGGTCAGTGACTAGTGGATATAAGAGCACAACAAGAGTCAATAACCATCACAATGGCAGACATCCAAGAAAGAGTGTGAGGTATGAAGAGCTGGACAGTACTGGGCCTGGACATAATCCACACCTACTGGCCAAAGAAACTAGCCACATTCCAATGTATCACTTCAACAGGACCCTAAGAGGCCAACTCAAAGCCAATAGCACAATTTACCATCAAGTGCGGCATATACAAGTGTGATGCACTATCCCTGCTGCTGGTCTGCATAGGCCTGAACCCCCTCTGCCAAATTATCTTAAAGGGTGGCTACAGACACCGGTTCTGAAGTGAAGCAACCATCAGTCACCTCCTCTACATGGATGACATCAAGCTGTATGCCAAGAATTAGTGAGACATCGACTCACTGAGGCGCATCACCAGGATGTAATGACATCATAATGTCTTTCGGACTAGATAAGTGCGGTTGAGTGGTATGGAAGGGAGGAAAGATGATCACAACTGAGGGGGTCTAACTACCAGGGGTCTAAATACTAGGCAGCATTTCAGATGTTCAGGACAGCTACAAATACTCTGGGATTGGGCTGAATGGGAAGAACAAGGTCTGAGCCATCAACATGTACGTCTTCAGATACCCCACTGGTATAATAAACTGGCCAAAGGAGGAGATAGAGGCCACTGGTGTCAAGACAAGGAAGCTCCTAACAATCCATGAAGGGTTTCATCCCAAGTCCAGCACCCTGAGACTGTACACTAAGCAGAGCGAGGGAGACTGAGGACGAAACAATCAAAATCCAGAAATATATCAGAAAGATGACGAGCAGCAGCAACCTGATAATGCAGAAGTGAAGGATTAACCTTCCTGGAGAGGTAAGCCCTTACAGGGCATGTACCACTGACAGATAGAGGAGGTGGCTGATATCAAGAATTCCTACCAGAGGCTGGAAAAGGCAGGCCTGGCTGGCTCAGGGTCTCCTGAAGCAGCAGATCAGTATCGGGGGGCCAGAAGGTTTGCGGCTTCAGTGGTTGCTGAGGCGAAAACCCAGGTGTGGGAGGAGTTTGGGGAGGCTATGGAGAAGGACTTTCGGGTGGCCTCAAGGAAGTTCTGGCAAACCATTTGGCGGCTCAGGAAGGGAAAGCAGGGCTTGGCCCAGGCTGTATTCAGCCGGGGAAGAGAACTGCTGACCCAGACGGGGGATATCATCGGGCGGTGGAAAGAACACTCCTGGACCCAACCAACATGTCCTCTGTGGAGGAGGCAGAGTCTGAAGACTCAGGGGAAGCCTCGTCCATATCCTTGGCAGAGGTCACCGAGGCAGTTAAGAAGCTCCTCGACAACAGGAAAACAAAACAGACTTTAGATCAAAGTTACCCAGGTCAAATCAAAAATGATAAGCATAGTCATTCTCATTCTCTATGGACAACCAGTATTGATCCATCCTTGCGCTTGTACCGTTAACAGCGGGGAACCAAATTACTGACAGTGAAACCATTCAATGGTATGCTACCCAGGAAAAAAAATCATAAAATAATGCGTCCTAGTTGCTTTCCTAATAATCTGACTAAATCACAAGGAGAAATCACGTAATAAATGTAAAGACATACTATCACACTTTTGAAAGTGTCAATGTGTGTCAGCATTCATTTGTTATTTATGGATTTCCTGCAGATGTTCAGTGACTCTGGAGCCGCTGTGAGGAAGAGCAGTTTCAAAGACCTGTAGCTGTGAAGAGTGAAGATAACGAAGAAAAAGTGAAGTCAGGGACCAAATGAACAGAGCAGAGAGGCAGAGCCTCCAGCCAGCTGCTCAGTTCAACAAATGCAAACAGAGAGTGATGGAGAGGACTGTGTAAGATCAGAACCAACCAGGAGCTTAGTTCCAGCAAATTATGATGACGCTCCAGACTCTCTCTGAACAAGCTCACAGTACTGATGATGATTGGAAGCAGGGGAGTGAACCTTGGTCAGATTTAAAGGTTGTGAAATTAAAGCTGACCGTGACATGTCAGTCAACCACCTAGTGATGACTTGACTTCAGACTCTTAGGCGGAGACTGAGATCAGTGATGATGACTGTAGGGAGATAAGTAAACCTCAGTCAGATTTATAAAATGGTGACAGTAGTGTTCCTGAAGGTGATTGCAACACCAGCAATAAGTCTCCTAGTTGCTCTGAATGTGGTAAAACATTCATCCCCGAGGGTTGTGTACGGAGCTACACAAAGACTACTTCAGGAGAGAAACCATTTGTTTGCTCAGTTTGTGTTCAAAGATCCACACAGACTCTGTCAGGGAAACACTGTCAGGGAAAAAAACCTCTAGGTGTTCATTCTGTAAGGAACAATTCTCCTATAAAGGAGACGCTGTGAGGCACATCAAAACTGACACAGGAGAGAAACCTTTTACCTGCTCAGTTTGTGGTAAAGGAATCACACAGGTACAGGTTTGGGCTCACACATTGGGCTAAACGTATTCGACATACAATTACGTAACTGCAAACTCTTTGCCTTATGCAAATTCTTATGTTTTTTTGAATGAAAAATCAGTTTTTCATTTGAGTTTTTTTTTTGTTTGGATCAACACAACACTGCAGGATACTGCTTGACCACCTTAGTGCTGTAAGCAAGCATTTTAGTTACTGTTAAGTGAAATGTTGCTGTTTGTCTAGCATGGTGTGGAAACGGTAGGTTAAATTCATTTTCTATGAATGCAAGAGATTCTCTTAATAAATACCTGCTTCTTCTCCATGCTGTCCAGGAAAGCACCAATTTTAATATTCAGGTGTCAGCCACCCTGCCTCAACTGGTTGCACTTGTACAGTTGCACTTAAAGTTATTCAACCCTCATTGCAAATTAGGTGTATTGACAAAATGTACAAACTACAAGCTGTGTTCAATGTATAACTCAAAAAAGAACAATTCACACAAAATGCACCTTTTAATGACTACTGCAATCTCAAAATTATTCAAACATCTAAATAGAACCACTCATCAGAGAACTCATTTGCAAATCAGGTGTTGACTCCAGCACACCTGATACAACTAATCAAGGGCCTCATTAGTTGCATCAGATGTGCTTCAGATAGAACACATTAAATACCTGGACTGCCCAGGGGTTTGTTCACATGCAATGCATGTTAGAAATATGGGTAAGTCAAGAGAATTGTCCAAAATGTTAAGAGAGGAGATCATTGCTTTGCCCAAACAAGGAAAAGGATACAAAAAGAGAGCGAAGGCACTGAATGGTCCTAGAGATACTGTTGGAAGCATAGTTCACAAGTTCAAAGCTAAAGGAAAACTGGCTCCACTACCTGGACGTGGCAGAAAGAGGAAGCTATCAACAGTCAGATTTCATCAGATTTCTGCCCCATCCTTTCTCTTGATCCATAGGATGATGCTCCCCTCTGCTGGACTGGAAGAACTCTGCAGTATGCAGTTTTATAAAGATGCAGGCTACACAAAAACTTTGAGGGGAAAACAGATTCCAAAAAGTGCAAAGGTAACAAGTTAGTCTGTCTGTATTTTTGGATAGGATGAAATATATGACAAAAAGTATTTGGACAGCTGAACATTCTATCAACACCATGTTCATTAATGTGGTCAATAACTGCCTCCACTCCTCTGGTTTCAGTCTTTCTACCAGATGTTGAACCTGGCTGCAGGGATTTGTTCCCATTAATGAGGTCCAAATTTCCATCTGCATTCAACTTTATCTCAAACGTGTTAAATTGACTTCAGGTCAGGGCTCTCTGCCGGCCACCCAAGTTCTTCCACACCACAGTTCGAAAACCATTTCTTTATGAAAATGGCATCCACAAACCTTTAGCCCCATATTGAATCTTTGAGCTGAATTATCTCAGTAGTCCTGACTTAAGAAAAACAAACATACAATAACATTATTGTTTTATCGTAACAAGAGCCAGAACTCAAAATAAAAAAAATTATCCAAGCAGAAGAAGCCATTGGCATTTCCATAACTAACTGCCAAAGCTTCCCCCCTGAAAGTGTGATAGATTGAATTTATTACGCTGATGATATGAGGTCAATGGATAATAAAAATAGTTACCGGGGCATCAAGGGAAAGTTATACAAAGTATATCTTCTACCTGCCTGTCAGAGATATTGATCTATGATCTACTTGTTGAGCATTTAGAGAAATGACGCTGGTGCTTGATTAGTTGTGCCTGCAGAGGCCAGAAGGGGGAGCTCTCGGCCGCTATGCCCCATTCTCTATGAAGCTGCCAGAGAGGAAGCATCATATCCCAGGAGCTTCATTTACATCCCTTTTTTCAGGGTGTAACAAAAGGACTGGAAGTGGAAAGAAGTCTATAATGTTCCATTCAATGATATGATGATCTTATGTCTGCAAATAAGGTATTTGTTTTTATTTCATCCTGTTCCTCTCAATTGATCTATCAGAATTCAAATCCATTTCAAAGTGACTCTTAGTTTAAATTACTCATTTTATTTTCTGCAGGTTAAATGTCGCATTTGTCTCTTACATAAATAAAAGCACCTCCTCAATGCTGAGGCATTACAGAGCGAGGCATGAAAATGAGGAGGCCACAAATACACCTACAATAAACACAGGTGGGCCTATACAGACATTTTACAACTTCCTCATGATCGCTTTATTAATAATGAATACATATATTGTTTTTATTATTTCATTTTTGACCATCAAGCTTCCAGGAAGCATGTGTTGGACCAGGCAGTAGTACATTTCATCATCAAGGACTGCCAACCCCTCAGCACTGTTGAGAGTGAGGGCTTCAGGGAACTGCTTCAGGTCCTTGAGCCATCATATGTTTTGCCAACCAGAAAGATTAGTATAGAAAATGTCTACAGAAGTAGTTATATTTAATTAATTTAATATTTAATTTAAATATACTGATTTGCTTTTGGCTTAACTTGATTTAATTTTCAGACTGTCCAAGAAATGGTGGACAAAAAATATGAGGAGCAACGAGAACGAGTGACAATGGAAGTACAGCAACCTGTGGCAGTGAGTGTAACAACTGACATGTGGACATCTGTGAATATGGAGGCTTACTTGGCTCTTACCTGTCACTACAGTGATGAGAATATGCAGTTGTGTACATCTGTGTTGGGAGTGCAACACTTTCCACAAAGTCACACTGCAGACAATTTGGCCCAAGTCAAAAGGGGCATGATGGATGACTGGGCCATAACTAATAAAGGAAAGTGTCTTGTGACTGACGCAGCATCAAACATGATTGCATCTACAAAACATCTCCATATTCGTCATTCTGTTTGCATTGCACACATTCTAAATTTGATAGTTAAAAAGTCATGTGATCAAATCCCTGCACTTAGATCAATTAGACACAAATCTAGGCAAATCGTAACATAGAGAATCCAAGGTGGTGCCGTGGACAGCTGCGTTGTCTCAACCCCCCCACTCAACTCCGCTCTTTTTTCTGCTTTTTTTGCTATTTATTTTCACTCAAAGTGCCTCTTCTTGATCCAGGGTCTTTAATACTGCAATACTGCAATACCAATCTCTAATCTTTGTAACTAACAATAACATTGCAGAACTGTACTAATTTGCTTTCAGGGCTCCATTACACAGAGACAATTGTGCAAAATGCAATTACTAGGGTCACACTTTAAATCACATTTAAAATTCCACCTTGGTACTTTTATTACTGGATCTTAGAGCCACATTCGATATCAAAGATCATTGTATACTCCTAGACTGACTCATCTCTGTCCTGGCTAATAATAATAATACATTTTATTTATAATGCACTTTTCATTTGGAATACAAATCTCAAAGTGCAAAAAAACACAAGACATTTAAAAACAACGACGTCTAAGAACACGGCCTAAAAAACAACATAAGAGCAGAGCGCTGTTTCCAGGGAAAATAGATCGATTAGGGGTAAGCCCTCTTAAAGAGATGAGTTTTTAATTTTCTTTTTATAGAGCGGCAGACCAGAAGGACCGGTCGCCCATTGTGCGGAGTTTAGCCCTGGGGGGCCAGAGGCGGTAGTTGTTAGCAGACCAGAGGTTTCATCTGGTTTGGCTTGGCAAGAGGTTAGTGTTTTGGTGTGTCTGATAATCTGCATAATCTTGCGGCTTTCAGGCTTCATAACTTCCGCTGACTGCTCTTGAATCCCTACTCTTGCTTCAGCTACACCCTGCTCCTGCTGACTATTTTGCATTTCTGTCTGTAGCTCGCTTACTTTTGGAACCTTTGCTTAGTCTGTTTTTCTGATTCAACACTAGCTGCTTCATTCATCGTGACATTGTGACACAAATCTGTGGTTAAGGTCTGTCGAACTGTCCTCTTTGAATTGTCCCTTTAATATTGCCTTTTGTAGAGGGAAATCCTTTAATTACTTTATTACTTTTGTCTGCTTTGCCTTGACATAGAGTAACACCCTGACTGTGTTAACACCCAAGTGTTATCAATATCTGCAGCTTGTGGTCCATCCCAGGAAGGAGCCCTGTATTTATTGGGGGTGATTCAAAATCATCATCATGATTCAAAAAAACAACAGCCTTTATCTTAGTTGTCTACACCCTACACTCTCTTATAAAAAGGTGTATAATACTACTTTAGGGAGTCTGACACTGACATCTCTGACTCATTTGATCAAACTATTGTGACTTTGTCTGCCTCTATTTGTCTATCCGTCTGTTTGTGTGAACCAAATAAACATAAAAAAAACCAACAAAGTGTTTTCCATTAGACTTTCTCACCAAACAGTTTCTTACAAATTTCCACTACACCTTTAACTGGGGAAAGGTGAAGTCACTCTTTATCTCCAGCATATCTCGAATACTCATGCCTGTGCTGATTGACTTGATCACTGCGTCCATGACTTTCAGCCTCACTGTGTCATTTATTCAGGCCTCGGTCAATCTGATGATCAGGTTAACATAAGTCTGTCCTTCTGTCCTTTTTCCCCAATCTGGCCGCAGAAAGTCTCTCTTTATTGTTACTTCTGGAAGTTTGTTCGCAGCTTCAGGTAGCACACTTTGAGGAACTGAAGCTGGACTTGGAGATGCACTATTGTTCACTACTTGTCCACTTGCTATATTGTCTAAAACACACACCTCTTTGAGCTGATCTGGTTGTCAAATTCACAATCTGTGAAACAATGTCTCTGCAAGCTCCCCTGGATCCTGCATGTCTGAAGTGGCCGTGTCCGAGGCTGCACGCTCCCCTGTCATCACTCCAAGGTGTCTGTCCGCGTTCTTGTCACACTGTGAGACGTTAATCCCAGCGGTGCCTCCAATATTAACAATATTATAAAATGGGACTTCCAGTCATGCATGGGTTATGATCTCTTTAATCCACTGGCAATACAGAAAACACAAGCACATCTGTTCAGCGTGGCTGCATACTGCTGGACATCTCGGTCTACTGGGGGCGCGTATGCACCCATGCACCTTAAAGACCCATAAACTGCCCAGAAGTGCCTGTGTGAGCCATACTCATTTTACCCACCAATAAACCTACTAAAATATGACTAGTGCTTTTGTGCATGAATATAAATCACATTGCAACTGCACAGACTGGCAAAATAACAAAAAAAATAGAACATGAGAATGGGGGGTGCCAATCCAAGTGTCCATTTACATTGTCAACAGTGTCCATAAATATTCTCACATTACCATCGGTCCCACACATGTGTACAT
Organism: Pempheris klunzingeri; assembly: GCF_042242105.1. Classification (NCBI taxonomy): domain Eukaryota; kingdom Metazoa; phylum Chordata; class Actinopteri; order Acropomatiformes; family Pempheridae; genus Pempheris; species Pempheris klunzingeri. The sequence goes on from NC_092016.1 coordinate 27,653,260, forward strand.
GTATGTAAGGCAGTCAGAGGCATTTGATTAGAGCCATGGTGACCAATGCCCACTGGAAATGGATGAATTAATTCGCTAAAGGTTGGTTTATTCAATGGTTTCAGTTTCAATGCCATGTGTAAGAGATGTCAGCCACACTTTGTGCTGTATTATTGTCTTGACATAACCAGTCTATTTACAATGGGCAATTGAAGCAGGGTGAAGATGCTTTTTTCAGAGTACACATGTAAACCATATGTTCCTCCTCCTCTCCATATTTCATTAAAATGGTAAAAGGTCTGTATTTGTATAGAGCCTTTCTAGTCATTTCAACTACTCAAAGCACTTTTACATCACATCCTCTTTCACCCATTCACACAACATTCATTCAGGAGGAATCTAAGCTGGAGGAGACTATTCTTTCACACACATTCATACACTGAAGCTGCTTCAGGAGCAAGGTGGGGTTCAGTGTCTTGGCCAAGGACACTTCGACATGCTGACCCATAGGAGCTGGGGATCAAACCACGACCTTCCAATTGAGGGATGACCCACTGTACCTCTGAGCCACAGAGAGACAATAACTTTGCTACTCTTACATTACAAGGTGATGTATTTTAAGCAACATCATAGCAATTAAATTCCAATTATTAAAGCATTTCTTGACAACAAAGCAATTCTTGCCGAGGTACAATGGCAGGTAAACCATATAATATTCAAGAATGGAAAACAAGGTTAAGTTGCAGTTTACAGATCGATAATGCAGTGTGTTAAGAAAACAGTAAATCAAGCAACATTTGCAATAGTGAGACATCTTTCAATCATCTATGACAAGAAAAAAATGCAAATGCATTGCACTCACACTATAGCTACGGACACTGTGCCGCTTTATTCCTCTGTGTCCTTTCTGTGACTCTGCCAGCATGTATTTACAACATTTGCAATGGACATTTGTGTGGAGCCAAATATGTAGCAAAATAATTTGTGTAAATTATTAATCTAATCTAATGTGTATGTAAAACTGCTCCTCTGCATGTGCACTCACATATTTGTGCATGTGAGAATTGTACACAAATCTGTAATGAGTCCTCTGGTTTGTGAATATGTACACAAATTCCTAATTGTGTGTAAGACATGCACATGTACATGTGTAGAATTCAGATAAAATATACTCATTAACTTAGTATGAAAGGGCTATTCTAAGTAGTTTCAGTCAAGAGCTGGAAAAACAGAGAATTCTTCCATTCCACCACAGCTATACTCATAATGGCTGTCATGTCAACTAAATATAAATTCTCTCTAGTAGCACGGTTGGGGACAAGAAAACAGAATCTTGTCTACTTTCCTGATAATTGTAAAGATAATGTCTCTTGTACATATTCTCAAATCAGTGTGTGCATTTACAGATTTGTGTACACATTCACAAATCTGAGTATGCACATTCTGACTGAGATACACGTTTACATCTTCATCCATAAGCATTGTTACATATTTGGCCCCGTACAATTACAATTCCTTTCCCACACCTCATCACCCAGCTGCTTTCCCAGTCGCTGGAATGTTCTGAACAAGAACAAAAACATAGAGTTTAGGTTAACCTGAGCAAGCAGGCTGCTAGCAAGTATTGACTTGCTAACAAAGACTGAAATAAGAATTCTTTGTTCTACAGCATTAGAGGCTGTTACTGCTGTTGGTGTGCAGTCCGGAGCGTGGGTGAGCAATTGTGCTGTTGTTATTGTTGCTCCTGCTGCAATTCTCCTTGTCGCCCGAAAAGGCTCTGCTCTCAAGGATGTGGATCTTGCCTTGCTCTTCTTTCATGAAGAGGTCTACCAATAGAATCTTCTCCTTGTGGATCTGGAGGCTGATGTCTTTAGGGATGTCTGGAATTAGCCAGTCCACAATGTCGCTCATCAGCATCACAACATTCTGTTAGAGATAAAAGGGAAGGGAATTATGTAATTTGATCATTTTCAGTGAATAACTTGGTTTAGAATCCAGATTCTTTCACAGCTATGTACAGGAATGCATGACATACTATATGTGATGGTGGTGAGGTCAAGTTACAGGAAAATCACCTTTTTTGCCTTAACTTGTTTGGCAGAAGTCAAGATGGTGATAAACAAACATTGCAGACTGTAAAAGTGAGAATCCCATAGCCTTAACCCTCCAGAGTCTTGGGGTAAAATGGCCGTTTTTTACTACTTTTCATTTTACCTTTGTGTTTCCCATTAAAACTGTTTAGCTTGCCTTTCTTTGTGTTTGTGTCTTTGACGCCGACGGGTAGTCCGAGACTCTGAAGAGTTAAACTGTATGTTGGACTGAGATGACCGAGCAATGACAAAACCTGAAAATACTACGTAGCGGTGTTGGCATCATGAACAAGCTCTACCTACTAGGCTCATCCAAATGGGCTGCTTTGAAGTTTGTTTGAGATTATTTGAGCTGACTGCAATTGCAACTGCATTTTGCACATTATTAGATTCCACAGTGGAGGGGATTGTAAGCCAGTGTTGGACATGTTGCAACAAACTGATTGTGAATTAGGTGAGTTTTCATCAGCTGAGGCAAATATACTTCCTGACCTGGTCTCCCTGACCACAATGTTCCAATGTCAAGAAAAATAAGACCTCAGAGTCTCAGTTCAAAATTGAGATCCTACTGATCGGCCCCAGTTGTTTCACTAAAGAGGTCAGTCACTATATTGGCCCCATTGCTAGTAACATCAAGACCACCACTAAGAATAAAGTAATTTTTTGATCAACATTTTAACTGAATAACTTGACCAAAATCTCATATCCCGGCAAAGGTTATGTTATATACCACCATCTATGCTGCCCTCCATGCAAGACACACCCTGCAACACAGGCACTACTTCACACAAACTTAACACCCATCAATATACTGTATATAAGAAAACGAAATCTTGGCCAATGGAAACAAAAGCAAGTAATGTCTTTTGTGACTAACAAACAAGCTCAGAACACTGGAGTATCATCCATAATCCAGCTGGTGTGCTGCAGTTGGCCCCAGGGATGGCCTGCAAGCCAACTGGTGGATTTATGGAGTACGGGTTTGAACTTGTCAGAGGGGTAAAGGTACAAATGTGTTGGGCCCCCACAGATCGATGATGATGTTCCTTTGTCTTTTGGACAAAATGTCTTCTTTTCTGAACTCACAATCCTAGTCTTTAGGTTTTCACCCCTGGTCACCACCATGGATCAATGTGTGTCAACCCCTGACGATCTCATGTCAATACAAGCAGAGCTCCCCCACTGTTCTCTTCTCAACTGGGCTTCTCCTCCTTCCTGGACCCTGCTGAGGGTCTAGCTTTGCAGTTCTATGCCTTCTCCTGGAATCTTCTCCTAAGCTGAAGGCCTTCGGCTGCCTTTGTGACCTGTACAAAGCAGGCCACCTTCCTCACGGCAGTACAACACAAAGTCTGCCAACTGATTTTTCAAGGAAACAGGATCCGTGGTTTTCTCCAACCTGCACCGATCAACTCTGACTTCAGAATCACAACCCTTTCTCCAGCCTGGCTAATCAACGGATTTACCAACTAAAAAAGCAGCGCACAAAAGGACAATTAACAAACCTTGACTGGGCACATATACAACATAGCGTAACTGTACATAGCTACACAATGTTTTAACTTTGTTAATGTATTTTTGATTTGCTTTAATGTTACTCAATGAGTTTGATTGTTGTGATCATGAAATGGTAAATGGTCTGTATTACATCCTTACTAGTCATTTGGACCACTCAAAGTGTAACTACACTACATTCGCCCAGTCAGACATTATTCATACAAGAGGGGACTATTCTTTCACAACACAACACACAAGTGGGTGTCCAAGGACACTTCAACATGTTGGAGCTGAGGATCGAACAGCTGATCTTCCAATCTACATCTGAGCCACATAGTCAGTTTTGATTCTGCCATCTTTGTTGTCTTCATCTCAGCCAGCACGCTGCTGCAGCCAATCTTCCCTTGTTTTGCATATTCACATGTACACACATACTCACACACACACTCTCCCTGTTGTTATTAGGCGTAATTAAATTCAAATCCAATAATCTATTAAAATTATTGTTGTGTAAACCAGTTGTGATGTTACAATCTATGAACAATACAGTATCTACATACAGTTTGTCTGCACTCAGACTTTCCCTGAGTCCTGGACTATGCCTCGAAAAAACAACTGGCAACAGATCTCTTTGCCTTTCACTGATGACAGCTGGAAACTCATCACTAGTATCAGTTATGTCCTGTAGAAATGTGTAAAAAAAGAATAAATATATAAATCAATTGCCCTTAACCTACTATAAATCCATGATCTCCTATATCCTATAAGCAAGTGTGATCCTTTGACCTATTGGGTTGTAAAAATGATTAACATTCAATTTAAACCAAGCAAAGACCAATCAAGTTGGATTCATATTATCGTATAGTATAGGATTCGTATAGTCCCTGCGACAATTAAAAAACTGTTCAAATGGTTTCTACACTTCTAAAAAAAGCATCTCCTGAGTGCAAACATGCTCCTAGGGATATGTGAACTGCTACCTATGGATGCCCTGTAAAATGTATGTTTATGAAATGCATGCTAAACACCATGTTTGATTTATTTCTGATTAGCTAAAATGTATAACTAATTTCCATAAAAGTAACTACTTGAGAGTATATTATTTTCGGTCCTTCAGACTCACCAGAATCATGTTATATCACACCCCAGTCAATCTAAATATAATTGCACTTTCATATTGTATAAAAGCTCTACATAAATTCAGTGCTGTTGTGCTTGCACTCTTAGATGTGGTTATTGTATCACTGCTGAATCCATGATTTTATGAACTGAAAAATTTGAACATCTAAACGTTGTGTGGATATTGTGACACACCTTGTCATCACAACCATATCCACTTATTAGCATACTTAGCATGGTGGTTGTTAGTACTGTTGCCTCACAGCAAGAAGGTTCCAGGTTCAAAGGTTCTTTCCCCCCACGGGCTTCCTCCCACAGCAAAGACATGCAAGTTAGGTTAACTGGTGACTCTAAAATTGCCCATGAGTGTGAGTGGTTGTCTGTCTATATGTGTTAGCCTTGTGGTTGGCTGGCGCCCAAAATCAGCAGGGATTGGCTCCAGCTCCCCGTGACCCTGACGGATAAACGGTATAGATAATGGATGGATAGAACCAAAATTTTAGACTGAGAGAGAATATATGTTGGCCATGAAGGAGGTCTCAGTGAAGAGGTCATCCGAAGGAGGCTTAATCTTAAACCTGGAAGCGTGGAAACACTGAAGCATTCGATTTATGAGCAAAACTAAATCACCTTACCTGGAAAACGATGACAAAGGCCAGTCTGACAGCAAGCACTGTCCAGAATTCCTTGGAGATCTCATATGGAGTTGTTGACCAAGGAGGTTCTCTGTAGTCCTTATACCTTTAGAGACAAAAGGGCACATTTTTTGGTTTGTTGTTACATTGATAATCCATAATCCATTGATTGATATTCCAACTACTTTTTTCTTGTTTCAATTTCCTATTTCTTAGCTGCAGATGAAATTCTGAGCTTAAATTGGTGAGCCTGGTGACTGAATAACTGCCTGTCTCTATTTTTCTGGTGGCGTGGCGTGCAATGACAAGTGAAAGCGTAAAGAAGTTTGCAAAATCACACCTTTCATAGTTTTGTGTATTTGTATGGTACATTGTTTTTCATCTACTGCAGATTGATATGAGCATCAAAATCTGGTGACCTGGAGTTCCTGTCATGGACTGAATGTTGGTATCAAACTATTAAGTTATGAGCATCCCTGACTTAAGCGATAGTGTTACTAGTGTAAGAGTTCAACTAAGATGAAAAGGATTGGTCATTGCAGTTCCTGAGATTTTCAGGATTTCAGAGAACATATCATAAGCAGCCTATGGCAGTGATTTGTGTGATATAGCGTGAGAGAGTTGGGGGGTGTTCATTTTTCTGCTAGTTTGGGGAGTGAGAGTTAGAGACCTAACAGCAAAGATAACAAGTTTGTTGTTTTGGTGTAAGCTTCAACCCACAGCAGCCTGTGTACAGTTTGAAACAGATTACATTCCCTACATTCCCCTTACTGACGGACATTCTGTTTTATGAGTGAGCAGAGTGAGCAGATGGAATCCACATTGCACCTCCTGGATCTGAGATTCGCATATTGGTCAGAACCAGGACCCTGGTCTGTCAGTCCACAGGCCCCGAACTCCATGCAACACTGAAGAGGCGTGTCAGTCAGAACTGCTCGGTAGTGTCCAGAGCCTTCAGCATCTCAGGTCACCATTTCTCCTACCCATCAGGGTGGGGAGTGTGAGGCACCAAGGGAAAGACCCAAATGCATGCAGACAAGGCGGATAGAAAGAGCTGGTGGTCAGATGATTTGGAAAGGAGGAAAGTCCAGCGGCAAAGGAGAGACAGAGGGTACATCCAAAGTCACTTATTTGGTATTTCCTCGCTCCTCGATTAGAGTCGGTCTGGTCCGCCATCTTGAAAGCCGCCCCAAACCTCGTGTCTGTTGTCAGGAGCGAGGGTTAAGGAGAAATCTCTGATGATCTCTGCCATGAGTGAGCATACGCAAGAGCAGCCTTCACAGAAGTCTGTTACTCATCTGTTACTGCTAGGGAACAAAGAAAATTCAGCTCAAACGCCAACTGAGATGACAGCGTGGAAAGCCTCCCCTCTGAAAAGTTCCTGAAGTAATATTTGATATTCTAACAGAAGTCCTGCACAAAATGACAGAGCTCAATAAAACGAGAATGATGACATGGTTCGGGGACTAGAAGTTGGCTTACTGTGTAAGACAGAAACAGTGGAAAGAATCTGTGAGGTTGAGAACTTTCAGAACTGACTAGGATGCTCCACTTGTTGCCACAAATACCTGAGACAAGTCAGGGTGTTAGAATGTTTTTAGAATGTTTTCATGACATTGTTTGCATTCAATACATCCCAATACATGGGACCATGGAAGACCCCTCTTACTCTGCTGGAGTTATCATTTTTGCAGCCACAGAGGTGACAAGGAGTCCACAGAGAGACAGTCAGAGATGTCATAAAGACATAATTTATGTCTTTATGAGTTATTGGCACATTCCCAGCTGCTCATGCATTACCTCTAGCTCTGTTTCAGGACCGTTATGTTAGTATGAGAATCCTGGCTCCGAGCCACATTAATCTGTGGCTAGTATCAGTAGCCAAATGCTAATGCTGGGGCTCCTGTGAGCTGTGAAAAGGCCAGTGTTGGCATGAGAGGAAGAAAGGCTGATACTAATTATATCTGGACCTCACCTTAATCCTCTGTTTGGGGTCCTGCGGCCCTACTTATCCTGGTGTATTTACTATTAATGTGGCCATTGTCGCTATATGACTTGTGCAAACTTTGCACTCGCCACCTTTCAGGGAAAGCAGCACTCGCACAAAACAACATAGACAAGATAGAGCCTCCTGCAGATTTACAAATAAACATGGTTTCTACATGATTTTTTTCAAACAATCTGACTGAAGGTAAACAAAGAAAGTAAGTGCCTGGGGTGGCCATAATGGTTAGCCATAATGGCCGTTTCAGGAGGCCTCTTTCTTACTTTTTGTCAGACTCAGACTTTGAAAACATTCATGTAAAAATCATGTTAATTTGGAGATCTGTAGTAAGCTTGTCCAACTTGCCCTGGTGTACATTATTTTGCACAATTCCTAATTTTCCTGAATCTGTAGCTGGTGAGTATAAACAGATGATATATTTCAGAGGTCTATAAAAGTTTCAGAAACTCTGATTTGTAAACAGCACTACACTTCCCAAATCTCAACAATGTCTGTCTGTCTGAGTCTTGTTAACTTAACCATAAATTCAGCTTAAAGACATTTTAAACCACTGTCAATGTATTTTGGATAATGTATATTAACCCTTTCATGCACAGAGGTCACTACAGTGTACAGCTATTCAAAAGCTGTTTTCTTGTATATGCATGAGTTTTGATGGCATAGTTGCACATCAGCCACTACAGTGGATGTTACTGCATCATCTCATCCACTGCTACCCAGTGGGAAGCCAAGATGGTCGACAGACAGCCAGAAACAAGTTGCTCATTTTTTTCTGTTCAAACCTTCTATAAAAAGAAACCCTTGCAGGTAAGAAAAATATAGTGACATCAAGTAACATCTAAGGAGTCCTGCAATTTCCAATTTTCCAAGTATTGATTTTATATTGGGAGGAAATTATGATTAATCACATGTCCACTGAATTGTACAGCATACATCACTGGCTATATTTCAACTACTGGACATGTAAAAAAAAAATAGTTCAAACCTTGTTTTTCAGCCTAAAGAGGAATAAAAACACTAAGTAAAACAGTCCTGACTGATCATGATTCATGCATGAAAGGGTTAAAGCAGCAGTTGAAAGCTGAATGTACTAAAACTGTCACTATATCCTGACAGTAGTATAGTACACAGGTAATCTTTGAAAAAAACAGCTTCCTTTGGCCCCTCCTACTGTGTCACTTACAAGAACTCACCTCGCTTGAAAGAACACAACCAATCAACCAATCAGAGCAGGATGAACTATTATAACAGAATATTCCAACAGAATATGGAAGTTAAGCGCTGCGCTTCATTATTCTTCCAAGATTTTAGGCTATAGGCTGAGGGTGGATGGATGGATGGATGGATGAACAACAAAAAAGGAAAAAGGTTCTGTTTTTCATTTTTGGTTTCAAATGAAAAAAAAGCTATGAACCACTTTATTCTGGTATCCAAAAAGGAATAACAATAAAACAAATTGATCTACAAATCAATTTGGACCATTTTGATTGTTTTTTCGTTTGTTTTTGTTTTTTTGGAACAAAGACCACATTCATGTTTCTAACTAACTAACTAACAAACTAACTAACAAACTAACAAACTAACTAACTAACTAACAAACAAACCAACTAACTAAGAAACTGTTAGCGTATTGTTTGCGTCTTGCTCTGATTAAACAAATATACACATAAAGTGTGTTAACTTGTGAGCTTTACAGGTGTTGTTAGACGTCCTCAAGCTTCCAGGCTTTATGCTGCGGTAGTTGCCTACTGGCTCTAGTGTATGAGAGTCATGAGAGTGGTATGTTCTCATCTAACCAGGGAGGTGAATATGTGAATTTCCCAAACTGTTGAACTATTCCTTTTCAAGTATACTTATAAATATAATCTTCTTACAGTAAGTGCTGGAAATCAAGCTCAGCCTGGACTGGATGATATATGAAATATTAATGGAGGGGTGGGGGAACAAGTGAGAAACTTGGCTTCTATTTATTTCTTGTGTTGTCATTGTGTGGTGAGAAGTAGTAAGGGTATTGGTTTATCATTTTGGTCCAACTATTATCTGTACTAAAAACATTTATTGAGAAACAATGGTAAAGAAGAGGCCTTCCTGAATGTATTTTTTACTAGAGTCACTGAAAACCTTTTTAAGGGACCAAAACCAATAATGTATCCAAATAAGTAACGTCACAGGCTGATATAGCAAATCTCCATTCTACAGACTATAAAACTATTAATGTCTATTATTGCAGTCTGTCTTGTAAAAGCAATACTGATTCTAATCAGATATGTGATATTGCCAATGAAGATGCATATACGTGTCTAAGTGTAAATGAAAGTGCATTAAATTAAATCTGGATTTCATTCAGATATGAGACCTTTAATATCTCAAAGTCACAAGCTATGATAGGCAGTACATATGTGGAATGTTTGTACTGAGTTAGTAGACAAATGTATTGTTAGTTTTTTTAATTGACAATAATTTGGTAATCAGTGTTCTCCAGTGTTATCATAATGAAAGGATAAGACTGGAGTCATTCATAGCCACACAGGTTCTTTGAACACTGAAATATTGCAGCATTCTGAGAACAGCAGCTGGGGAAAGTCACATCCAAGATGACTGTCTTCACAATCTTACAGTAAACAGTCACTTTGGCATGAGACTGAGGCAGTGGATTGTCTCAACATTGATCTAATTTGAATTATTATAGTAAATAACACATTTCAAATGACAATGGAATATTGTCATGTTATACATGGCTTCATCATGAATGTGAAAGTAGTGAAATGAGACTGATTTCCCACCTGCAGATCTCAACGTGGTAGCCAAGGTGCAATGGATCCATGGTTTCTTTGCCATCCTGGAAGTGGCTCACATTAAAATAGGATAGCGTATGGTTGACAAATCCATGCATGGAGCCATCAGGGCTGTACATGTACTGGTATACCATCCGAGGGATGAAGTCTGAAGTGAAGGAGATGACAAATGCCTAGGAATTGTGGTTGGGGAGGCGGTGGTAGGGGTGGGGGGGGTCAGACATTAGGGACAAAGATAGGAGTCAGACTAATGTTAATAAATATGTCATATTGCATGTGCAAACAAGACTGGAATGTGGAATGTAACAACATACAGTGTCAGGTTGAAATGAAACAATTGACTGGACAGTAGTTAAACTGAAGATGTTTCATTACTCCAAACTCTCCACTCAACACTGTTAACACCTTGCTGAGACACATGAACATCATGGGAGACACATGAACACAGGTGTGAAATGATGTAAAATCAACAGAGAATGGCAATGTGACTGACTGGGTTCAGTACTGTTGAAACAGACTAGTCCATACAACATAGTACAGGTGATAACAGAGCAGGGGGAACTGTCTTTACTTCATTTATCTTTTATCTTATTATTTTATTCAGTATTATCTATATGGTCTATTTCAGCTTTCCCTTGTGAGATTTAGTGTAAATAAATCAGAACACAAAAGATGCCTTTTGTGTGTGCCAAGCCAAGTAAGTCCGTTTTGAGAAACAGAGTTCCCACTTTAAATTTGCTTTGTATTTATCAGAAAGCAGGACAGAACGTATTACACTGCAGTTTATTTTGCTACTTCAGAATCACACGTTGCAAACTTTTTCTTCTAAAAAGTCTTCTATTTTAAATTAAAGACGCTGACTGTGGCTTTTTACGGGTTGAAATGTTTAAATTATCTGTTGGATAATGCAGTGTGCAATCTTCAGTCCACAAGAGACTGAGCTCACAAACTTCTTCGTCAGTTACACATCATCATCAAACGTCATCAAACAGCTACTGATAAGTTGGTCTGGGGAGGAGAGAGCATAGAGGACATAATTCACTGAAAAGCATGAAGTTAAGAAGTTAACCTCCTGTTGTCTCTAACTTATCTGTGAGAACTCATTGTAAATACTGATGTGGTTGATCATACAGCTGTTGTGATTAACATGCATTTTTAGAGATTTTGTTAGATGACATGGTGATTATATAGTAATAATCTGTAAGTAACTACTGTAGTGATCCATGTCCATGTCTGTGTTCTTATTGCAAGTCATACAGGACAGTTTTCATAAATTATTACAAAACATGAAATAATATAATCCAAGATCTGAGGACTTTTTCTGTGCTTCACACCATTTTATGTCCTAGTCTACAGTTCCTGCTGTCTTTTGTCCACTTAGATTGTAGAAATATGCATTTCTGAAATGTTACTGAGCCAAATGCTGAGGGAGAATTACAAATTTTGTCAGTAACTATGCACTTTAACTATAACCTCACGTATATTAACTATATAATTTCACTATATTTTCGGCAGTGGGGCTGCCCTGGATATGTGTGTGTTATATAGTACATAGTTCAATCTGAAACTTGCATGGAAATAATACTGCAGCACTGTAGCATACTGGCTTTGAAGAAATGCCAGTCAATGCTTCAGAGTTCTGAGGTTGACAGTATTTGTTAACTCCATTGTTTACTTAATTGGAATAGTTGGTGATCACCATGGGCGAATCATGTCACATAACTGAATGTAAGAAAGGAAGAAAAGATAGCTGTAAAACCTATTGCACCTCCTACTGCTGCTGCCACTTGAAACTACTACTATCAATGCTACCATCAGAGTGTGCCTGTAACAGCAATGCCTGTAATAGTTCCTCATCAAGTCGCCTTTTCACATTAACTGACAAATAGTTTCCAGTTAGCAAATGGCTCAAAGCAAAAAAGTCATTTTCAACATTTTCCATTCAACTGTAGCTATGATGAGAATCTAGTTTATAACCTGGTGCACACTATTTAAGGTCCACATACACACATACAGACAGATATGGAGGTGTGACTCTGGCTGATCATCAAGTCCACTTTGCATTATGTTACAAAACTTTTGTTATAAATATGATACTATTATATCATTTACATACTGAACTTATTCAGAGATCATCAAGATGCAGTGTTATTACTAATTCAGTTGGACTAGATATTTGATAACTTTTAGATATATTTTTTTACAACCCTACTTTGCAAACTGTAAGAACTGAAAATCACAAGCCTCATTTTCTAAAATCTATCTTAAATATCTGAAACAAACCAACATCTTTACTTTTTGTTAATATACATCATCTAGATGCAGTGTAATTACTAGTTCGAGTGTACTACATATGTGATATAGCCAGTAAATATACCTCTTTATGAAACTGTTTGCAACAATAAGATGAAAACCTCTACTGTGGTCGTGATTTATATAATTGTATGATCAGTTAATAACTTCATTTCACTGGGCTGTAGCCCAATATTAAAGATTAAAGATTTTTTTGCAGAGTAGAATAGTATAGGCTAGAATAGTAGGCTAATAGTTTGAAATGCAGGAACCTGAAAAAGGAAATATGGACTGTGCTGTGGATAAACAAATGAAGTGTAGGTCTATGAAATACATGAAGGTGCAAAAATGAAATGTGACAGGGATCACAGTCTTAATTCCAGTTTGATGAAACATATTAAAGTGACAAGTGCAAGAATTAAATGAGGGATTTGACACACACACACGTTTGAGTGCTTTATTGTTTTAAGAAAGTTAATTTCATTAAAATCCTCCACCACATATTCTACTAAATGTAAAATTAAATGAGCAACCTCCCATGTTTCAATCATATGCTGTAAAGAGCATCTCTTAAAAGACACAGGGGACACTGACAGCAGAGAGCCTACAACAATAGTCAACTGTGCCCACAATACAGTGTATTAAAAAAAAAAATCTATATATTTATCTTGATTTTCTTAGGACTGAAGGAGAAATAAATTAAAATGGATGGTCATAGAATTAATTGGTCGTATTGTTTACTTATCAAACACATGTTTTTGACTGGCAGTGGACACTCCACAAACTCCACAAAAAAGAGGAAAACAAGGATATAATATCATAATCAAATATTGAGTAATGTAGCGGTTATAGTTAAAAAGACATAAAGAAATAAAGAAATAAAAAGACAGCATCTGTCCTCCTAGGTCTAGACCTAGACAGATAATCCAATTGAAATACATTTGTCTGAAAACCAGGCTAAGTGCTGAGGTTGAGCACTGTCAAGTCAAACCAAGCCCTGGAGCAGATGTGTTCAGAACTCGCCAGCTCGCCTAGAGTTTGCCCAGAACATTTAAAAGCAGCGCACAGCACAGCATCACATCGAGGGCAGTCCAAAGTTAACAGAGATGTCGGTAAATGCCGTTTATTTTTGTTTTGTTGCCTAATGACTGACCTGAATGATTGAAAATTGGAACCAATGGAATTCTAACTGAATTGTCTTACTAATGTGCAGAACGTGAGAAAATTAACCTGTTGAGCCCAATTGGGATCTGCAGGCAAGTCTTTTAAAACACAGCAGCCAGCAATAAACTCATCATGTACGAACATATGCATGTTGCACATCAAATTAAACAGGACAAACTCAGCTACAAGCTCATGTGAACCATTTTTACCTAAACCAAACACAACTGCAACACCAAGCAAACTAATGACCGCATATGAAAATCATCATTGCACCAAGTATCCAAACATTTTCGCTGCTCCCGGTATGTAGCTTCATGCTAGACACACAAGCGAGGTGTCGCATGAAAGCGGAGACTCCAAGTATTCCAGCAGCTGCTCCATGTCGCTATACGACCAACACTCAGCAAACTAACAGCCAGAGAACAGCAAAAATTCAATTCAGTTTTATGACGTCATAACCATAAATGATGTCTTACCTTTGCTGTGTTGCGCTATTATATAAATAGACCCTGGTTGTAGAGATATGTCCTATTAACTTTGGGCATGTCATTTTTGAGCAGAGGCCCAAAATAGAGGCTAGGGCTCAACAGGTTAAAGGAAGAAAAAAGGACAAGCTGTTTGGTCCAAAGTGGAGTCCAATTAAAATCTCTGGGTAGACGCATCCATCTCTTTCAAGTGGGGAAGCTGCACACATTTGAAAGATAACTTGGCAAGCACTATACAGCTCCTGATGATACAGAAGACTGTCGGGACAGCCCTGGCCCAATTAAATGGATTGATAATGCCCAGTCATCTTATGTATAATGTATTAAATAGCAAAACCATTAGATGTAACTCTTGTAATAATCATCTGACCCTAGAGATAAAATCATCCAGACAGATGAGCAAACTAGAAGTGGTTTCCACTGTATTAGGAGGGAGGTGCACATTTCTTCATGTTTATTAACATTTCTAAAGTTAATCGACAATAAAGATAGGCTTTGCTGTTGGCTTTTCAAATAGTTTAAAAAAGAGGAAGACGAAGATGAGGAAGAACCTTGAAAGTGAACAAAAAAGTCGAGGGAACTGTGGTGAAGATATTAAGGAAGAGAACAAAAGAGAGGGAGCAGCAGCCGAGAGCTAATGCGTGAATTAGTGATGTTAGACCCTTAAAGAGGAATGTGGTAACTCGATTCACAAGCAGTAGGCTCGGGCTAAAGCAAGGAATTAGGCCCACAGGATCGTGATTGGTCCTATTCAGACTCCCTCAAGCTGCTAGATCCAGATTGTTCCAGATCGTAGACTCTGTTTTGCAGGTAGTCATGCTCCATGTTTTTTAATACTGTTTCGTCAGTAGTTTTGCTCCTGCTAATGCCTATTTTCCTGTTCCCACAAGAGACTTGACTTGAGCCTCTGTCAACCTGCCTTGCCTGAGTCATCAGTCAGCCCGGTCCCTCAACCTCTCCAGCCGTTACCGCACTCGTCGTGGTCTCCTCTGCTCTGGCTCTCTTCACTTTGGACACCCCCTCTGCCCTCAGTACCTGCTCTGCAATAAACTACCAAATACTGCACTCTCTGCCTCTTGTGTCAGTCACCTAGGTTCACCAAGAAAGACTAACAGACTTTTTAATTTGCCCAAATGTCTACATTTCAGTCCATATAAAATCAAACTGGATTATGTTTGACAAGCAAAACCGGAAACCAATCTAACCCTAGCAATCTATCCATCCATTATCTATACAGCGTATGTGTCAGGGTCGTGGAGTCGCTGGAGCCAATCCCAGCTGACTTTGGGCGAGAGGCAGGGTACAGGGTAGTCCTGCTTTGTCCTGACGCCAGCCAACCACAGGGCCAACACACAGAGACAGACAACCACTCACACTCACAGTCTTTGGGAGGAAGCCGGAGTACCCGGAGAAAACCCACGCAAGCATGGGGAGAACATGCAAACTCCACACTGAAAGACCCTAGGTTCCAACCTGGATTCGAACATGGAACCTTCTTGCTGTATAACCACCGCACCACCGTGCTGCCCCTAACCCTAACAAGTGAAAGTGAATCCAATTCAGTATGGTGCATACACAGTTGTCATAAGAGAGAAATACATATATTCATATTGGCTGACAGCAGTGGTGGAGGAAGTATTCAGATGCTTTCTTTATGTAGTACAAATACCAATACCACGCTGTCGCTCCACTACTCCACTTGTATATGTCCTGCAACAGTGGACTACAAAAGTATACTTTAGTAAAAGTATTATCAGCCAAATTTAAATTTGGTAGAAAATTTGGTTCATTTTAATATTTTTAGCCAGGTGTTGGTAGGTCAGCACATTTCTTCATGGCTCTCCTTTTTTGTAAATTCATACTGTATGTGCTTTTGACAAGTTATTATGGCCATGTGAAGACCTCTACTAGTTATACTTCCATAGAAATCATATAATAACCAGGTAATTTCCTTTGCTTTCAGTTTCTTGTTTATTTTGAGGGATGTGTCATGTTCTTGGGGTGATTTTTGATCATTTAGCCAGTATGATTTACATGAGCCTATAATACTTACATTTATGCATTTATTTATGTCTCTATACTTTTTTTTCTCTGTGATTTCATTTCTTCATTGATTTTCCTTTATTTGAATATTCTATGTATGTAGAAAGATTAACAATTAGCAATTTACAGTTTACAATTATGGATGTGAGTGAAATTGCATTATCATTGCATCATTTCAGATGTGATGTGTGATGGAATGCAGAGCCAAAGAGAAATCAGAATACCAACAGACTGTACAATGCATGCATTGGCATGAATACATTCATGTTTTACTTACATTGATGATCACAGCCACTTTTGTTACTCCTCTTAATATGTTGTACCATATACCTGTAGACACAACAATATGTATCAACGGCTGGATTTTAGAGATAAAATTGATTTCTTTCTTTCTCAACAATGAACAAACATGATTACGGAAAGATTTACAGCAACAACATTTTATAAAGCTCCTACTGTAATCCTTTATATTTTCCTTTTTATAAGAGCGACAGTATATTGAATATAACAAACCAATGTCTTTGGCTCTTGCTGCCACTGGTCTTCGCAACTCTGCCACAAATTTCTTGGCATCAAGTCGTATTTCAATGATGTTGTTCAGCAGTGCAAAGAGTGGAGCCAGGGGGAAGGAGGCCACGAACAATGTAACGAAACCAAACTGGATGACTGGACACAGGGGAAAACAGAAGAACATATTAGTCATCACTACTACCTGTGCACCTTATATCTCTGGTTAAATCCAATTAAATCCATACTGCGGTTACTAGTAGTAATGGAGTGGTAAGGTACTGGAAATCAGTTTTCCTCATTTCAGAGCTGGGGAAGATTTCCCTTTTTAAAGTTTTTCTTTTCTTTTTTTTAAACTATTTTTAGTGGAACACTTTGCAAAGTCTGTTGATGTCAGGACAATAAACATCACTGACTGTATTTCTAATGCATATGAATGATGACTGAGATGCCACTGCTGTTGATGGTTTATAGGTACACATGTGAAAATCCTCACTGATGTGGGACACGTCTCGTCTTTTAAATGACAGATCTGATGACTGGAGCAGGCAGATGCACTGCAAACATGTAAACAGAAAATCAGACGTATTTCCTTACTCTAGTGCAAGTGTGCTCAGTGTTATGAAGACTGAGATTATTAAACAGAATAATGTTCATTCACGGCTTTATAATTCTAACACAAAGAATGTATTTCTGTATTTCAGTATTTCTGCCTTTGTGCATAGTTTTAAGCGTGAATCTGCACATAGTTTCATGCATCTGGCCTCTGGTGTTCCCTGTGGTAACACAGATATGCTGATGCCTGCATCTCTAGATGTCAGTGATGACCTCTGACTTTTTCAAATAACTCACAGTGTTAAGCCCCTGACAGCTGTCTGCACTGATGACTTGTATTGCATGGTTGTAAATGACATCCAGTGGTTTAAAGGTAGTGACAGTACCATAGCATGCAGGATATCTCCATAATCCAGTATAGATAGTACACTGGATTGTAAATAGCAGACCAGACCAGAATTAGGCTTGGCCTCCAGTAGAGCTGATGGTATACAAGGTGGGAGGGAAAGGACCCAATATTAATGCTCTTCTTGAAACTTCATCTTTGCCTTGATCAGCTATTCATTTGAAACTATGAGCAACACCAGTCTGTACTAATCTGATCTGAACTAAATGTAAGAACAGTTCTATGTTATTGGTGGAAACAGCGTTGGCTTTTTCCTGTTAATAGCACCACAGCAACACTAGACAGATTGTTGTACTGATTATTGTACATAATCTTGCCTCATCATTCTGTTGTCCGCTTAAACATGGCCGGTGAACGGAAGTGAGGAATGCTGTGTGTTCCACCAATCAGCGTTCTTCAGCACACAGCCCCACCCCTCAAGAATTCCAGGCAATCTGAAAAGTCCTACCCCCGTACTAGGTACTTTTTTCAGAGAAAGTTTGAACTAAGAGAAGAGACCATATTTCTCCTGTACTGGCTTCTCTTCATTGGCTTCCAGTAAAATCTAGAATAGAGTTTAAAATCCTTCTCCTCACCTACAAGGTTCTTAATGTTCAGGCTCCATCATATCTTAAAGAACTCATAGTACCGTACTACCCCACTAGAGCACTGTGCTCCCAGACTGCGTCTTGAGATAACGCTGTTATGAATTGGCACTATATAAAAAAAAGATTGATTGAGATTGATTGATTAAGAATCCCTACCACAGCACCAAGATACTGGCAAATGCATAACGATGCAAGAGCTGCCTGAGGGTCTCAAAACTTTGAACCCTGACCAATGTAAATGGAACGTAAATTAACTTGATCTGATGAGTTAATCAGCCTCTTGATTCGGTCAGATGAAAGATGGCTGGTCTTTGATTCACTCAGGTGTTAGCTCGGTGTTTCCTATAGAAGATCTGTATCAACACAAAGTTAAAGACAACATATACTCATACATGTGAGTGTTTTGCTTCTGTTTTTTCTAGTGCTGAGGACACAAAGTAGTGTGTGTGAGCAGGAATATCATGTGTGGTACTGACTCATTTCCATATATTCAGGTGTTAACCCAGCGAACGGTTCCAGGAAGTGGTCAGTTTCATATCTCTGCAGCTTCTTCTGTCTCTCTTCTTCTTGAAAAGCCCCTTGCTTTGACCGAATGTAGCGAATGAGCTTCTTCAGCTTGCTGAGGAGCACGCACACACACACACACACACACACACACACACACACACACGCACACACACACACACACACACAGACACGCACACACGCACACACACGCACACACACACACACACACGCACACACGCACACACACGCACACACACACACACACGCACACACACGCACACACACACAGACACGCACACACGCACACACACGCACACACACACGCACACACACACACACAGACACACACACACGCACACACACAAATGAAATGTGAACACACAAGAATATACAAATTTTGCCCTCTTTCCTCTGGTGATGGGAAGCCATGCTTACATGCTAATGGTGGATAGGTATGAGATTCATTTGGAACATAATTCATTCAAAACACAGGGTTTCACAACAAAATGAAAGTTGTAATCCCAACTGCTTCATAAAAAACGCTTTAAGATACAAACAATATAAACATTTTGGATTAATGTAGTTTTGTTCCTTTTATTATTTTGCTGATCCCCACTGTGAAGTTAATCATTGAGTAAATAAATGCTCAGACAGCAAGATCTTGAACAGAAGGCAGTCTTAACAATTGTTAAAAATCTTAGTAGGCATGATAAACTAATTTATTCATGTATAAAATGTTTATTCTCTATTTTTCAAAATGGACAAGCTGGAAATGATGTGCTCACCATATATGACCACCTGTTACCATTGGATCAACACTACATACTTCCAATGACACCTGCTGCATTCCATGAAAATGAAATGTTCATATTGCAGGTTTTCACAAGTATTAATAAACAGGTTACTCTGATTAGCTTTGCATATTCCGTATCTTGTACATGTATGTACATGTTCATAATTGCTACATTGTGATATAAATGAGTGTCTGAAATTGAAGATAATTTGAGAGGAAAGACGCATTGTTCCATGTGATTGTATATGTAGATCGGAATGCATTGGTTTAGTATTGAAACTTTTGTTCTAACTTAAAGAGAAAAATTGAAAAAACATGAAAATGATTTCGTGTTCAGGTCTTCATGTTGTACCTCATGACAATGTGATGATAAAAACTTAAAGTGATGCATACTTACGGTATTCCAATCTCAAAGAGGTTGTTCTGAATGAGTTGCTTTCCCAACATGGTGATACTCAGCTGGATACACAGCTCCATCAGACAGCCTCCATGAGCACACTGTAAAAGAGACAAGAACTATAGTCCACCACAACAAAAACAGCATTTGAACAAGTAGGCAAAGACAACATATCTGGAAGTATTGTTAATCAGTATGAAGAGTGCTCAATAGTGTTTTTCAAATAAAATTCTATCTTCTAGTGTTTACTGCAGAGACTACAGTAGACTAGGTCAAACCCTAGTATGTAGTATGTATGGTCAGTGTAATGACAGTCTGCACCTCTTCATAAAGCTTTTGTTTCTCTTCATGCAGTGTCCCAAGCATGAGGCCGTCACGGCGCATGGCTGTGTACCGACCAATATTTGAGACTACTTAGGCGATTCTTGTTTTGTGTCTTTTTCTCATTTTGTTCAGTACAAAAAAATTCCAGCAGGCATCTATTTGCATTTGATCAAGCACTGTACTCAAATACAGATTTGAGGTATTTGTATTTTAGGTGAGTATCTGGTTGAGTGACTGAGTTTGAGTCACTCAGTCAGGGACAGACTCTCCGTTCATAGAGCTGGGCCCCCATCGCTGCAGTCTGGCCAAAAATACTCCACCACTGGTCAAAAGACACTGCAGAGGAATTTTATTGTTAGATGAGCAATACTACCAACACTGAAAGAATTATCTCGTGTTGGTAGTAGTAGGGGTGTCTCTATAAAACTTGGAGATTTGTTTTATTTCCCACAATTCTCTAGCTGTAATAATTTAATTTTTTTTTCTGTTTTCGATGTGACAGCAAAGTTTAAGAGCACACTAATACCTCCAACTGTCTGTTCTCTGAGCTGAATTTGTCTTGGCTCCTCTGTTATTGCTTGTGTTTGATGTAAATGGTAAATGGTCTGTATTTGTACAGCTCCTTTCTAGTCATTTCGATTACTCAAAGCACTTTTATATCACATCCTCATTCACCCATTCACACATCATTCATACAGGAGGAATCTAAGTTGGAGGAGACTATTGTTTCATACGCATTCACACACGGAAGTTGCTTCAGGAGCAAGTTGGGGCTCAGTGTCTTGTGGAGATGGACGAGTCGGGGAATGAACCCCCGATCTGCCGGTGTGTAACTGCTCAAACTTGTTGACACTCCTTCCTGTGATGCTCGTTCCTGCATCTGTGCCAGGTGATGTGAAAGCATGAGGAGGGCTTAGGTCTTGTTCTGTTGTCACATTTTCAACCAAATTAATTCACAACAAAAAGACTTCAAGAAATCAACCTCGAGCAGCTTGCACTCTGTCTTACATTTCCACTACACTTGTGTCCGTGTGACTGGTGTGACAGACAAGAATATTCATTAATTTTCAGACAATAGTCCTGCATTTTGCGCTATTACAGTATTCTATTCTCATGGGATTCAATTTTTGGTTTCAGATGACTACAAGAAGGCCAACCGGTCACTGTTAATCGACATCGACTGCTGGACTCTTTATTAGATTATTTGTTCGCTTACACTTGTTTATTTCAGTGAACTTTGTAAAGCACTATGAGACACTCTGTTGTGATATTGGGCTATACAAATAAAATTGAATTGAATTGAATTGAATTGAATTGAATTGAATTGAATTGAATTGAATTGAATTTAATTTAATTTAATTTAATTTAATTTAATTTAATTTAATTGTTAAGATTGCACCCAGTGATACCAGTAAAGCAGATCCTTAGTTGGGGTTAGTTGTTCATGGATCTGTAAACACTGAAAAATCCCTGGCTAGATGTTATTTTGGCAGTATTTAAAAGTTTACTAGGGGGATGAAAGTGAGAGCTTTTGTCATGTCTGCAAGGCTGTGGCTATTTTAAAAGCTTTGGGTTTTAGTTTATTACCATCGCAAAAATCTGTTCAACAAGGTAAGAGTGAACAATGGAAATGTCGACAAGGTGGAGCACAAGGGTGTTTGTAAAAGTGTGAACCTCACTTCTTCCATTCTGTAGGACTCAAACACATACAGGTAGCTGCCTGGTCTGCCTACCAGTCTACAGGGGGAAATGAATGGAAGAGTTAAGCGTAGATATACATGTAGATGAACATTTAATTAACATTTTCAGCATTCATTGAAGTTACACGAGAGTGGTTAAAGATATTAGAATGACAGAGAAAATAAATGAGAAATAAAGTGACTGAAAGCTCAAAATTACACTCACACAAACTATAATGAAGTCACTAACCTTCCCCTGAAGAAAGCAATGTAGATGATGGGGGTGAAAGCATTGAAGAACTTGAGAATGAAAGTCTTGAAGATAAGTCGTTCCTCAAAACTCTGGTCTGTTTTAGGAACCTCTAAAAATGAACAGACAATTTTTGTTTGTTTGTTTGTTTTGGCTATCCGCAAGGAAACACATGCAATATACTTCTGCACCCACGTCCTCCACCATCCAGCCACACGCCTGATTCATAGAAAATAATTCATACACCACTGACTCTCTCACAAAGTTTTGTCCCCACCTTCGAATAGTCTAGTAACAGTTCAGCATATATACACAGGTGGACAAAATTATTGGTACCCTTCTGTTAAAGAAAGAAAAACCCACAATGGTCACTGAAATAACTTGAAACTGATAAAAGTAATAATGAATAAAAATTTACTGAAAATCAGACATTGCTTTTGAATTGTGGTTCAACAGAATGCTTTTAAAAAATCATTGTAAAATGGATAACATTCATTACATAACACACCAGTGTGTGAGCACAAACAACACACACAAGTATAAGGGGTCACATCAACATCAACACAATAAAGCCAGTCTGTCAAAGGTAAAATGGTAAATGGTTAATGGTCTGTACTTTCTAATTATTTCAACTACTCAAAGCGCTTTACATCACATCCTCATTCACCCATTCACACATCATTCATACAGGAGGAATCTAAGTTGTCTGTAAAGCCTTGTTAAGCAGAGACTGTGATTTCGTCTGTGAGGCTATCTATAATGTGAGTACAGTGTTGGCGTTGTGCACGTGCGTTGCGGGTTTTGTGAATGAGTTATAATTTGGTCTTGTGGGAGATGTCAACGACAATGGTGAGTAGGTTGTTTCTGTTTCTCTTTCTGGCAATTTAAGTGGATTCTGGTAGTGTGGTGGCAAAAGTGGTTGGAGCAGTGGTCTCTGGGGCACGTCCAAGGCTGCAGGTGCAGTCGCCAATTTTTGGTTGCTTCACCGGGCATGCAGGATTTAGTGCGTAGATACCCAACACAAGTAGCACCTGTAGACTAAGGGGGAGTTTTAGCTAGATTGGTTAGGTAGTTAGAGGGACAAGGCAGCGGTGATGTTGGACTGTGTGGACTGGTGGAGCTCTGGCTGCTAGAGTTGAGACGGTCTTTAAGTTTTTTCTTTCTCAATTATGGCTCACAGTTGTTCACATGAGCAATTAGTAAAGGTCGCAGAACATTTCAAGATGGACGTCGGCGACAAGCATTTAAAAGAGAACGTGCCTCCGTCCGATGGAGTGGTTTCACAGTGGAAAAACTCTGGAACGCTGAGTAACATTGGGTCTTTTTAACCAGATGCTTATCCACTGCCTCGTATAGAAGATTGTGTTGACCAAGTGGGTTCTGCGCATTTTGAGTAAATTTGATTTACTCAAGGGTTATTGGCAAGTTCCACTGTCTCAGCACTTGATCTTTGTTGCAGCTTCTGAGCCGGGCTGTGATAATATTTCTTCCTTAATGAAATTTAGTCAGCCTCGGAGAGACTCGATTTGTAGAAATTTTGTAATTCACTATCAACTACCATATGATCATCCACTATAAATGGTCTGTATTTTGTATAGCGCCTTTCTAGGCGATAAAGGATTTAATTTATTAAATTGTCTGCTTTTATCATTATCCTCATTGCAACTGGGAGTCTTATTTGATCAGGATTTGTCCTTTAACTCCCACATTAAACAGATTTCTAGAACTGCCTTTTTCCATCTACATAATATTGCTAAAATCAGGCCCATCCTGTCTATAGATGATGCAGAAAAATGAGTCCATGCATTTGTCACTTCTAGGTTGGACTATTGTAACTCATTATTATCAGGCTGCCCCAATAAGTCCTTAAAGACTCTCCAGCTGGTCCAGAACGCTGCTGCTCGTGTTCTGACGAGAACTAAGAGAAGAGACCACATTTCTCCTGTACTGGCTTCTCTTCATTGGCTTCCAGTAAAATCTACAATAGAGTTTAAAATCCTTCTCCTCACCTACAAGGTTCTTAATGGTCAGGCACCATAATACCTTAAAGAATTCTTGAATCCTTAATGTTGAATTCCTGAATCGTTGGGTCTCTCTCTAATTAAAGAGTTTGGTCTAGACCTGCTCTTTATGGAAAGAGTCTTGAGATAACGCTGTTGTGAATTGGCACTCTATAAATAAAGATTGATTGATTGATTGAACTTGTGGAATTGATCACATTACCAGGGAACCTGTGCAATAGTATGGCTACTTCTGATGTTCTGTCACAGTCTCTCCATTGGAATTTTCAAAAATGTAACCCTGGCTGTTGTTTACAAAAAAGAAGTATGACTTTACATTTAATATTATTTCTCATTTGTAATAACATTTAATGATAACACTGATAATGACATGAACACTGTCTCTTGTATATGGGTACTGATTCAGGTAATGATAAATGATACAGATGATAAAATAATGTTGAAATTAGCATAAATATAATAGTTTTTTGCATTTGTAAGTGTTTGTTTACAATCAGTCCTGTTTGATTAACATATGATATAGTAAACACGATAATACATTATTTATTAGTTTTGTTGATATTGCATTATCAGAATTAACTGTTCATTGCTTTCGTTTGTGTCTCGCTGATATTCTTTGTACTCTCTAGCCTTCGGGCCATGGTTGATTTGATTGTTAATTGACTTGGTGTTCAGGGAAGTTGTGCAGACAGAGCAACATAGGTGGGGATTTCTTAACTTCCAGTAAAACAGAATTATCATATAGGCTACACATATTGTTTGCCAGCCTACAAGTTACCTGTTAAAACACTCCTGATGTGCCTATTTAATTAGAAACGGGTCTGGATACAAGGAAATTGATGGCATCACTTTGCTCAATGCAGCAAAAAGCTGTTGTGAAATAATGGGCTTCAGAGCATAGTTTTCCTGCAGCTACTTACATGTGTTAATTCCCACACCTGTGCCTCAGGACCGGCTTCTACAGGTTGTATTAACCTCCGTAATGTCTTTCATCCCTTCTATCTGCACTGAATTTTGAGACTTTTAGAGATTAATTATGGCCAGAGTGTTTCTCCATTATCTTTAGTTCAAAGTCATGTGACATGTTAGCTTGCTCATCAAAGTTTTGGCTAAGAGGCAACAAGTCAAACTTTGTTAGTAACTGAGGTCTCATTTCATCAGCTCTAACTTTGGAGAAAAAAACCTAGTCAGGTTTGCTGGTCAACTTTTTCACTTCATCCACCTAAATGTCAAAATTACTTGTTACCATCTTGAGGATTAGTGTTCATGGTGATACAAAACGTGCTTCAAAGTCCTAGCTTGACAGATCCTAAGGCAGAGGCAGACAAATTAAAACATTTAAATACTCGTTTTAAAGCAAATGCACAAGAAGTGTTTTTTAAGGAGGTGGTTTTTCATAATTTACGAGTTTATGAGTATATACTCTTATAAATATTTGTGTGTGTGCTAAATGTTTCTGTTTACTTTGCACAGCTTTGTTTTCCTTTGATTCCTGTATGTCTACTTCTGAACAGCAGCCACAGTTTACATCATAGACTGTATATAAAGATGGATGACATGACAGCTGTCCACAAGTGAAGCCAATTTTAGCAGCAAATGGAACATGGGCCAAACTTAAAAAGATTAAAGTACGTGTACTTTAAACTTTTCTCAACATTAGTGATCAGTTATTTGATGCAATAAAAAGGGGGTGAAACTTAATAATTGACAGCCAACTGTAAACCATGATAGGGTCACCAAATGACGTCACCAACACATAATGGCAGCGGGAGGGCGGGGAAAGGCATTGCGCAACTACAATGCTAAGCACACTGGCAATAAATACATTTCTGAACAAACTAGTATACACCCAAAAGAGACAAAATCCTGACAATTGTCTCATATTTCTAAGATTAGAGTAATGCAGAATTGTCACATGTAAATGTCACCAAAAATATTATTAATCACTAAAGCACACACTTGAATATATTTTCCTGTGCCACAGAAGTCTGTAACTGCTTATGAGAATGGTATGAAACAGATAATACTCTTTGAAAATAAAACTATCACTACACATAGAAACCATGATCAGATGTTCAGCATCTCCAGAACCATTGTCCACTGTGATCACAAACATGTAACCTATTAACAGTTAGTTAACAGCCTAAATCAGCTCTACACCTCGCCTAACTTACCCAGCACAGTGAGCCATCGTGCCACAGCTCCGTACACCTCGTCCAGTATGAGGATGACCACCAGGTTGATGATGGCTGCAGTGGTTTTAACCGTCAGCTGCACATGGTTCCGTGTGGTCGGATTGGAGCTCATATGGAGAGCAGCTTTGGTGGAGATCCGGTAGAGGATCACACCAAACACAATGGCAAATGTAACACCAATCTGACAATGAAAAGGTTTCAGGATAACGAACAGATAATGTGGATTGTGAGTGAAAAGAAACAATAATTATACAACGTTTCGGTAGATCATCACTGTTGCACAGTATATACAGAGAATCAGGTTCTTCTTACCATTAAAAGCATCATGACAAGGTTCGTCATGTAGGCAGGGAGGCGGTCTTGACATGTGAGCTTGTCAATCTAAAAATAAATAAACACATTGCTACAATTGCAACCTGCAAATTTGGTGAAGTGCACAACCGTATATGTTGAGGGAATGCTGGCTTGCTGTTTTCTGTGATATATTGAACAGAGCAAGAAACATGCCAGTTTAGCTGATTTTTCATTGAAAAACTTCAAAGGCGTAGCAAAGCTGTTTTGTGAAGATTCTTTGTAGATTCACTCAGGTTCCATCAAAATGAATCTCTCTAATTATCATAAGGAATTTTTTTTAATTATTCCCTTATATTTCTAAAGCAGTGGGTTGTTTAGGGTGAACATTTATTGGCCTCAACAATTTATTTCCCATCATCCATTGTGACAACCACACATCAGTGGCCTTTTGAAGCAGCTCATACCCAGTTGAGCCAACCTGGACAAACACACGGTGAGTGATGTTTCGTGAAAAACAAAACAGGTGTGTCAAGATAAAATGGAAAAAAAAAGGAAATTAAGAGCTGTGCTTGTGTTCTTCAGTAAGTAGCAAATACTAAAGCACCAAATTTGTAGTGTTACAAAGGGCCCTTACACTCAGTGTGACAGTCAAAATTGTGGGGGGTGGGAGACCTATTAGAATGGTGCACTGATGGCCAATTAACTGAAAACAAAAAGGTACACACTCCCTGGCACAGAATAAAAACCAGCAACTAGAGACGAGTCTCATTCAGCCTTCCCTCAAAGAAAAATAGGAATGAACAGATATAACTTGAAAAATGAAAATATGTAGAGCCTACTATATAATTACCTTGTGCTGCGATTTATGATGTTTACTGAGAGACTTCTGCATGACCCTGAATTCATATTCAGCCCTGGGGTGGTCCTGTCATGGTGACATGAACAGAAATGACAGACAGACATGCACAGTGAAACATAAAGAAGAGCAGGTAAATTAATGGATATGTATGGCCTCAGTAGAAAAGATTGTCCAATCTGAAGGTAAATGGTTTGTATTTGTACAGCTCCTTTCTAGTCATGTCATCTACACAAAGTGCTTTTCCATCACATCCTCATTCACCCATTCACACAACATTCATCCAGGAGGAATCTAAGTTGGAGGAGACTGTTCTTTTACACTCATTCACACACTGAAGCTGCTTCAGGAGCAAGTTGGGGTTCAGTGTCTTACCCAAGGACACTTCAACATGCTGACTGAGAGGAGTCGGGGATCAAACTGCTGACCTTTTGATTGATGGACTCACTCACTCTACCTCTGAGCCACAGCTGCCATCGAGGTGTTTAAATAAAATACGCTGATCACATAATACTAAGGTGATGTGCAAGAAAATCTTACTTTACTTGAAAGTTATTTACACTGTCTCATATACTGCTACTACGATGTCTTTGCTTACAAGGTTTCGGTCAACATGACCTTCATGAAGCACAATGACGAGGAGCCATGATAAAGTATAAACATGTACAATGACAGTTTATGATAATACATTTAGAGGATGGAGTATCGTGAAATATTATGTTTAATTGTAAATAAATGCAGGATTTTTCTCATTTTTATTTCAGTTTTGCAGACCTCCAACACATCCCACAATCAAATAGTACAGATATTTTTCCTGTTATCTCGAGGCATTTAACTCTCTTCTCTGGTGCCCTCCAGCTGTTTATGAGCTCCTTCCCAGGGATCAATGCCCTGACTCACAATTGTGCTACGATGGAATTGGAATTCTCCAGTGGTGATGGAGATGGAGTGGTGATAGATACACCAATGTACTGATGTTTGCATAACTCTTTTTTCCCCTCTATTTAAGACTGGACTTTAAGACTTTAAGTTGGAGAGAATAAGAAAGACACTTGATAATGCATGAGCTGACATTAAGGGAAAACTGGAGAAAACAAAGAATATTCAGACAATTTTAGAGCGCTCCAACTCCAGGGAAGTATTCCTTAGGTTAGTCTCATGTACAAGCATTAAAAACAATAATATATATCAATATAAAATGTTTGAATGCTACCTAAACATTTCAGGACACTGTAAGCTAGTTGTTCCTGTTGTGCTTCAGAGCTGTGGTCTAACATAGTCAGCAGGTCTTACTATTTATCTGGTCTTATCATGGGCGTTGGACAGTTTGCTTTGTTTGTTGAACTGAGCCATGCAAGCAGCACAAACATGAAACACCACTATAGTTTTTGTATAGGATGGTGGGACTTAAAAGGTTAATCTTAACATCGAGGAAGCTTAATGCTGAAATCAAGCACAAGGATGAGAACGTGTGCATACAATTTAACAGGGCCAACGAGAGAAGCATTGTGACATCAGGATAGACTTAAAGCCTTGTCTTTCTGATCCATCTGTCACAGATAAAACCCTGCTGAGACAATTCATCAAAATAAGCAGAGAGGACATAGCCTGAGTCACAACGTATCCACCAAGCTCATCTATACTTATACTAGCTTCTCTTAACTGGCTTCCACTAAAATCCAATTTAAAATCTTTCTTCACATAAACATCCTTATGTTAACCAGCTTATGTTAACCTATCCCCAGTTTTGACCTGCCACGTAAGTTACACACATACGCATCAGCAAAAGGCCTTGGAGCTGTGCTGTGTGAATGGCAGGAGAGAAACTTTAGGGTTATTGTCCGTAGATAAGGGCACTGTCTCCTGTGGAAAGGTGTATGGGGGAAATGTGGGTCTCTATGATTTAACTGAGAACTACAACTGTGCTGCTGATTTGTGTCATATTGCAAGGTGCAGGTCTAGGGGAATTATAGTTTTTTTTAAAAGTTTTGTTTAGAGCTGTCTATAACAGTTGGTCTCGTGTGTAGCCCCTTATGATACTGAATTATAAGCCTTCTAACATGCACCAAAGTCAAGGTTCAATGGTTAGTATTACACAGCAGGAGCCATATAGAATCCTCATACGGATACTGTTACACTCCTGGCCAACACCTCTCTAACAATGTATTTGGTTTAGCTCTATGAAAAAGTTGGAATTTTTTAATTTCATGGACACAAGGCATCCCAGTTCTAGGTTCAAAGAGCACTTTACAGACCTGCTTTATAAAATGAAATAAATAAAGAGGGCCAATATTAAAATGAAATTGAAAATTGAAAATGTATTTGCAGAATGAAATAGTAGACTTATAGTTGTGTTAAATGTGTTGTGTAAAATGAAGAAACATGAAATTAAATATTTACCATGCAAAGGAAATATGGATAATACTATGGATATACAAATGAGGTGCAGGCCTATGAAATATACTGACAGGAAAAGGTGATACAGACAAATAAAACAAAACCCATAAAAATACATTAGTTTGAAATCCGTGCTCAGGGACACAGAAAAAAAAGAGAAATTAATGTCCACAGACACAACTATTTCACGAAATTCTGTGAGACTGGGTTGGTAATGAACACCACTAAACTCAATGCTACACAGGAGGCAGGTGAGTTGGGAAGCTGATGGGTACTTTTATTAAGAGGTCAGCTCGCTTGGAACCTAGACAGAGGTGACGCAAAAAAGTGCCAGTGCCAGATACTAACCAGAACTTTTGCCAATGGAAAACCAAAAAAGAGCCAGTACCAGAGAAAAACAAACCCTACCCTTAACAGGTGGCAGTTGTTTTGTCTGACAGCTTCTGGGATGCAGGTAGACAAACCATTTAATGAGCACAGGAGTCCAGCCATACTCACCACCTGAACTACTGGAAGTGATTTGTAAAGAAAAGCAGTGGTAGAGGTAGATTTGCAAAGACAAACTGTGTAAGAAAGCAGAGTGAACAATAACAGCTCAAGTAAAAAGTAATGAGTGAAAAAGTTTGAGGTGAAAGGTCAGGTAATCACAGCGCTGAAAGAAGTGGACACTTACAGCTTGATTAAAAATGTGAAGAGGTTAAGGTGAGCGGAAAGAAAGGAAATATTATCACTGATTAATTGTAAAGGCTGATAGCAGAATAGTAGATACAGTTTACAGAGCCCGGGAGTGGGATCTTTCTGTAATTTACTATGTAATGAAACACCTCATATTTTCATCCTGGAAATGTTATCAATTGTAAAATAATCTAAATGTCAGGTATATTTTAAAGTTGTGGGTTAAAATTAACATATGAATAAGTAAAACTATGATTTTTTTCCTTGTTCAGTGTGTTGATTCTACCAGTTGATTGGTGGTCTTTGAGGCTGTAGTTTGTGTGTTATAATATATATATATATATATTATATAACTAATATATTCTTAGTGTCCAATTTGCCTTAGTCTGTCTATCTCCTGTAGTAGTATATGGTTTTCTTGCATCCATCCCAGGTTCCATTCAGTTTTACTGTCGGAAAAAGAAGCCGCAAAGCTAAAGCCAGCAAAGTGATGTTAAGATGAAAAAAAATGAACAACAGCAAACAGAATGACAAAAACAACTTGCATATTGTTGTTCTGTAGTGGATTTTAGTTTTCCACATTAGAACTCTCCCCTATACGATTATATAATGCCCCATCAAGTAGCCAGATATACAAACAATGCATAAGCACAAAGGCCACACAGGATTCTGACTCAGTTCTTTGGGAGTGGTTTAGGCTGGACTGTATTTCGTTTGTGATCACTTGTACTCATTGCAGTTTGTCTAGATTTGGCAGGGCCATTTTTTAGTAAATAATTTCGAATTGCAAGTTGAAGTTGACTTTGTAAAAATATTGTGAAAATAACGAATAAGTCCAGAGGTCGACAGCAGCGGCAGTAGAAAGGCTGAAGAGACTAAAGAGAAGAGTTTATTGAGTAATAAGAATTTATCCAAACCTTGAGAGCTTCCTGTGAAAAATAAAAGTGGGGGAGGAGAGAAGGGGGACATGAAGATGGGGGAGTGAATATAAATAAAATAAATAGGATCACAAATTTAAATACATTAAAGAGAACATTTTGTTTTGGAGCACAACAGGTTGGAAACAAGGTTAAAGTTTGACCCACTGTACTTAGTTCCAATTCTTGAATCTACTGTATAATAATGTGGCCTCACATTTGAAATTACTTATTAAATAAAATTAATTATTTATAATATTATTTATTTATGATTATATAATTATTATTATAATCATTAATTAAAGGTCTTGGCAGTGAGTGTTAGTCTTTGAAAGATTTTAATTGTAGGCAACACTCAACAATATAAAAAGGTTAAAAAACACTTTTGAGATTTAGCATTTTTTCTCAAGACCGTTTCTTGGTAAGAACAATATGTGAAAGTGGTTGGGACCACTCATAACATGCAGAAACTGTACAGTGGGCCCTACAGACTAAATGCATACAGAATGCACTCTAAATTCTACAACCTGTAAAACTCATGTACAAGTGAAAACACAAATTTTAGGAGAATGCAAATACTAAAATGAAACCAAGTAGTGAGAAAAATATACAAAACTGAAAAAAATTGAGCTGCTAAACAGCTAAATCATACACATATTACAGTATAAACTGTAAGAAAGAGAGAAATATGCTTTAAATCTAAAAATGCTACAAATGCACAAACACTTTCAAAACTGAAGAGCAAGAAACAGCTTGAAAACAAACTTACAAACACCTTGTTATGACCAGAAGCACCCACAAGAAGACAGACTCAAATGCCCGAAGTGAGGCAAACAGATGGTAAGAAGGTGCAGTTTATTGTTGAACAAATCAACAAAGAGAAGGAACCAAAAACTACTAAATGACAAATACTAACCTGACTAGAACCTGACTCCAACTCTCAAGATACTGACACTGACTAGGATGCTGGAACACTTGACACAAGACAATTTGGCACAGAACAGGGGAAAAATAGATATCTCTCTCTCTCTCTTTCTCTCATATATATATATGTGTGTGTGTGTGTGTGTGTGTGTGTGTGTGTACAGATACATATCTGTACACACACACACACACGGGAAGGAAGAACAGGTGGCCGACAATCAGTGATTGGGAGTGTGAAAACACACAAGGGCAGGAAGTCAAGGGGCCTGTAACGAGAGGGAAAGTTGAACATGAACTAACAACCTTGACAAGACCTAACAGTACCCCTTCTACGGATGGCCCAGGTTCCTCTGGTTTCCATCTGTAGTCCCCAATGAGTTGCTGGTCCACAATAAAGCTGGCTGGAATTTTTGAACGTTCCTCTGGCCCGTATCCTTTCCAGTCCACTAGGAACTGACGGCCTCTGCCTCTTTTCCGACCTGCCACCAACCTTGACCTCAGACTAATCCTGTCGACAATCCGGGGAGTCAGCAATTATTCTGTTATCTGAGAAAGGGCTTGAGCTGCTTCTCTTCCTAGGGCAGTACTATCAGAGACTTCTGTGAATGTCTCTGTTGTTGGGCCTTGCCGCATGGCCAGACAAGAGCGGCCTACATGTACCTGGAAAAGCCTAACAAAGGAACAAAGGGCCATAAAATAAACGGGCGCCAAAACTTGTCGGCGTTGCCTCCAATAAACTCAGGTAGGGGGCGTGGCCTGGATCCAACACCAGGAGTTCTCATTGGGGGAAAACTCCCCAAATCCACAAGGAACTCCCAGTACGGCCATGACATCACTAAACGTTTATAAGCAGTGAACACCTAAGACACACCGCCTTTCCACTGTAACGTAAAGTTACTACAGGGGGTGTTTTCTGTTTGGACGTCTTTCCCCTTTAAACCTAGGTAACAGCCTTTCCCACACTCGCTGGACGAGCAACCGGCTGTTTTCGCCCCATTTTGTTTTTTGGTTTCAGTTTAGTTTTTGTGTCCTTCACCGGACTCGTTAGGATCCTGAGGAGAAACGCCGAGCAACCCGCGGCTTTTCCCTCAATTCGTACCTGCAGAAGGGAGAGACAGCACGCTGTCCTCTCCAGGGAAAGATCACGAACGTTCTTCTCCCTCTAAGTCGACTCCCGCTGCTCCACGCTGCCACACGCGGACCAGCGTGCCGTTCCCCGCTAACACAGCGACTCAACGGACCCTTTCCTCGCCGCCACCCGAGCCGGACCGAAACCCGCCAGGCGTGCAGGATTTGCACACACTAATCGCTCGCGAAGCGATTTCAAGTAAGAGGCATTGTGTCTGGGCAGAGACAGATAGGATTTAAGTGTGCTACCTTTGCTTAGAAGCTAAAGTGCCGGACCGCCGTGTCCCGTGTTACAACTGTGTGTTTGCTGCTGTTGTTTTGTCTCCTGCGTTGTTTTGTGCGTAAGCCCACGCAGGGACTTTGTTGTGTTTATAACCAACACGTGGAGAGTCAGTAAACGTGAGTCTATCAGTTAAAGGACCAGCGCCACCATCGGTAAACAGAGTTTGCTGATCGAGCCGCTGAGTGATAGACATACGGTTATTGTGCGCTCCTGTGACGGTTAAAAACCAGATTTTCAGTGTTTTGTGTTGAATGCTTTCCTTTCCTCTTTCTTCCTACTAACCCACATTCCATCCACATACATACACGCGTTCATACCGTTCCTTACAGGCACGATCGGCGCCATTACAGTCTAACTCTAGAGTTCAGACTTGTAATTACAGCCACCATTACACCTTTAGCAGTCAGCCCCTAGTGTTTAAGCTCCTAACTACCGCCGTTACAACACCCGGCAGCATCCTGCCCCTAGTGTTAAGGCCGGTAATTACAGTAGCTATTACACACTTAGTAGTGCCCTGCCTCTAGTGCTCAGGGAAGGGAGTTCAGTCTCCACTGTACTCTCGTTCCCTCTAGTCACATCTCGCGAGCTCGTCCGCCATATGGGGGTGACGTATTCACGCACGTGATTGCGTCACCACTCTGCGGCCTCCTCCTTGCCCCCCCCCCTTTTCCCTTCACACTCACACACACACACACACACACTCTCCCTCACGCACAGATACACATACACACATGCTGGATGCTTGTATATATATCTTGTTTTGAGTGTTAACAATTTGTACCAATAGCTGCTTTTAGATAGTTGAATAGCAGATGTTTATTTGAACTAGTATTATTGATCACAAATCATTGTGCTTTGTTGAATAAACTCTGTTATGCATTTAAAGAATAGTTGTTTGTGATTACTGTGCATATATATGTTGTGGTAACAGCTGGTTGAGATAGTCAGTGCTCGGATTCATGCCTTTTCACTCACTTTATAAATGTAAGATAGTAATTTAAATATCAACATTTTGAAGTGAATATCCATTTTGAGACTGTATTCCAGTTTGTTATTGGTCCCTGATACCAGGGTGGTGCCCCGATATTATTAATTAATTATTAATTAATAACTAATTTTTACTGATATTGATAAGTACACTGATAAGTGCTAAATCTTATTGATAATACTGCCAATAACTAAACTCGCTCCATCCAATGCACAACACTGTGAACATCTTCAGAGATTTACATACCGACAACTGCCTTGCCCATCCCACAGGAGCCCATGCCCTGCTCTGCCCTCCAGATGAGAGAGGATGAACGCTACCTTAGCACAATTGTCAGGAAAAGTGGCTGGATGATGGGTGACGTGAAGATCACACTTCACAAGAAATGGGCAGCAGTTACCCAAATCTCTGAAGAACTTGATAAGAGAAGACAACTGGATCAGGAGAACTGGAGTGGCCGCTACTGGACTCTCTACAACTGGAGGGGGTGATGCCATGGCTGCAACCATGGATTTGGCTTCAGCATTGGTCATCATGCGGTTTATCACAGTGTGATTGATCAGTAGTGAGTGAAGCCTTAAGCTCTCCCTGAGTGTGTCATCTGTTGCACACCCTTATTAAATGAGGACTGCTGCTCCTCCAACCGATTCAGGCGTGTGTTCTGAGAGCGGACAGCTGGCCTCAGGACCTCAGAGTCAACTGAGTCCATTGTGGCCAGATCGTAATGTTACGACCAGAAGCACACACAAGAAGACGGATTTAAATGCTCAACGCAAGGAAAACAGATGGTAAGAAGGTGCAGTATATTGTTGAACAGATCAACAAAGACAAAGCACCAAAAACAGACACAATCCAAAATATTAAAAACATGATTTTTCAGGAGTGAAGGAGATATAAATTACAAGAGATAGTCATATCATTAACTGGTCGAATTGTTGACTTATAAAAGTTATATTTTTATCTGGCAGTAGACCCTCCAGTCCATTGGACCGATGTGAAGTGATAAAATAAAGAGAACAAGAATAAAATTTCGATTAAATGTTGAGTAATTTAGTGATTATAGTTTAATATATATATATATATATATATATATATATATATATATATATATATATATATAGATATAGATAGATATGAAATATAACAATATAGCTTCTGTGCTCCCAGGTCACACAAAAGTCTTACTGATAGACAAAAAACATACTGTAGGCACAAAAAGATAATCCCATGAAATACATCCATCCATCCATCCATTATCTATACCGCTTATCCGTCAGGGGGGGAGCTGGAGCCAATACCAGCTGACTTCAGGCGAGAGGCGGGGTCACCCTAGATCGGCCGCCCCATTGAAATACATTAGTTTGAAAATCGTGCTGAGGGATATGAAAAAAATGGGAAATTCGTGTCCACTGGCACTTATTAATTAGACTATTTCTGAGACTGGGTTGCATTATTAACATGAACATCAGTTTAATGCAAGATGAGCCATAGCACACTTATCTGATTGGTTTGTGAATGTCATATGTCACTAAGTCAGAAAAATCCTGCTGTAACCGGAGTGGCCGGGGTGTGGTCTTATGGTCCAGTGGTTACGGGCTCGTGCTTCCTCAAGTATACAGTAAATTAGAGAGCATTATGGGAGAAGTTGCCAGATTCTCAAAAATTCTATTGGT
The DNA here is from genome assembly GCF_042242105.1 of Pempheris klunzingeri. Lineage (NCBI taxonomy): Eukaryota > Metazoa > Chordata > Actinopteri > Acropomatiformes > Pempheridae > Pempheris > Pempheris klunzingeri. The sequence goes on from NC_092016.1 coordinate 27,689,717, forward strand.
TAATATTTTTTGCTGATTCATTACCTAATGGAAAGAAGATAGATACATGCCCCAGATGAACAATGATTCCAGGTTACACAATCATCTATTACTAATGGGGATGTATTTATTAATTAACATGAAAAATCCTCTGATTGGCTAATACATTATGTATCATGGTGCTTTGTAGGAGAACAATTCAGAGCTTCTCAAAAAACACAAACTCCTACATTTTGAATATTATAAATAAACCATCTTTAAATCAGTGCCAAATGGAATGACAGGTAGCAAAATATATGCTTAGTACAGCTGATGGGGATCATCATGACACCACTCACCTCCTCATCTTCAAACCCAGTCAGATCCCATTCATGGTTCAGTCTCATCTGCCTCCTCTTCCAGTGCTCCATGAACATGGCAGCTTTGTTCCAAACAAAATACAATTAGACAAATGCACGAACAAATACACAAGCCAATGAAATTATAGATCTTCAATCATAAATTGTTGACAATTTTAGCGGATGGTGGATAACATTTGCCTCAAAGAGGAGCATGCATTTGTTAATGTAGTCCAGAGAATTTAAGAAGTCAGAAAATGAGAGACAAGTGATTCACAGGGGAGGGAATTTTGACACGGCCCAGTGACTCATTTTTTTAGAGGAGCTGATGTTGACATTGACATAACAAAGAAGCTGCTTCACCTCTATCGTCTCAAAGGCCTGACAAAAGTGGATTCATTTGATTCAACAGCTGTTGCTGTTGACATGAGACTGCCATGGAGTGAACTAGAGGTTTAGAGAGTTACTAATGGCACACCTGCCATGGCTGGGGTAAGGCTGGGGTAAGGAGTGCTTTTTCACAATAAAATGTAATAAACTTAGCAAACAGGGAGGCAACACTGATACACCCCACTGTATTATTCGCTTCAGAATAACATGGGGCCGAAGCAAAACCGAAGGGTCTATTAGGTGGGCACCTGGACATACAACGTTTTAAATCGAAAAGTGATCATCATTCAGTAGCTTCAAGTCTAGCTTCACAAAACTTGCCATCAGCAGCATATAATGTACCTAGTTATGACATCTACAGACGAGGCAGTGAAATCAATCGAAGAGCAGGTCATGGTTTATGTGAAAAATAGCATCTAATGTAAGGAAACCTGCTGGTCAAATTGTAATGCGTTAGAATGTATCGGTTTGTATATTATTTTATCGCACCAAGCCTTTTACCTCTTTCAATACCTTGTTGATTCTTTGACTGCTATTGTACAGAGCTTCTGTGCTGATCATATCAATGCGTGCCCAACAAATTCAATGGAGCCAGCCTTCAGCATTAGCAATGTCCGTGAATCAGACGCTATGAGAATTATCAAATCTCTCAAACCATCAACAGCGGAGGATGTTTTAAGGATGGACAGAAGAATACTTAAAGATCTTAGTTTACCTTAAGCTATTCCCATCACTAAGATCACTAACCTCTCCATATCCCAAGTTTCCAGATGCCTGTAAGTCTGCTGTTGTTACTCCACTCTACCTGTAATTACAGGACCATTAGCATCCTACCGATAATGTCAAAGGTTGCAGAGAAATGGGTAGCTGTGCAAATCATACACCATCTTAATAACAGCTCCCTTTCCCCACAACCACTGCAATTTGGCTCAGTGCTGTCAGTCAGTATCAAGACTTGTAATAAAATGCAAACATTTACTTAAATGATTTTCAGAAGGAAATCATATTCCTGAATATTTTGTAGCAGAGTGACCCACCTTAACTTAGCTATCTGGCATCCAGCCCTCAAGTGAACGCTGTGCTGTGTGTATTTGTGTGCATTAATGATGCACAAGGTTTTCAGTCTCCCCCAAAGAATCGCCAACATGGTGGGGAAGTTTGTGTGCCCCTGTGAACCCGGGAGCTGTGTTGTCTGGGGCTATAGCCACTGGTAGGGTCTCCCAAAGCTAAGTAGTTCAAGGGGAGAGGCCAGACTAAGAGCGATCCAAAAACCCCTGTATGAAGTGGAGCCAGAAATTCAGTGTTCCCTCGCCTGGGTTGTGGAAAACAGGGCCCCCTCCTGGAGCCAATCCTGGGAGGGGACCTCACCAGCGAGTGTATGGTGGCAGGGTCTAGATCCACGGGCTAAGGAATAACATGGAGCCACTGCCCTGTGGGCTCACCACCTGCAACAGCCGTCACAGGTAGGTAACAGGCCGAGGCGGGGTCCTGGGAGTGCGGACCCCTGGGAGTGCGGACCCCTGGGAGTGCAGACCCCTGGCATTGCAGACTGGTTCTGGTTCTCTGACTATGTGTTAATCAACCATCCAAAGAGGACCCGACATCCAAATCAACAAATGCATTACACTGACACAATTGTCAGGAATGAGGAGCTCTCTAGGGGGGGGGGTGTTTGAGAGAAAGACGGAGAAGAGAAGGGGGGATTTTGTGCACAATGTTTCTGTAGGTTACTAATAACCTAGGCTACTCAGAAAGCTGTTATGAACCCAAGATATTTTAACAAGCCCGTCAACCTGTGTGTGCTGCCTGGGTGCCAGGTACCTGTCTGTCCATGTAGCAGTGAAATCACGGTACGGAATTTAATTGATTTGGTCATTCTCTCGTGGATGTGATGAGTGGATAAACAAAGTACTGATTTTCTACATGGTAAAAGTGGGGGGTCTAAACTAATAATTTTAAAAAATGAATTGGACTTGTTCGGCCTTAATATAATAGCTGCAACACCCACACATGCATCTATCTGTGTTATTGTTTTTTAATGGCTTGTGGTGCATTTGAGACAATTTTGGCATTTAGAATATGGGGGCAGGCTATAAATATCATTTCCTAGGTATTCCCCACAATTCTCCTTTCTATATGCTTGTACTCTATGCTTATGCTATATACTTATACCCACATATGTCACTTACCAAAATACAAGTAGCTGCCAAACTCACAAATACCAAAGTCGATGTCAAGTGGAAGAGGTTGACATTAAGTGGGCCATAATTGTATGAATGTATTTTTGAGTGAGCTGATGAGTATTCACTCACCCCACAAAGCCATGAATATAGAAAAGAAAACGGTGGCAGGGTTGTCGAACAGGTGACTGGCTCGGGCAGTGCCACAGGCAGTGCTAAGTTTCCAGTAGCTGCACACTCTGTCACACAGGGGACACATGGTGATGTTGTTCTTTGGGTGGCAGATCTCCATGCTGGAAAAGACACACACACACACACACACACACACACACTCAGCTGTGATGCACAACATGATGTGGCCTCATCAGAAACAGGGACCACTAAATAATTTTTTCTTCCTTAAGTATTGATGGAGCCATCTTACAGCTGTCTACTTCTCAGCCAATAAAAATGTAAGTGTAGAAAAGTAAAGATACATTTAGAGTTTTAGAGTCATCCAGCTGCAGGGACTTAATGTCTACTGACCATATCCTGACATACTTTTTTCCTCTTTCCATTCATCACATTCTCTGTCTATGGCAAATGACATACAAAGACGAGAAAGACGAGAATGTCATTAGTGATGACTTCATCTTTACATGAACTACCCATGTCTGCTTTTTCTTTTCTTCTCCACTGACTCAAACAGTGTTAGCTGACCTGAATCCCTGGCGTCTTTCACTCCTTTGATGCTGCCTGACAAATATCCAGGAGAGAGAAAACACTGTCAAGTCGGACGCCGTGATATCTTAGCTGCAACAACACAACAACTGAGACCTAAATGTAACCTTCGGGGAGATGGAGGCAAAGGTGGGCGAACTGGTTAGAGGTATTGCCCTTTTTGTTGATCAGCATTTCCTGCAGACTGGTTAGTCTTTTTAACGAAATCCAAAAGACTCCCACACTGGCAAGCTAATGATTGTGGGGCTAGAGTACGCCATCTCCTATGACATGATTTTCCATGAAAGCAATATTAGTGACAAGACACTGTGGTATTAGCTAACTAGCTAGTTTCTGCATCAGGGTGTCACGTCAGGTAAGTGGGTGTTGAGGCGGGAGGCACTGGGGAAGAAGCACGGGATTATTTGTACAATGTTTTCCTTCCCGAAGAAGGAGGGTCATAAAGGGCAGGTGATGCCTCGGACTGATCCACCGGACTGATCCATTGGCCTCATCGACTGCTGGACTCTTTATTAGATTGTTTGTTCGCTTACACTTGTTTATTTCAGTGAACTTTGTAAAGCACTATGAGACACTCTGTTGTGATATTGGGCTATACAAAATAAATTGAATTGAATTGAATTGAATATGTATATTTTTTATGTATCAATATTTCATTTTCTAAAGATCATGGTTATCAGTTACCAGTAAATCACAACACACCTAATTGGGACATAAAGACATCAAAAGATTTGGGAATACCAAGAAATATATGTGTTTTGGAAATTAGTAAGCAAGTATATCGAATGTTCCAGGTAAGCGTATTACTTGTTGCCGAGGTGTCCCACTACGAGATGACTGCTCTTGCTTCACTTATCATGGTTACAATGCAAAACTTAAAGGTCTGACTGTCACACCCTTTATCAAAGAACGGACTGGGAATTCAGTCATTTTTAGGGCGAGGCCACTTTGACCATTGATAAATACAAATGTATGGAGGCATCATGGCCAAAATGTAGGGCACCAGGGACAAAACCAATGGTGCAATAACAATGAGTGATAATACATTGTATTAAAGTGCAACTTGCAGGTTAGAGACCCCATTCAATCAATGTGTATAGGGACAGAGAGAGAGAGAGAGAGATTGCTGCCTGATTACACGCTTAATGATTAATGCTTCTCATTACTGAAATCATTCTGCTGACAAATTTGGTAGTTAGCAAAAGTTAGAAAACCAGACTTACGGTGCACAGAGCACGTTTTGGTTGAACTGAGTCTCTGACGGGTCTGTGACCACCGCCTGCTGCAGCGGCAGAGCCAGCTTTCAGTTGTAAAACTCCATCACATAGCTGGGAAGACTGGTCTAAAATGAGCACCACAAATAAACACGTTCGAACAATCAATAATTCTTTAATTATATAGATTCATAACAGCGTTATCTCAAGACACTTTCCAGGTGCAGGTTTAGACCAAACTCTTTAGCAGTTAGAGTTTGTGTGACCTGCACAATAAAGGACCATGATGATATATGGTCAAATGCCACAAAAACCTATTGAAAACACACCAACTCACTGTAACAGACTGCTCAGACTCACCACCTCCTACTACTGCAGTGGACAGCGACTGACATTACGTCATATGACGTGTTGTTGAAATAAAGAGCGTTTTAGGAGCTTTGAGGAAAAAAGCCACTTTCTTCTCTACATTTCTGCCCTTATATCTTGTAAAATATATTAAATCCTGCATTACCCTTAAAAATGGTCATTTTCAGACATGGTTAAATACAAATGTCAGAAAAAAATTAACCTGCAAGTTGCTTAAAAACAGTAGCTAAACATAATAAACTACAATTAAACGATACTGATAACGATTTTAATCCATCGTGATTAGAGGTTACAGAAAGTCATTCTCTAATATGTAGCGGTTTGCCCAGACACAATTGTGGCTTGATGGGCTGCCCTGCTGCATTTTTGCTGCTCTCATCCCTGTTAATTAATCATTGCAGCAGCTAATTACCCTCCATACATTTAAACTGTCTCGGCTCAAACACTCACAGCTCTCTCCTTCTTTTAGTGTCTTTCTAGCTTATCCCTCAGCTGTTTACACAATATGCAGATGTGGTAGTAGTTACTTTAATGGTTACAGATGGTTCCCTCCCTCTCCAACTGTCTAATGCTTAGCTATTCCTCTGCCTCCTTTGATGATGATGGTACATACTAATGGCGCTTTTCCATTACACAGTTTTAGCACTACTCGACTCGCCTCGACTCGAGTGGGTGGGGTCGTTGTAGCAAGGCGTCCCGAAACTCCAGTCGCATAGTTTGTAAGCGGCACAAACACAACTAAGGACATGGAGCATTTGGTTTGTGTGTAACCGTTTACCTCGTTCACAGAAATAATATAAAACGCCCGGTCTGTTGCCAGGGTTTTAAAAACGGAGGGTTTGATTCTTCTGAACAAGTCACTCTCATGACTCATCCAGTGATGTCACTCCCTGGCCAATCAGTGGCCTGCAGTCTGTTGACATCACATTTTCAGCTGGACTCAGCTCAATAATTTGTTTGCAGTATTGTGAAAGCATGAACCATTTCCCCAGATGCAGACACCATATCTTACCAAGATAAGATAGTGTCTGCCCCTGTTTATGCTCAATCATTTTCTGTCTGTGCTTCAGAGTCTACAGCGTTGGCTAGAGTGGCTAGATTTTGAAAGTATTCAACTGAAAACATCCCACCCCCTCCCCTCAGGCTTTCCTCCAAAGCCCCTCCCCCAAAACACATGAACACGCATGTTGATTTGTCCATTTTCCTGTGATTTACATGCTTCTACCATGCCCAACCAAGCTACGGTTCATATTTTGCCTGGGCTTTGTTGTGCTGTAGTATCAGACAGCTAAAGTGAAAGTGAAAAGGTTTTTTCCACATCCAAGGTGCACCTCTCATCAAACATGGTGTTAAAAACCCCTCTGTCTGGCCTTGGGCCACCAATTATGAAATAATATTGATGTGGCAGTGGAATATAGGATTGAAAATCTGCACAGGGGCTTTCATTTTGAAAACTGACCATTTGTTTGTCTGACTTCCTGCACATCTCATGTGCTCTGCGCTGCTTGACGCAGTAGGGCCACTGGTATCTTTTAGCGGAGTGGAGCACTGAGCCACTTCTGGGATACTTCTGAAAAGTTCTACGCTTCTAGTGTGTTTTAAAGCATTGACTAGAACACTAACACTAACGTGTTGATAACGTGTTGATTAACGTGCACTATAGTTTATATTTTATTTTATTTTATTTAACTCGCACTTTGGTTTTAATCTTTTTATCAATTTATCTGCTTATTCATTGTTGTATTCATGGTGGTGGTCACTTTGACTCGCTTTTGCTCTTTTGCTGCTGTAGCACCAGAATTTCCCCTCAGGGATCAATAAAGTATTTCTATTTATCTATCTATGTATCTATCTATCTATCTATGTATCTATGTATCTATCTATCTATCTATCTATCTATCTATGTATCTATGTATCTATCTATGTATCTATCTATCTATCTATCTATCTATGTATCTATCTATGTATCTATCTATCTATCTATCTATCTATCTATCTATCTATCTATCTATCTATCTATCTATCTATGTATCAATCTATCTATCTATCTATCTATCTATCTATCTATCTATCTATCTATCTATCTATCTATCACTAGTTTTGTGACCTACATGACTTCATTTGTGTTCTTCCTGACCAGCAGCTCGAAGAAAGAGGCTGCTTTGGTGTTTGGTACAAATTTCCTGTGAGATGAAGGTACGATATCAAAATAATCAGATATTGCAGCTAGGGCAAGCTGACTGAAAATACAACAGAGAAAAAGAGAAATGATCAAACATGAGCTCTACAACTGGCAAATATATATCAGACTGACAATACATCATCCAGAGTAGGCAACAGCTTACACATTTAAACCAGTCAATTTAAATTGACAATGCTCTGCCAAAGACATGCTGTGGTGTGGGTTGCACCAAGATTAAATCTCACATGACTGATCTCTGATTTGTACACCCAGCATGTCCTGATAGAAGTGTTTTATGGCTCAAATCTGCATGCTCTGCTCATGTCACGGCCACTGTGCTGCTCAAGTGTCAGTGTGTGTGACACAAGTAACCTTTGTTTCCTGACCCTGTATTAGCTTAGCTCATTTTAGGAGCACAAAGCCAAACCAATTTTACTTTCATGAATTTAATATTAGCAGGTGTAGACTAATGTTACTAAGGCAGATGCTTTCCCACTCAGCACATGCAGGGCAGGACAGTGGCAGAGAGCCTGTGAGCGCTCATCCTCTTTGCAGAATCAAGGTAACTAATAATTGCATAAAAATTCATAGCCTAGGGTGTAATTGGACCCGTGTTCTTTATAGTTACTGGTTGGAGCTTAGTCAACAACAAAACATTAGCTAGGTCAGTTGTCAGAGCACAGTGCTGCCCAGCATACCATTAGTAGAACAGGACCGAAAAGTAAAATATCTCACTGATAATTTGCTAACCTGGAGACTGAAAAGGGTAAAAACAGGTGTCCGTTCGGGACACCTCTGGCCACTGAGTGGAGTTATTAACGGACTTTATTGCACCAGCCTGATGCTGGAGTATGAGGCACAGACACACTCAGGCAGCCTGAAACTGTGACAGTGTGGTTAATCCTGATGTGGGACGCTTCAATGGTGAGATACACTTTTAGCAACTAGTGTAAGTCAGGACAAAATTCAGTTCTAGCTTAGCTACATTTAGACATTTTACTGTGTTCATTCTTAATAGCTGTCAGGGAAATAGTCTGCGCACACGGTCCAAAACCAGCACCTGCCACTTGCCAGATATGTGTAGAAATCTACATAAGCAAAAAAAAAAAAAAGAGAGAGACCAGAAAAAACAGTACATTGTTTCCGCCTCTGCTCTCTAGAGGACCAACCACAACTGACTTTCCCCTGGAATGTCAACTCGGGAGTTTTTGGGCCACTGGCTCAAACCTCACCATAGTGTCTGGCATTTGGCATTAGTTAATAAACAGACACTTAATTAATTTAAAATTATAACTTTAACTATCACAAAGAGCATAATGAACTTTTCTGTGGCTGTGTGCAGACACTTCAGTCACACAGCGGGAGACACAACTTAAATGTGATCAGATTGTAAAGAATGCAGTTTTATATTTTCAAAATTACTTGGATTTTAATCAAATACATTTTTCACACCAGCATTTTGTATTCTATTTAAATACATTTGATGAGCAAGCATTTGTAATTTCTAACACGATACTTTTGATGTTACTGCAGGTATGTAGGTAGACAGGCGGGTAGGCCGACCAGTCGTTTCATTTGGTCTGAAAGAAATGATTGGACAAGTTCATTACAGTCTTGTGACAGCCAAAGACACCAGATTCTTTTTCATTTTTTGTCAAACTAGGTCATTTACTGATTGCTCTCGGGCTGCTATGAGAATAAAGTAACATGGAGGATGTTGGCGACCAGTCCAGGGTGTAGGCCCCAACCTCCCCCGTGACCCTTAATGATAAGCAGTATAGATAATGAATGAATGAATAAGCATATAATCTAATTAACTTGTACCCCTGATTAATGTACTTTTGTATCAAAACACACACACGTTCATATCAAATCAGAATGCTCAGACATCAGAAGATAAAGCCTACTGTTGAATTCAGGTTGTTCAGCTAGTTACTCTTTCAAGAAACTGGCTGTTGCTTAAATATTCCTGAAGTGTAAGCATAAAGAAAATCATTTGGAAATGAAATACAACAGACTGATTCCCACACAATAATCAAATGTAGCGTTTGTCTGATTTGAAGCTGTGTATACATGTACAGTGCACGTATACAGATTGTACTTGTATCTTCTAGTCTTTTCAACCACTTACTGGGAGGTTAGCAGCACTGCCATCACGATGACACTAATCATTCACACACACAAAAAGGATAGAGAGAGAGTCTGGTTTGTTTTACTGTGTGGATATGGGCCAAGGTGAGACATTAATGAATCGACTGAGTGTGTGTGGCGTGTGTCTGCAAGTGTGTGCCGGCAGCATGTGTCATAATATCCTGTGGCTGATGAGAAACAGGTAGAGGAAGGAGAGGAGGCCCTGGTTTCCTGTCTTCTCTGGATTTGTTTCTGGATGATATAGGACGCTTCCATAGTGAGATTTGTTTTTAACAGCTTGTGTAACTCTTAATCCACTTTGATTTCCTTTATCTCTTATGCTTTTACACTGTTGATATTGGTAACTTCTTTGTCTATGATTGAGTTGTTCATAATAAAACGGTCTCACCTTTTTCTTTACAAAAGTGAGATCAGAAGATCAATATTTATTTTGTCTGTGTGCTACATACACACATATTTTCCAACAGCATCTCACCCCAAAAACCCACTGGGCATGCCTGTGTCACATTCCAGCTGCAGTCTGGTTTTGCTCCTTCCTTAGCACCACCCGCAATCCCATGAGAGCGTTTCAGAGGGGCTTCACACGGAGTGTTGATTTGGTCATTTTCCCATGATTTTCATGCTTCTAATGTGAGCAAACAGGCTACGTTTCTTATTCTGTCTGCTTTCTTGTGTGTATTCAAAACTTTGTTCTGCTGCAGGCTACAGACAGCATGTTCAAATGTCTATTTTTAAAAACCCTCTGGCTAGTTGACATCTGGCCTGGTGCCACCGATTTTAAAATAATATTGATGTGGTGTTTGCTCGGGGTGTTTTATTTTGAAAATTGATCGGATTATCTGAATTTGTGCCTGCCTCATCTGCTCTGTGCTGCTTGCTCCAGTCTAAAAGAGACCAGGCGTGCATCTTTAGCGGAGCCACTTCTGGGACGCTTCTGATGGTGGGATTTAAAGACTAGAGTCAGCTCTAGCTAACTAGAATCTAGAATCTAGAAACTGATTGCATTATTATGTCTTTTATCCTGACAGCTGATACGTTGTTACATCTGATTTAAAATGCATGACAATGTTTGAATCAACTAAATGGTAAAACCTCTACTGCTACTACCATGATGTGTTCTGTCTGCCATGTATGTCTCCATCATCCCTCTCTCACTCCTCTAATCATTATAAGCCAAACATCACACCAACAATAATGATCATAATTATGACTGCACAGAACTTCATTCATGGTCGCTCACTGACTTCTACTCAGTCCTGCATCTGTGCTTTCATCTGTTCTTTTGCTCTGGTGGATTAAACATTTAAATGATAAATGGTCTGTATTTGAATGGCGCCTAGTCATTTCGACTAGTCCAAGCTCTTTTACATCACATCCTCATTCGTTCATCATTCATACAGGAGGAATCTCAGTTGGAGACTATTCTTTCACACACATTCCCACACTGAAGCTATACTTCAGGAGCAAGTTGGGGACACTCTGACATGCTGACTTAGAGGAGCGGAGAATCAAACCACCTGACCCAACCACCGATTGAATGATGGCCCACTCTACCTCTGAGCCACAGAATCACAATTACTACAGAATAAACAATGAACAATAGGATAATGCAATTTGCTTGTCAGAAAGATAAAGAGGTAGAGAGAGACAGAGTCCGAAACAGGTCATTGTTATTAGTGTCACCTTGGTGGTGGTGTAGGTTTACTACAGAGGAAACTGATTCCATTGATTAAATAGTGGAGAAGTGTTGTGTGGCCATCTCGTATGCAAAGAGGAACTTATGTGCTTTTTGAGCAGGTTTTGGTTGTGTGACGTATGTGTGATGTCTCTGGACGTCATATGAGATCCTCAGATCTTTGGGATGCTCAATAAAATTCTTCAATAACTAATTAGACCAATGCCCAAAATATGGAAAGGGGATTCTTTTCTGTATGTAAGCAAAAGACACATATGTTGAATTAGAACAGCTTCACAATGGCAGAGGAAAGTGAGTGGTTAAAGAATTCAGTAGGCTGATAATCCACTTAAAACAGACAGAGACTTTGCTTCATGTTTGTGCTCGTGAGACACTATGCATGTGTGTGTTTACCTTGGGATGTTGTCATCGACTGTTGCACATCCATACAGAAAGACAATGACCCCAACTAGAGATGCAGGAATCAGCATCTGGGTGTACAGACCCAACCAGGCGAAGTACAGACCAATCTTCTCGCCAAAGTACTTCCTAAACAACATTAAAGATACAAATCATTTTGATTACCAGATAGAACTACCATGTTGATGTCAGGTCACTGAAAGAGAATTTTACAACTCTCAGGATATGCACACATCAGAATCAGTGCTCTTTAAGACCTCAACAAAAACATTTTAAAACCTTTTCCATTGCAGAACAAATGCACATTGGGGCACAGCAAAATGTTTTAGATCCTTGATTTAGATTGCATATATCAACATATAACAAACCAACAAAAAAATAAATACTTTCATGTATATGACAGATAACCCTCCACACATTTAAATATTAACTAATTTTGGTAGCTGTTTTGGACATTTATAAAATGATGACGTGATATGCAAAACAATATTATTTCGCTGCCCCAACAAACATTAATACTGACATGGCAGACAATACCTCTCAATACCAAGTCCAAGTCAAAAGTCAGGACAACAGTTCTACCAACACATAGTACTTACAAATCAATATTTCAGAGTTAATTATGATATTACAAAATGTATGATAAAGTTCAGTTGGTATCTTAAAATAGCTTTTTGAAATATTTGCTGAAAATGTCATAATATCTAGACAGTAGAACAAGAGACAGGTAGTGTGTGAAAAAATCTGCTTCTTTTGGCTTTGTGCACACACTGCCTGGCCTTAACCAACGTGCTTTTGTTGCCTCAACCAAACCACATGCATGATTTTCCCCTGAGGGAAGATCTACCTATCTAGCTACTGTATCTACTGTATGTAGCATCCCCATCCAGTCGATGTCCTCACTGTTGAATGAATCTGATACCACTGTGTTCATTACTATTACTATACAATTCCTTGTACCCTGGCCATAAGCATTAACTTGAAGTGCACAGCCAATGCACTATATTTGTATTGTTGCATAACTGAAAACTGATACCTAAGGAGTTAAGATTACTCATATAAAACAATGCAGAAATAAATGCAGTATTTGGTATCTGTAAATCTGTTCTTGTATCTGTGAGCATGGATTCTGGAAGTCTGGTTTTCTGCTTTCTGCCTCTACTTTGCAACTTGTATTTCAACATTTGTACGTGAACTTAGCATTCTCAAATGAAAATATCCGTCTGAGTCTCAACAGATTCCAGTGGATCATTTTGAGACCGTCCTACCGTGCTGTGACGCGTAAATGTCATATAGCTTGTACCTCGTAAAACGCAAGGCAAAATAAATGCAGTGACATCTATCTGCAAATCCGTTTTGTATCTCTTAACATGGATTTGTATCTGTAAATCTTGAACGTAAATCGTGAATACTTATGAGACTCTTTCAACTCATATCAAAACTCGACATAAAACACTTGAGTTGACTTGAGTTTTACTAAGGTTTAGGACTTTTAGTTGATTTTATGGACAGGTACAGAAGGTAGGCTTCAATAAGAATGTCTGGGCAAAATATTTCTTAACATTGTACCCATGTGCTTACCATGCAAGAATGACTGGCAGCAAATGATATATACCTAAAGAAATGTATCCTTACCTCACAAGTCCGATGGGTTGGTACTTGTAGAACACACTGTAGTTTGCCCACTCTTCGTACAAAAGCTGAGGAAATCAATCAACAGTGTTTTGTTGCATTATTTGTCCTGTGTTATCATGCCGTTAGAGCCTGTACTCTCATTTGCATTTAATACAACAGCTAGGTGGAGTTCCCTTTCCCTGTCCATAACAGTGAATGTGACTGCACGTCTACATCATATTCACTTACTGCTAAAGATCTATTCTGAAGTGTGACAGTTCCACCAGTTTACCAACTTTAGAAGGGCGACTGCTGCCTGTTAGCTAAACCATGCAGATTGGGCTGCAATAGACACTCCTTTTCCTCACTGTTTCTGCTTGCTGTTCAACATTTTTCAACATAAAAACACAACAGTGTCCTTGACAGCTCAACAATATGGCAGACTACCGTTAAAGCCATCAGTCTGAACTGTTTCCTCCTCGATTCTGAAAACAATCAAGTATGTGACCTACATTGACTATGGAAACTAACGCATCCACTTCGCATACGCTACAAAACTTTTACTATTAATATGATACTATATCGCCTACTAGATATTTGATATATATTCGATAGACATATAATTTTACAACTCTTCTTTGTAAACTGTAAGAACTACCAATCCAAAACTTCATTTTCTAAATTTTCTACATACATGAATCAACATATTTAATTTTTCTCAACATAGATCATCTAGTTACAGTGGAATTACTGTTTGGGGTATACTAGATATGTGATACATTTAGTATATATATCTTTTTATTACCCTATTTGCAACCCTAAACTGAAAACTACAACTGTGATAGTGATTCGTGTCAAACACAGATATTAATATCTGATGCTGCTCATGTGGGGATTCTTGAATCCTTAATGTTGAATTCCTGAATCGTTGAGTCTCTCTCTAATAATGAGCTGCTCTTTATGGAAAGAGTCTGGAGATAACGCTGTTATGAATTGGCGCTATATAAATTAAGACTGATGGACACGAAAAGATAATCTCATAGAAATATATTGGTTTAGAATTCGTGCTCAGGAACAAGACAAAAAAAAGAGAAATGTGGGTCCACAGACTGTACTGCTGGCTCTGTGGGTTGATTTAATTTAACTATAAATGTGCTGTAAATTATGGGGACTATTTCCAGCAGTGAATTACTACACATTGGGTATTCTGGTGAGTAGCCTATTTTCAGGAGCAGGTGACATGAGACACCATGACACATGACAGATTCTCTTGTGGTTCAGAGTCTCAATGTGGGCAAGTGTGTAAAGCTGTACAACATTCAAAACATGAACACCAGTCTTTTATACTGGCTTCAGTTAGTTTAAAAATAACCTTCTCACCTTTCTGTCATTGGGCTCTGCATTCTCATCATTGTCTCCCTGAGAAAGGAAAGAAAAACGCCAAAACTAGTTACTGTAAACCAGGATTTAATGAAGATGAATTTGAAGAAAAGATGGTACTTGAGTACTTCATTACAAAAATGCAACAGAAGACAATGACTTCAAACACAAGCACAGAAACTGGTACCGCCCATAATAATGTATCAGTGGCAGGATCAGTACTACTCACATCATGAAGAGGGTAAGCTGCTGTATAGACACCACTCCCCAGGAGACTTGTGATACCTGCCAAGAGAAACCAAACACAGTTGCAGGTGTTAATTAATGTTTCACATTTTTTTATTTAAGCTCCATCAATCTTATATTGTATAGAGATACTTCAATTAACTCAAAATGCAGACAAATATAGGAGAGCTGGATTATGACGAGCAAGCACTGCATGATTAGTGTGATTTTTTATACTTTGTGTAAATTGTGTAATTTGTGTAAGTGAATCTGATCTTGTGCAGTGTTGTTTTGTCAAGCAGCGACAGAGACAGAGATCCAGATTTACCCATGCTGTACTTGGCCTTGCATTTTGTCCTTTTTAGTATTTCAAAAACCTGAAAAGGGATAAAAACAAGAAGAACTGAATTTAACCATGTTCCTGAAGAAAATATTACTAGAAAATGCTGACGTTTAATTATTCATTCTCTTATCTGCAATAGCAATAATGACCTCAACCAAATTCCTGGTTGCTCCTGGTAAAACTGAGACAAAGTGGTTCTGAAAGTTGGCAGGGCATGCCCACCATGGGACTGAGGGTGACAGCTAATATTATACATAAATACAGTAAATGCATGCATATTTCGAGATTTTATAAACTCCCCGTACGCTGCCTGTAAGAATAAATGTAACAGACACATGTCAGAACATGGTGCTGGTGGATACATCAGAAACGTGAGTGGACTTACCGTTGAACTCCTGGTTTTGCTGTCGAAGAAGTAATCTTTGTCTGACAGGTCAAACCTATTAATACACACATATATACAAAGACAAAAGCACACACCTGTTGTTACTGGCTGTTCAAGTTCAGAGCCCTCACTGTAGAGCACGCCACAGTCTGCTCCACACTAACACCTTTTGGGAACAAATGATTATATTTGTTGTTTTTGTGATTTCAGAATATTTCGTGTGCTCAGTGCAGTTTTTCTGAGAGATGCATCACCTCCGAAGCACTAATGTGAAGTGAGAATAGGAGATGGGAGGTCATCAGAACCAAGGCCAGCTTCAGAAGGGAAGGGGGAGAGAGAGGGAGAGAGAAGAGCTTCTGCTCTAAGCACACCAAATGTTCTGAAATAAGAGATGGATTTCTGTGCCAAGCCACCATCATATGTAGCAGTAACACAGATTCACACACTGAAGCTGCTTCAGGAGCAAGTTGGGGTTCAGTGTCTTACCCAAAGACACTTCGACATGCTGACTTGGAGGATTGAACCTCGGTACATATAATATATAAAGAACATAGTAAAATAGTATATTTTCTCAGCGATCCCCTCAGTACACTCTGTGGCCTTGTTGTTAGGCAGCAGATTTTTTTTACAGTGTATAAAAGTATTGTTGACAGTATTTTACCTTTTGACTGACTGAGTGAGTGATGAGATCTAAGCCACTGACGTTGACGTGAAGTGTTGAATGTGTAATTTGACTTGTCTGTGTCTTACTAATAGTTCACTTCTTTCTTATACCACTGTTGAATTTGATGCTGTTTCTTGTTTTTACACTGTTCGTGTCCAATTTGAAGTGAACAGGAAATACTGAGCTTTCTTGGGTTTGAATACCAGTCACTGGGTGCTTGGAAAGTCTGTGAGCTACAGCAAGGTTAATGCGGTACAGTACGTTTATTCACAGCGGAGTAGAGTGATCCATCAACCACCTGTTTCTGGTTCAGAAAACACTATGTGGTCATTGTAGGGATGGTATCACTGAAATGTTTTGAAGCGATATCACAATGCTAATATTTTTAGCATTCATTTATTTATTCAAAATGTTTTTAAAAATCTATCAAGCCTGTTAACTGCCTGCTCTGAATAAGCTGTTGGCCAGCTGCCACTGCTCTGAAGTCATGAGTAAAATATGTTTTCTGGGCTCTATGACACGTTTAGAATAAATCGGTTCATGAACACACCCCTCCCTCACAGCAGGCCTGGGGGACAACAAACAAGCAGCTCTTAAACCAGGTTGTCTAACCATGTTTGCTCCAAGTCTGCTTCATGAAACAGCTGAATCATGGTTTAGTTTGCTAGGTTCATTCAAGACAACTTTTATCAAGTCCTATTCACAGTAAGCACACACTGCGAGACAAAACCTAGCTTTAGTCCACATATCCTCTGTATCCTCTTCACATCGAGGGTCGAACTAAAAGGTCAACCCATCAATCAATCTTTATTTATATAGCGCCAATTCACAACAGTGTTATCTCAAGACTCTCTCCATAAAGAGCAGGTCTAGACCAAACTCTTTAATTAGAGAGAGACCCAACGATTCAGGAATTCAACATTAAGGATTCAAGAATCCCCACATGAGCAGCATCAGTTATTATATTAGGAAACAGTGGAGGAAGAACTCCCCTTTAACAGGAAGAAACCTCGAACAGACCCAGGGTCAGGGGGGGGGGCTCTCTGTCAGGGTCCATGTTGGACGGAGGTTGGACAGAGAGAGAGAGAGAGAGAGAGAGAGACAAGGTGTACTTACAGGTGCTGTTTTTCTCTGGAGAAAGTATGTGACAGGTGTTTGATGTTCTTGGATTGATGATCCTCAACATGAGGGTGGAGAGGCTCCAGAACTTTACTGACCAGAGAGCTGATTTTCTCCACAACATTGTTAGACTGCTTGACTTCATACACCTAGAAATCCCCACAAAACACACACACATTTCAATCATGGTTACTTTATAAATGATGCACTTTTGGACAAAAAGTAATTTTTAGAAAGATTTTACACAAATCATATTCAGCAAAGGACCAACACACCAATTGTGGAGGTGAGTAGTTTTCATCAATTACAAATGAAAAATAGAACTGGTAAAAGAGACAATCCAAAACATTAAATGACACAGAGCAAGACATGAATAGATACTGATGTAAAATCCTAATTCAAATGTAAAAATGTGTTTTTTACCTTCATTAGCATTTGTAGTGCTGGAATGAATAGTAAGAAATAGATCAAATCTCCTGCCTGCTGCCTGCCAAACTTGTGTGTGCAGCTCTTCCTTGGTCAGTGATGTGTACATGTCGAGGTGTTTGTATGTATCATTTGAATGCCTATTGGTAAATATAGTGCTTGATTTGATGTCAGATCAACAAGTGTCAGTGAGTACAGTTACTGGAGCAGACCTGAGATCAAATTCACGTCTCTCTCATCATTTCTGTTTATATGTTTAAGCGAGCATCCTCACTAACCCTTTCGATCGCACACCTTTGTTAAAACAGGTTCTTCCTTCATATCAGAATGTTCTGAACAGAATGGATGAAATACCCTCTGATAGCATCCACCCAGTGACAAATTCTCAAGTAGTAACAGACCCACATGCCTCTCTCTGTTACTCACAGTGCAAACAAAAGAAAAACTGCAGATACACAATTCTCATAATCAACTAATCAATCAACACACAAGTGAGTCCTGCCATATTCTATCTTGTAATACTATAAATCAGTACGAACAGAAGAGAAAGACACAACTGTTGTCTTGAATCGGAAAGAAAATAAATAAAATTCAATGTTTTTACAGCGACAGTACTGTTTCACTGGTGCCCATGTTTCAGCACATTCTGCAGTCTAAAAGCTACTTTTTCCAACTTGAACATTTCTGTTGTTTCAGTGATCCATTCTTTCTGTGTTGGTGCATCTGAATCAATCCAGTTATTTATAGTTACCTTCTTTGTGACCATACATAACAAGAGAAAGTTATCTCCAAGTATACATGATTGTGGTGTGAGTGGAGTGGATATATTGCTGTGGGTCCTCACTGGCTTTGTCATGCCAAACCAAAGACACACCCACTGAGTGTCTTCACCAGAACCACATTTAATGCATTTACTGTCATCCCGTTGGCCAGCTGTAGTGCTGTTACAGTGTGGAATATAACCTGTTTAGCTTGCTTTTAGTACAATGAAAGGACTGCCATCCATTTTTCAATATGTCATTCCAAGTATTATCATCTTGTAGTAATTGAAGATCATTGATCCATTTCAGCGTGCAAGTCTTAAATTGATTGTTTGTGCTTTTATTTAGCATTATGTAAAACACTATTTTCATTTAACAAGAAATAGTTAAACAGCATGTTTTCAAATCTGTGTGTGCCCATGTTCAATTTGTGATTGGGAACATATCTTTTTAATAGAATGCTGTCAAGTGATATTCTTTACGTATTTACCCTTTGGGCTGTTATGTTCTATGGTTAATTCATGAAGGGTTTTAAGGCAGTCGTTAGAAAATATGTGACAAGCATTTTCCATTTATTCCATTTAATGAGCTGTTTCTTTTCAAAATAAAAGCCCTAAATGAAGGGACTCACTGAAATTGGACCAGGAGACACAGAAAATGGAAAGAGACAGTCAGTCTTACCTTTTTGGTGGGCATCTTTAGCTTCATTAACTCGGCCTCTCGACAGAGAACGTTCCAGGGAGCATGAATCTTAACAAAACCCACCCCTGGAATCTTGGCCTAAGACACAACATACAAATACTGCTCAGTTGTACAAAATTCATATGTTTTGATACCATCAGGAATACAAACTGTATATATATATATAACTGTATAATAGAATGCTGCATTTTGAAAAGAAATGTGTACATTATTTCACTGTCCTCTGCCACCACCATGCAGGGAGGACAGCACTAGTGGTATTTCCACCTGTGCACTGTGTCTGCACTGGGCATCAAAATACCACACAGATAGAGAACGATTACTTCAAGGTAAGTAAAACAACAACAGGTCATTTGTGCCAGTCTTTGCTTAATCATTTAACTTTTCCATATGTGCCCAAATATATTATACAGGGCTTGAAATTCAAAGGTAAATGAGTTATAGTGCTTTAGATTTTTCATGTTATTTTTAACACAATTACTTTAGATTGGTTATATGGCCCTACTTGTTGGTTCCATTTCCCTGCACAAACTGACTGACATTTACATCCTGCTTCAGGAAAACTCAGCCCAACTCATCTTTCTTTTCTAGTTTGTCTGCTGCCTGTAGATGGGGTTAGAGGAGTTTATGTGACTTGACATCACTAAAGCCTCCTAATAATATTGGCTTCAGTCTGTCTAAAACATTGCTCAGTCTACTGCTGGCTATCACCTAAATATCAAAAATGAGTTGAACGCAGTAGGAGTGTTTGCCCATGAACCCAGTTTCAAGAAAATAGGAAGACCTTTCGATGTGGTACTGGCAACTTCAGGTCAGGCATTTCAAGTCACTGCTGTGGACAGCCTTATTTTCTATTTATATGCCGGCATTAGGACATCTTATACATAGGCAGAATATTAGTTTACACTTTAACAGGGCTGATACACCGACATATCTAAGCTGCAACCCTGCAAATAGTTTTATAGAAACTGTCTGCCTCTTAAATTGCTGAAGACATTCAGAAGTGGACATCTCCTAACCTCTTATAGTTAAATATAAATTTTCCCGCACTGTGTACGCACTCACGTTATACTTAGGATGCAACAAGGTAACGCCTCAATGCAGGAGATAAGGAAGATGACACAGGTAGCTTGGGAAACTGCTGTTTCTTCCAAAGCAAAGGGGATAAAAATAGAGGCATATGTAGAATTTTGGCCCATAATAATGATCATAAAATGGACAAATCAGATGATGACTACAGCATCTCTGACTGCAGCTCAGAATATGGTCATAATCCATCGGACACTGACAGTGCATCTGGATGCCTGTCTGCCTCTGGCTACCAGGAGCGTTACAGCCCTGAGCCACAAAACCACAAAAGCTCCAGAGCTCAAATTTTTGGCCCAATCGCGGAGGACTTTACATTAATCAATATAATTATTAATTATCTTTAATTATTAATCATTTACGAGCACAACCTTGAATTTGCCATGTTAATGTTAGCTGTTGCCATGTCATAACTGGAGCTAATAATAGGCAAAATATTGTTAATACCACCACTTGCAAGGACAGGAGAGTTAAATGTGAACTTTTAAACATCAGATCTCTGCCATCCAAAGCTGTTTTAGTAAATGATCTGATATCAGACCATCATATTGATTTATTGTGTCTGACTGAAACCTGACTGCACCATGAAGAATATGTTAGCCTTAATGAAGCCCCCCCCCGCCCCAGTCATATTAATACTCACATTCCTCCAGAGTCTGGACGAGGAGGTGGAGCTGCAGCCATTTTTAACTCTAGCTTATTAATCAAGCCGAGACCTAAACTCAACGCTTTCAAAATTCATTTGAAAGCCTTGTTCTTAGTTTCTCACATCCAACCTGGAAAACACTAAAACCAGTCTTATTAGTTACAGTGTACCTCCCTCCTGGTCCAGACTCTGAATTCCTGACTGAATTCTCAGAGTTTCTATCAGATTTAGTCCTTAGTGCAGATAAAGTAATTATAGTAGGTGACTTTAATATTCATGTGGACGATGATAATGATGATAATGATGGTCTCATTGGGCTTAATGTGCATTTGGACTGTTTTTGTCCAATTGATCCTCCTGAATTGGCTTCAATAATCTCCTCATCCAAACCGTCAACTTGTCTCCTAGACCCCATTCCTACTGGGCTACTTAAGGAAGTCCTGCCCTTAATTAACACGTCCTTACTGGATATAATCAACCAGTCTTTACTAACAGGCTATGTACCACAGTCCTTCAAAGTAGCAGTAATTAAACTTCTTCTGAATAAGCCTACTCTTGATTCAGGTGTATTAGCCAACTATAGACCTTTATCCAACCTCCCCTTTCTCTCCAAGATCCTCGAGAAAGTAGTAGCCAATCAGCTGTGTAATTTTCTAAATGCCAATAACATATTTTAGGATTTTCTGTCAGGTTTCAGAACGACCTCCTTATGGCATCAGACAGAGGACTTCTCTCTGTACTGGTCTTGTTAGATCTGAGTGCTGCTTTTGACACTGTTGACCATCACATCTTATTACAGAGACTGGAACAGTTCATTGGCATAAAAGGAACTGCATTAAACTGGTTTAAGTCCTATTTATTGGATCGATTTCAGTTTGTACACGTTAACAATGAATCCTCTGTCCACACTAAAGTTAGACATGGAGTTCTACAAGGTTCAGTGCTTGGATCGATATTATTTACCTTATATATGCTTCCTCTGGGTAATATTATTAGGAAATACTCCATTAATTTAATCCACGCATTTGTCACTACCAGGTTGGACTATTGCAACTCCTTATTATCAGGCTGCCCCAATAAGTCCTTAAGGTCTCACCCTACTGGTCCAGAACGGTGCTGCTCATGTACTGACGAGAACTAAGAGAAGAGACCATATTTCTCCTGTACTGGCTTCTAAAATCCTTCCCCTCACCTACAAGGCATATCTTAAAGAGCTCATAGTACTACCCCACTAGAGCACTGCGCTCCCAGACTGCAGGCCTACTGGTGGTTCCTAAAGTCCTCTAAAGTAGTGATGGAGCCAGAGCTTTGAACTCTCTCTCTCTCTCTCTCTTAATTAAAGAGTTTGGTCTAGACCTGCTCTTTATAGATAGCGTCTTGAGATAACACTGTTATGAATTGGCGCTACATAAATAAAGATTGATTGATTGATAAGAAATTGAAATTTTTTAGGTTGAGTTTGAGAGTGCTTCTGGAAATAATAATTGGATGGATAATGGATAATGGAAAGCAAGATGCACACTCACGTCCTCATCTTTCTCCAGCTCAAGCCCCATGTCTCTCAGTCTACCCTCAAACTCCTCCCTCCTGAATGTCTTGTGATCCTCCTGGCCACTGAAGTTCCCTCCCCGACAGCCCAGTTCTACATCAGGTGAAGATGGCAGGGATGGAGAGTCTCTTGCCCTTTGTGCTTGGTGATGATGGAGTTGATCCTCACGGCTGCGTAGGCTCCGGGCAACAGCATTTTCAGTGAGCAGGTGAACTGACTGTCGGGTGGAGCGGCCCACAGCCAGCTTCTTCACAGGGTAGGTGAGGACATAGTCAACACGCCTCTGACCATCCTGGAAGTACAGACCGTGCTGGCAGTGGATGTTCTCCTCTGGAGTTAGAGCCTTTAGCAGCTGACAGCATGTACATGGGGAAAGACAAAGATGGATGAGGATTGAGGACACAGGAAACTGTATGTAGAGCCAGAAGTCCCGGAAGTCCCACAGAAAATCTCTGGTGGGATTTGAAGAAGGCAGTTGCAGCACGCAAACCCAAGAATATTAGTAATATTAGTAATAAACTAGTAGTTTACATGCAGTCCGCTCCAGACTGCTTTGTTGTTGACCATCAGTGTTCATTTTGGCCTCTGTCATTAATATGTCATGGTGGTGAGCACCCATGACTGCATTTTCTAAACATTTGAGGAATTTGGATGGCACACTGTCATTTTGAATGAAAATTATAATTTTAGGAGCTCCGTGGGTAGTGGGGTGCCATAGTAAAGGTGGCAGCTGCTATGAAACATAAATAGTGTGTGAATTATGAGCTGTCATGACATCAGACTATCACAGTATTTCTCCACATGAAGTCTATTCATAAAGTCTGGCTGCAGATCTGAGCCAAAGTGTCTACAGATCAAACTACACAGAGAGCATGCACCAATATTTAAAGGGGAACTCCACCTATTTTACACTTGAAGATCAGTTTACTAGTCATGGGAAGGGTTGGATTCCAATAAGTGGCTCCATGTTGGATCCAGTTCACGGCTGGCCAAATATCTTGTAAACCTAAATTCTGACCGTAACAACTCTCTTATTAAGCCTTTTAACAGAAGAGCAAAGAGCAACATAGAAAACATTTACGTAGTAGCCCCTCATTGTTGGTGCTAATAGCCACTTTCACCAGTTAAACTAACAGCCATCAGCTGTTTGATGTGATTTCTGCAGCCAATGTCTGTACTAAGCAAAAGATCATTTGTGAGAGAAAAGAAATATTACACTATAGACTGTGTATTTGGTGTCCAACAAAACCAACAGACAACTCTTCTTCTAAAGAGGAGAATCTTATAGTTAAGTTTCCATTTAAAATCATGTGAATATCTTTACCCCATTATCTTAAAGATTTGGCATTTGCAAGTCTAGTACTTAAGCCACCTGATGAAAAATAAAGTGTAAAAGTCAGTTGCCCCCCCTTGTTATTTCAAGGGTCAGATGCACTTAATCAACATTTCATATATCCTGCTGCACATCTCATTTATAAGTTTGAGTACAAGTGGTGAATATGAACAATACTGCTAATCAAAACTGCATTGTTTCTGTCTTCTGAGCTGCCAAAAGTTGTTTTCAGATCTTTGAGTATTCGTATCTATGACTTCAGTCACTCACAAATGTTGAAATCTAAATTTACTTAGATTTTATATTCTATTGCCCCTCAGCTCTGGGCATGATGAGTACTACTTGTGAAGTAGCACTATTGGTTGCTTTATAGGAATTATAGACTGTCAAGAGATATCATAAGTCACCGGAGTGTCCCTGTAATGCTGGTCTCATCCTCACCACATGGTTCTAGAGTAGCATTGGCACCACAGTTACCTTTAGAAGCTTTGGTAAATTCTTTACTCAGGGCCTACTCTCAAAGATGTTGGAGATAAGCACCAAATGAGGCTGGTTATTGCTTTTTTAGTTTTATTGACATCACAATATCCAAGTTTCAGTACCAGTACAAGAGCATTTCTTTTCACAGCTTGTATTGGAAAAAAATACATTTATTTTTACATAGCAAAAGAAGCTGAAGTTCTCAAAAATGTTAAATGAACAATGAATCTAACAAGACATTTCACGCAAGCTGTTTGTAGAACCCTGACCAAAGTGAACTATTTGGATGGACAGATGAGGAAGTTGTAGGGTGACAGCCCTGGATAAACAGCGCCCACAGCCTAGCAGGTGGGCATCATTGTGCAACTAGCCTGTTTACCGCTGAATCCATTCCACATGTCACAAGAACAGGAAACTGATCATGGAAGCATTTGCAGAGGCATTGTGCACACACCTGCAGTAGGCACCGCAGTGGGGTATTTAGCAACTCAAATGATACCTGTGTACTCGAGTATGCCAAAAAGAGTGACTTCTGGCACATTTTTTACCTTTATTAGATGGCAACAGTAAGAGGCAGACAGGAAATGGTGGACAGAGAGGTATGACATAATTCTCGCTGGTTGTGACCATGTGCCATGTACTGTAACCATTCAGCTATGGAGACACTTTAGCAGAGGCTTATTTTGTGTCATGCAATATCATATAATGTCAAGTAAGTCAACAGGCCATTTCTCTATCACAGATGAATATATCATTTTGGAAACTTGATGAAAACTGGCAAAACAATCTCACCACATGGTCCATTTTTCAGAACACACAGGAATTTTCATCAAGCTCCAGGACGGCCATTAAATGGGCCTTTTAGTGAGACTTTTGTCAACTGCTTCAGAGAAGAAACTGCTGTTCATAAAGTCAACTTTCAATCTCAAATTTCAGTCTCAGTAAATTTAAACATTTACCATCTTGTGATAACTCGACTACTTAATATGCTGAAAATGATTGAATGATATGAGCTGGTCTTTGGTCCAGTTTCCTATCGATCAGCAGAATATGCTTTGTTTTGATCTTTTGATTTATATCTTCTTCATGGATTGAGGTAGCAATGGTGGTGCAGGGTGGCAGGTCATCAACACTGTCCAGGAAATCAGTGGTTACGTGACTTCATGTTTCCAATTCTTTGTGAGTAAAAAGGCAGTGATAATCCTAAATGCGCATGCATGTTCACCTAAATGCTACAATCCATTGTTTTCTCAGGTTACTTGATACCTTTAGTAACTTTAGGATCTCCTCTACAAATCCAAATAAAGTTTTGTGAGAACAATATGTTGCCAAACATCATGAGTTTAGTTTGAGTGAAACAAATAGGAGGTCAGTGAGATTTAAGAGGCTAACAAAGTCATGTCACATTGGTGTACTTTCTTTACTATTGTAAAAATGTAATCATTTGTTAGCTCTTATCTTAAATGAATTTGTTTATTTTGTCTTAACTCCCCTTTTACTTTGTTTGTATCTCATGGAGAAACTCACCTTAAACTTGCCATGGAAGATGACATCTTGTAAAAAATGTGGCGCCTGTTGCTGAGACCCAGAGGTTGGAGAGTGGTCCACTACCACCTCTGCTTCCTCTGTCATCGTCCAGTCCCAAAGGGTAAAAAGCAGAGATAAACTGAAGTGGCAAAGAGTTGTTCCCAAAAAGACGTGTCCAGTCTGTGCTCTTTGTTTCTCTACGTCTGTGTCTACTGGATGAAGTGCCTCATTGTAGGACAGCGTCTGGCGTTAAAGGCCCCTCTCCTGCTTCTGCTCTTAATTTTCTTCTGACTTGCCACTTTTCTGTGCCTTTGCACGTCTCCCTTTACAGCTCTGTGTGGAGCGCTGTTTCTGTCTCAGAGTGGAGTGGCTGAAGTGAGCCTGCAGCCTTGTTACTTGAGAAGCCGTCTTTGAGCCAAGATCTAAACTTAGACAACGATAAAAGTCTGATGAACACAAGGTGCCCTCCCTCTTTCTCTCTGTCTCTACTCAACTGTAATCACTACAAGATCAGCCACCCCAATACACACCCAACATCTCTCTCTCCCTCCCCCTCCCTCCCGTGGCTACTAATCACCAAGGTCAAATGTGATGCATCACATGTAAGAGAAATGACAACATGGCTCAGCTGACAAACTTAAAACATTCCCAAACAGCACTCTCATTGAGTCAATAGATGAGTTAGGCTGTAGACTGCATGAATGAATGCTCAGCTCTAAGGACCCTTAGTGATTCTGTGCATGTGTGTATACTTTATATACAGTATATAATGAAGATTATATTATACTATATATATGATAATATTTCATCGTGTATTTCATTTGTTTCTTCATGTGCAGCAGAACTAGATTTCCAGTTTGTTTCAGTCACTTCTCTGATGTGAAACATGCCCTGTATAGTGTACAGTCCTTATAATCCGTACAGTCCAACCATAACAATCTGTTACCATATTGATCTTACAGCTTTGGTAACAGTAACAGTTATGACAGTCCAGAGGGAGTGATGGCCTAAAGATGACAGAAAAGGAGCTTGTGACAGAAGGCTGCTTGTTCAAACCCTGGGTGTATAACACAAGATACGGTAAGATCAACTTTATTCATCCCGAAGGAAATTACTTTGCCGGAACACAAATACAAAAGGTTAGTAATTAAATAAAATCCAAATAAGAATACAAAGTACAAAGTGTAAAGTGTCTAAGTGGATGCAAAGAAATAGTGCCTAACAAATTGAAATAAAAATAAGTACAGAATGTAAGGGAAAGTAAACAGTAAACAGGTATTGCACAGGAATATTGCACTTGACAATGACACCATAGCTTATTGATAGTGAAACTATTACACATGATAATATTGCTCATGATTGAATGAGTTACATGTAGTTAAGTATACATCTCTGTGGAAAACATGCCACTCGTCCAAGACTTGACTCAAGAGAAAGACCTAAGTTAAGCACAACAGCACTGGTGAAATATTGCTCAGTAAGAGTACATTCATTTGAAGCTGAACCCCCCACTCTACTCTATGGACACTCCACAACTCCATTACTGCAGGAGGCACCTCCACCAGTGTGCTTTTAAACTCTTTTTAAGTAAGTTTAATCGTCCCCGCATGTGACATGCCCAAGTGGGCCAAGTCTAAACACAACGTTTTCACACATAAACACTGTAAAAAGGTTGCTGTAAATTTTACAGTAACTGACTGGCAGCTCGATGCCAGTCATTTCATTTACAGTGTCACTACTGTCATTTCATTTACAGTGTCTTATTACCATATTTTTATTTACAGTACCATTAGATTTTCAATTACAGTTTAAATTCCATTTACCAATGAACATTTGTCCTTAGCATTTACATTACATTTCAATTGTAGAACTTTTATTTCTAAAGCATATAAATAACATAACCACACACAGTGTCCACTAAATCTAATGTCCACAAGGAGCTAACATGCTGATGTTTACCACATTCACCATCTTAATGAAGTGTGTTAGCATGCTAACACAAGATAAAGTCAGAGGATCACCATGCTGCTAACGTGACTAAAATGTGAATTCAGTCATGAGGGATTCAAGCTGGTACTTTGTCTTTGTGCCCTTCTTGCCAGATTCCCTGCTGATTGGTGACTTTGATGTGGATTTCAAGTGATTGGTTGATTCTCAGAGTAAACCTGCAAGCACAAGAAACATTATTTCTCAAACCAGTGTTTCCCCACCTGTGAGTTGCAGGTATGCTGTATGGTATGCATTTATCTGTAATAAAATGTACTACATATAGTAAATTGCCTTGCCTGTAAAAGCATCTTGTGCTACACATCTAAATCTATTATAGCCTATGGTCAGCCTATATATAAAATCTATTATAGCCTATGGTCAGCCTATATATAAAATCTATTATAGCCTATGGTCAGCCTATATATAAAATCTATTATAGCCTACGGTCAGCCTATATATAAAATCTATTATAGCCTAAAGTTTTTTGAACTGAACTGAACCCTCTTAAATGGTAAATGGTCTGTATTTGTAGACTACTATTTCAACTACTCAAAGTGCTTTACATCACATCCTCATTCTCCCGTTCACACTTCATTCATACAGGAGGGATCTAATTAGGAGGAGACTATTCTTTCATACTCATTCACACACTGAAGCTGCTTCAGGAGCAAGTTGGGGTTCAGTGTCTTGCCCAAGGACACTTGGGGATCGAACCCCCGACCTTCTGATTGAGGGACGACTCACTCTACCACTGAGCCACAGCTTACCCTCTTAACTCTGCTGAGTATCAGCCTGTTAAACCTCTATTCTCTCTCCTCCTGTCTCAATGATCACCTGTACTGTACAACAACAGATGTTCTATTTGAGCGAGTGCCGGCCTCTAGTTTCATCAAGAGTGTGGGGGTCATATCTCCAGAGTAGAAGATCTCTGTAGCAGTATACCACAGCCTTAGACGGACTGTTTCTGTGTATTTTGGGGAAACATGCTCTCTGTGAGTCATTGTGCTGCTACAGTCTTCTCCAGCTAGCAGGATCAGCTGTAGTCTAGTAGCTGATAAACCAACAGTCTTCAGCTGTAAGGATTGTCAGGATAATAATAGGGAGACCTCAGAAGCTATAGGACATTGAAGCAAACTCTCTAGCTGATCAATACTCAGCCATAGTAGCCATTCTTGATCCAAACATCTTGATAGCGTTGCTCAGTGACCAACGTCAGCGTACTGGACACAGACTGCCATCTACATCTGCTGGACCTGCAGCGACTTTAGTTCAGCAATTAACAAAAAATGGAAGAAATGAATAACTTGCACAGTCTGGAGAACAAGCTGGAGTCTTTCTCTTACTAACTCTATCTACTTCCTAGTGAGCTCTAATATATGAGGGATAAGCTGATGCATCACTTTTTCTCATGATACAAACCCCCTGATCGGCACAAAATCACATTGCCACCACTTTTTAGTGAACACTGCATTACATTTTGACTACATTTTCACATAATAACTATTATGTTAATTTAAATGGCTTTCAGCTAATATAATAGTGTAAAAGTACAACCTCATACCCTTCTAACCAAGCATCATTTGAACCATTTACTTTAGCTTTGACTTTACCAGAGGACAGTGTCACTGGTATCCTAATACACTTTTAGTGTTTAATGTTACTGCTTTCTCTAACGTTGATCACTGTCACTTTGTTATGCTGACTGTGCATGTAGCTCAGTGTCCCTGTGTACATGTTGGGTCTTACAAGTGTATAAATTATGCAGAGTTACATTTTGGTTGTGATCCCAATCTCAGCCGGTGAAAAGGGCAGAAAATACATCAGACTTAAGACACAGTTTATGTAACGATAACGTTAGTTAAGGCTAACTGGTTTACGTTAATGCTACATCACCAGTTTCTCTGTCTGTTTAGCTAATGTTAAGGTAATCTAAATAGTTGATGTCAATGTTACAGTTAGCACCATGACCTTTTGTAATTTCAGTTAACTTTAGTTAACTCTAACATTAACGTTAACACTAGTTATATCTACCTACAGTAGAGACCTAACTTTAAGACAGAGGGAAAAATAAGTCAGCCTGCCTACCTAACGTTACTTCTCTCAATTCAAGTGACTACATTTGAAAATGTTTTACTGAAAATAGTGATAGAAATAATATACTTACGTGTTTGACGCTGGTCAGTTATCCAGCATTACTTTTCTCTTCTGTCATTTAACCACCACGTCCAACCATTAACAATTAAAAAGAATTTAAAAAGAAATCTGCCTTCCCTTTAAATCTCCCCACAGAAACCTTTGGCATGGATCCTGTACAGAGTTATCTAAAGGAAACCCTGGGACCACAGAATAAAAGAAAACTCAAACGTAGTAAGTCCTGATAGAACCACTATATGGATATTCCTCAACATGAAATGAATCTAAATCATCTAGAAAACTTCTGCTTCCTTTGACCAGAAAAAATATATTATCTATATTCATTAGATCACACAGCAAGAAATACAAATGTTAATATAATAATACTTAACTCTACAGTTGCATAGGAATGTTTGTGAAAAGAAGTTTCACATTATTCAGGATATATTTCTGGGGATGAGGGGACATCCTTCTTTACTGTGGGAGTGATCACACTGTTATGGTACATAAAAATCTGGAACAGAGACTAAATACAGTTTGAGTAATTGACTTCATTACTGTCAGGTTTTACAGTGGAGCTCGGAAACCTGCGACATTTTTCCTCAAGTATATTGAAAAGTGACCAAAACATGAAGCTTGAAGTGAATTCTGTGTAGATTTTCCTCTGTGAAGCTGTTCCAGGAAACTGTCCTTTCTTCCATGATTGTTTACTTTATGAGAGCTAAGATCCAGAAACTTTCTGTACAACTTCTTATTCCTGACACTTCAATCCCACAAGCTTATGTAACACAGCAGCAACATCCGCACTGAAGTGTATTTTTAGACTTTAGGAGTTAAAAAAATATACAGAGAATCAAGCAAAGGAAAGCAGGGACCTTGTAGAGCACTTGCTGTCAAGCTCCCGTGGGACATCATGTGTCTGACTCGATGCTGGGAGCAAGATGTAGAGGTCAAAGGTTAGTTCTCACAGGAAACAGAAGGAAGTGGTGTTTGTGTTCACATACTGCAACTCAGCTTTTACAACAACAATGGCCCAAATTGTGTGTACACCAGTCAAATTAAGTTTTAACAAATGTGGATTTTACAGGTCAGCTTTGAGACATCTTCAGTGGTCTAAAGACTTGTGTCTCACAGGAAAGAGCGTCAACAGGCAGTATTACTACAAGACTGGGTAGCGCTTATGGTAATATGGTACACAAAGTTGAGTACTGACAACTTCTAATGCTGCTACTGCTTCCTAAGGAATGAGTGAGAAATAAATCAGGGATGACAGTTAGTGATATGTTAATAAGTTGTTCCTGAACAGCAAAGACTATATAGTCTATAATCTCTGAACCCCATCAGGTGGCCCGCAGGCCAGACACCTGTCATAGCATGTGAAATAAAGAGAACAACGTAACAAACTAAGAACTCACTGTTCTAGATTTATTTTGGCCTAATTTCACACCATACACTTAACCTACAGCGCCATTGCAAGACCATGACCTATCACATAATGATGCGCTCTGCTTAGCTAATGTGAGTTACAGATGATCAGTTGCTTTCCTAAACGAAGAACATGGCCTGCACAAAAAAACACTAAGTTGACACCAAGAAAACCGTTTAAACAGTTTAAGTTTGACTGGGCTGATGAGATTAGTTTTATTTTACAGGACTGCGTCGATGCTAAACTGACATGCTTGATATTCACGCTGACTGTAGCTGTCTGCAAATCAGAGAATCTAAAGCTGTCACACTGATTGGTGAGTGAACATCCAATTATTTTGGTCCATTTGTAAATCTTATTGTTGTATGATAACAATTACAACAATAAGACTAATAGTTTAATTTGTAAAGCACTTTTCATTCTTTTTCAACCCCCATAGCACATTAGGTATACTGGCAAAATGTACAAACTTTCAATTGTGTTCAATGAACAACTCAAACAAGTACAATTTGAATAGCTCAACACAACTAATATTACAAGTGGTTTCTCACACAATATGTCACTTTTAATGACTTGGAAGCACAGTTCACAGTTGAAAGCTAAAGGAACACTGGCTGCACTACCTGGACGTGGCAGAAAGAGGAAGCTATCAACAGCTGCCACCAGATTTCTGAGGAGGCAGGAGGCCAAAAACCTTTGAGCGACTGCAAAGATCTGCAGTAAGACTTGGTGGCAGCAGGCACTGAGGTTTCAGTTTCTACAGTAATAGCTCCAATATGCTTGAAACCATATAAATAAGCCACAGACATTTTGGGATTCCTTTCTGTGGAACGTTGAAACAAAAGTAAAGTTCCAGTGGTTTGTCAGCGGTATGTCTGGAGGAGGAAGAATGAGGCATGAAAAGAACACCAAGCCTACAGTGAACTATGGCGGCAGCTCTGTGATGCTCTAGTGCTGCTTTGCTTCTTCTGGCACTGGAAACCTGCAGCGTTTGGAGGTCACGATGGATTCAAGTCAAGAAAATGTCAGCCCATCTGTGAGGAAGCTGAAGCTTGGGTGTCATCGGACCTTCCAACAGGACAATGATCCGAAGCAAACCTCCAAGTCCACCAAGGCTTTGCTTCAGAAAAAGTCCTGGAAGATACTAGAGTGGCCGTCACAGTCACCTGACTTGAATCCCACAGAAAATCTCTGATGGGATTTGAAGAAGGCGATTACAGTATGCCCAAGAATATTTGAGACCTAGAGACTTTTTTTGTCTGACTATGCATCACATTTGCAGCAGGTCATAACAGCAAAAGGTGCTCTACTAAGTACTAAAGATGCTTGTCAAGGGGTTGAATAATTTAGAGACTGCAGTAGTCATTAAAAGTGGCAGATTGTGTTGAATGTGGAGAAACAACCTGTAATATTAGTTGTGTTGAGCTATTTCAATTGTTCTTGGTTTGAGTTGAACACAGCTTAAGTGTGTACATTTTGCACTGGGGGTTGAATCATTTTGAGTGCACCTGTATGTCCCACTGGCTGCTGTGTATAAATCTGCATTACTCCTCAAGCATATTGTAACCACCATGTCTTCCATAGTGTTTTAATTAAACGGTTAGTTTATTTTGTTGTGTGATCCTCATCACAGGATTTGATAATCCCAGGCCTAAACCATTTTACCACCACCACTAGTACTGCTACTTGAACCCTGGATGTTTTGGCCCTTGACTTGATATTCTTGACATAATTTGGCCCTTGGGGAAAAGTAATTGGGGACGCCTGTAGTAGATAATGATCAGTTACTAAAGAGCAGACTGGGAAATGCTATATTAATTAATCATTATGTAATAATTAGTGCATCATCATACTGACCACTGTCTTCCTGAGTGGTTGTTGATGAATCAGAAACAAGATTTACCAAATTAATGATTAGTTACGCTTTTTGCACACTCCCATACAAAGTGATACATCATCACTAGTTGCCAAGTAGTGCCTCATTCCTCCATCATCAAGTGGTACATTACGCTGAGTAGTTACTAAGTAATCTCATATTATTTCACAGTTAGCCTGCTGATATCTTCAAATGTGTTGACTACTTTTACTACTTTGCCAGTATTCTTCTGTATGTAAGGTCAATAGACATACCATAATCCTTCGGAGGTAAAAGGTATTGGCTTTCTATTGACCATGCAATTTTGTCTTCCCATGTCAAAACTGACCCAGCCTGGTTTGACTGTTTATAAAGCATGTTGTCATAAACCTTTTTAGGCAACTTCCTTCTAACCCATTTTCATAATTTTAAACTATACACATTTCATGGTATGTAGACCTCATTTACATTTAATTATATCTATTATTATATATTTAAGTATGGTATGCACTGGTTTAGTAGGTAACCCACAACAGAAGAACAAATCATTCAAAAATGGACACTTATTTTGTTACACAAAAATGCAATGCATTGCCTTTTTTAAGAATGATAATAAGTATTGCATGAAAATTGTGCAATACCTTGTGAAGGTTGTCAACTTCCCCTTGATTATGGTTGCAGCCCAGGATGATCCCTGTGAAAAGTGCTCTTTAGAAGCACATTTGTTCTCTTTTTGCGACCATAGGACATAAGAGCACTTGTCTCAGTGAAAGAACACATAAAATCTAAATCAAACCCGGTCTCTTCCCACCAGCAGTCCAGTCTTACTGGTCCCACCATGGTCAGCTTTTTCTTCAGCAACTCTTTGTCCTTTTGACATTCCTCTTCAGGCTTTCCATCAGCAGGTTTACCAGTCTATATTTGAATGTTTCAGGCATAGTTTACTTACTGATTGAAGGCAAAGGACCAAGTCCTCATTCACAGTGGCGTTAGTGCTAAGATTATACATCAGTGGCAGGGGACAACCACTTGGTTTTTTTTGTTTGTCTCATTCAGACTGTGCTGGTCTTGTGTTCCAATCATTAAACTGAAAGACTCATGAGATAACGAAATATCATTGAGCCAGACTGGGGATGCCAGAAACGAGCCATAGCTTCTTCACTAGAAGGTGTGTGCCAGCAAGAATCAACAGACCTGGTTATGTCTGTAAGTCTATCCTGTCCACTTGTTGGCTTACACACCTTGCCCCCCCCCCGGTTTGTCATGTCCAGCACTGTCTTTTCAAATGCCTCTAGCTGAAATAGCTCAAAAAATGACTTTATGGCATCAATATAAGACACTGCATACTTTTGTCTTCTGCCACTGTGAGGGATGAAAGACCAGAGACAATTTCCATCCTATGGCTGGAAACCATCATTCATCTGAGGAGATTCCTCTTCCTCATCAGTAGATTCCTCTTCATCATCAGTGGAAGCATGATCCTGATAACGTTCAGTGTTTTGCTCTACTGCTAACACGTGGGAAAACTCTCAAAAGTAAATAAAGAGTAAATGAAGAGCAGACTCCTGTTCTGTTCCACAATTAGATTAACTTGCTACTTTCCAAATTCACAATGGAAGGACATCTTGTTTGTTCATTGTTTATTCCATTGTTTGCATTTATCACTTAAGGCAAACAATTAAGTTTGGTAAAGAGGCGCGTGTTGATGCTGTGGAGTTGCTGAAGGCTTATATTGCAACCCAGTCTCATGGAAGTTCATGAAATAGTCATGAAAGGTTAATCTATGAATTTGTGTCTGAGCACGAATTTCAAACCGATGTATTTCTATGGAATTATCTGTTTATATCACACCTTTTCTTCTGTCAGTAGGACCTGGAAGCACGTACGCTGTGCTGTTATCTCTCATTTTATATCTGTTTTTTAACTGTAACCGCTACATTACTCAACATTTAACCACCAGATTTGATCCTTATCCTCCCTGTATTTTATCAGTCCACATCGGTCCCCTGCTGGTCAACAACATGTGTTTAGTAAGTCAACAATTTGAGCGGTTTATGCTATGACCATCCATTTTAATTGATTTTTCCTGTGATACTGAAAAACCATGCTTTTTGTCAGTTTTCGATAGCAAAAGCAGCTCGACTGTTTCTATGGAGCTCCATTTTGCTCCGTTTTGCCTCACTGGCAGCACTTTCCTGTTAACTATTAACTAATAATAACTATCTATTTTCTTGTGCTTTTATTATCTTTTACGTGCAATTTAATTTTTCTGTGTTCATTGTGTTTTATGTCCCTGTAAAATGATTTGAATTGCCTCGAGTCTGAGAGGTGCTATACAAATACACTTACCTTGCCTTAAACATCTCACAAAAAACCCGACAACAATACGGCAGACCACCATTTGGAATTATTTCCTACTGGACTCAAAAACAAGCAAACATTTTTTCTGTTTTTTCACAGTGGAAGCATAATATATAAATTATAAAATGTGAAATTTATAGGATTTTGTTAAGACCAGAAGCACACCCAAGAAGATGGACCAAAATGTAAACAGATGATAAAAAGGTGCAGGAGGAGAGTACAGGTGGAAACGATCAGGGCGGGCAGATCACAGGAGTGGGAAACACACAAGGGCAGAAGGTCAAGGAGCCTGAAACGAGAGGGAAGAGTTGAACGACACAATAAAACAGGAAATACACTCCACAGTCCAGCTGAACTCAATAAGTCGGCTTTGTGTGTGCGTTGTCTGTTCCATGTGGGGACAGGTTTTGATGAAATCAGGTTTACAGTAGGGGTGGGACAAAAACGCAATACAATATATCACCACCCTTAAAGTGTTTTGTTTAATTGTTTAATTTAACATAGAATATTTTCAGTGATATAAGCCGTAACACTTTCCCAGAACATTATGTCTTTTCCATCACAATAAACAAAGTGATGGAAATGACATTTTGTCACCTTTGAAAACAATCTAATGCTACATTAGCATGCTAATGTCTGCGTATTAATTAAACACAAAATACACATTATAAAATGTTATTGCTCTTATTATTTCTATCTTTAAAGGATATACGAGCTGTTTGGAAATGACAACCAATAAATATATCTTCAATTTACCAAAAATATGACCTTGATGTTTTCTAATGTTAGTTCCCTCCATGGAGCAGCTTCGTCCTGCAGCCATGTGCTCTCCTGTCACATGACTACTGCTGTGATCACCAAGGGTACAACCCTTCAAAAAACTCCCACAACTTACAGTTTGCACAGCGTGATGGGAATGACAGTGACCCCAAGGGACAGGTGTTCTTTTTATGAAAAAATACATAAAACACTAATGTATCTTACAACACATGATACATTTCATTAAAATTGGCATGTAAGTGTCATTTGTATATAAAATTAATGTTAGGTCAATGTTAAATAAAAAAGATTAGCAGGGTTGACTGTCCAAAATGTGAGGACAAAGGATATACAGCAAGGACCACACATGTAACAGAAATAATGACTAGACCAGTCATTATTTCTTGGCATATACATTGACTTATTTTGTGTGTGTTCATTTTGGTGTTAAGTGAGTGCCACAAAGAGAAAAGATAAGAAATGTGTTTTTGTTCTTCTTATTTCTGCTAGGGACATAAACATGAAGATAGTTGAAGAATCACCAGTGTATAACACATGAAGGAGACCCAGCACAGCACCGGGTCACATGTTTGTTCATTCATCACCATACATACACACTGTTCACTGCTGCTGGCCACCAGCTGTTTGTCCAAATGAACGCTGTATTTCCCAATGATCTAAAATGCATTCCACATATAACAGCACCAATGTTTTTGACAGAACCTCGCCAGGTTTATGGTCCACACCCCCACGCGATCATGAGTGGAGCTCTGAGCGATAACTAAGCATGGTGACAGTGACTGACTCCGCTCTCTGCTGACACCGTGCGGCCTTCCGCTGCCATTACACCCAGCGCACTGTAAACAACACTACGTCACTTCCGCTTTCAGGTTGACAGCAAAACAACAGAAGCAGGAGCGACAAAAACACACACACACACACACGCGCGCGCCCACACACACACACACACACACACGCAGGGAGCGCTTCAGGGCTGCTTCTCTAACAAAATGAAGGTAAGCGAGAAACCTCGGTTTTCTTTTAGTGGACTGTAACAGCAGCTGTGTCAAGTCACAAGATATGTGCGGACGTGATAGAGGTATGGTCTGTGTGTGTGTGTGTGTGTGAGTGTGTGTGTCGCCCAGAGCAAGTTAACGTTACCAGCAGAGAACCCCCAGCACCCAGTGTGTCCTCACTGGAGCACCAGAGCCTGTCCTCTGGGGGGGGGGGGGTCCACAGCCTTAACCTCAGCTTCAGAGGGACTGAGGACTGATGTGTAGTTAGTGTGTGTGTGATGGAATATATTGGTTTCCCATCCTGTGTTCTTTGTGTCTTTGGAACCGAATGCTTCATTGTAGGTTTATCTTGGCAACAAATGATAGTTTAGGTAAATGTACAGTATGGTAGAATCAGAAGCTGCCGCAGGAATATTATTTCACTGGAATAATGTGTCTGAGACCCTTTTGGATTTAGTTTGATTGAAAACATGCGACGAGCCCATCACTGCTCCTCTGTGACCAGGGGGCCCAGCCATGATAGTTTGGGATACATCTCCAATACCTGCTTTGTCTACTGTTAAAATGTGACAGCCCCCACAAACATCAAGTGAGTTAATGTATGATATAATAAGGTCGGTAAGAGAGCAATACACACAAACGCACACTTACATGTTTGTGTGGATGAATCAGATGAATTCACATTATTGCCTTATTATTATGGTCTACTGAGATCAATTTGATTAAAAAGGACCTGGATTATCTTTCCTTCACACCATGGGTAAAGCAGTCTCACTGAAAGTATGTAATATTTTGTCTCCTAAGTTAACGGAGAACTTAACAGCTGTGTCACCCAGGAATACTGATCCACCTTCCTGTGGACGGCTCCTTCGGGGCTATTTCTTCTTCAGTAAATAACTTTTCTCTGCACAATTATTTGAACTCTGTAACGCTGAGTTGACGCTGTCTTTCAGGTGCTGACTTCACAGCAGGAGGTTGAGGAGGAGAGCAGCTCATCTCCGGTAGACTGCAACAACCACCACAACTGTGAGGACAGCGAACAGGAGGAAGTCCCCCCCTACCTACAAGAGGAACACCCACATGGTGTGGAACTACATTCATATACTAGATCTTGAGAATTTGCGATCTTCACAGGTCGACGTGGTTCCTGGTAACCAAGACCAGACCTTAGACCCAAGTCAGGCCAGGTCTAAATTCTTTTCCCAATGTATATCTGATAGTGTCAGGTATGTGTGTCAATATGTGTGACGTTAGAGTGGACATGGTGATGGGGCTGGTAGGATTGGAGAAGTTACAGTGATAGCTAGTGTGTTCTAGTGTGTGTGTGAGTGGACAAGGTACAATGTTCATTTATTTGTCCTACATAATCAAAAAAACTATTTTTTTATGATGTACAGAGGATAAATCAAAGAGCCTTACAGTCTCACAGAGATACTTTTCTACCTCTTGGCAGACGGCATCAGGGTGGGCAGGCTGTGGCTGGGGTGGATGTGGTCTTCTAGTATTCTTTGGGCTCTGCACAAGCACCTCATCGCAAAAGGATCACTGGTGAAGGAAATCTTCAGATTTAATCGGACTCTATCTTATCCAGCAATGTTTATTGATGCTCAGCTGAGGAGAACAGAGAACGAGACCCTGGCATGGAAATTTTGCTCTCATTAGTTTCCTGAAATTCCTCCACCCCCAATCCACTGACGTAGACAGAGGGGGGGGTGTTTTGCCTCCTTTTCTCTAAAATCAACGATGAGCTCCTTGGTTTCGCTGCCTCTGATCAGGAGGTTATTCTCTGTGCACCACAGAATGTTGGTTTCTTCCCAATAGGAATTTTCACTGTTCGTCCGATGAAGGTGGTGTCGTCTGCAAACTGCACAACAGAGTTCTCTTCGTGTCAGGGATTGCAGTCGTGGGTGTACAGTGGGAACACGAGGAGGCTGAGGGCACAGCCCTTGGGGGCTTAGGAGTGGAGGAGGTGTGATCAGCAGACTGAACTGTCTGAGGTCTATTTGTGAGGAAGTCCCATATCCAATTGCAGTACTATATAGGCCCAGAGTGCTAAGTCTGCCATCCAGGTTCATAAGGAAGATGTTTTGAATGCTAAAATCAACAAACATTCTGGTGTAGGTGTTACTTTATATCAAGGTTTGTGAAGGAATTTAAGATGGCATCCTGTGTGGATCTGTAGGCTCCAAATGCAAACTGGTGTGTCCAGGCTGGTTGGGATGTTGTTACTGATGTATTGGAGAACTAGTTCATTAGACCTACCTGCTACTACAAGTCAATGTGCTGCCATTACCATGGTTTTAGTGGGAGTGAGGTGGGGGGGGGGGGGTC
Source organism: Pempheris klunzingeri (assembly GCF_042242105.1). Taxonomy (NCBI): domain Eukaryota; kingdom Metazoa; phylum Chordata; class Actinopteri; order Acropomatiformes; family Pempheridae; genus Pempheris; species Pempheris klunzingeri. The sequence goes on from NC_092016.1 coordinate 27,729,445, forward strand.
AGGGTGTCCTACATATGTGAATGTAGTGCCTCTCTCTTTGTGACTCATCTCTGTTTGTCTGTCTCCGTCTGTCTCGAACACAGATAAGGACCACCCCGGGCTAGAAGGAGGAGTCATGTGGAGAGTCGGTGGCGGTCTCTTCAGCATGACTCGAAATGTTGTTGGTGCTACCCTGGGGGGTGTCGCGTGGGTAGGAACTAAAAGTTTTGAGCTTACCAAGACAGCCGTGACCAGTGTGCCAGCAGCCAGCGCAGGATTGGTCAAAGGGAGCGTCTCCATGGTTACGGGAGGTGTTGGAGCAGTGGGATCTGCGGTGGCAAGTAAAGTCACACTGAAGAAGAAGGACAAAGCTGACTGAGGGACAGTGGGCAGTGTGTGTGTGTGTGTGTGTGTGTGTGTGTGTGTGTGTGTGTGTGTGTGTGTGTGAGAGAGAGATCCTAACAAGAGCAAAATACCTCGAAAGCTTGGAAAGGGTTATCATCACAGTTCTTTAGATTAAAGCAGTGTATTTACTCATGCAGCTACAAAGATACAAATGCAGCTAGATATAATTCACTGTCAGTGGAAGTTTGCAACACAAGGAAGAAGGGCCATCAATGGTGCAGAGGTGCAACATACATGGGGAGTTTAGAAACGTTTAACTTTATGTAAATGTCCTATAATCAATGGTAACAATATGATAAATTGCCACAGAAAATGAATATTCTCTGAGAACAATTACCCAATCAGAGAATTGTACCAACTTCAGACGAAGTCCCAATGATACCCTTTTGTTTTTGAATCTGATATTCCCTCTTCCCCCATGAAATTAGGATGTGATAGGAATTCATAGCCTGGTCTACATCATTCTGAGTCTGAAGTCATTTTGAGTTTCACTAAGCCGGCTTTAGCCAGCATGCAATTAGCAGAAGTTAAGAGGTTCTACAGAGAATTGAAAATTCAGTAATATGGAAAATATATGTTTTAATGAAGAAAATGTTGATGATTTGATCTGGAAATACTGTCAGCAATAATTCGACAAGGTGCTCTGATGTGGAAAGAAATAGGAATATTTTCCCGCAAAATAAGACTTCCCTCCTCGGGGAACTTTTTCCCGTTTTTCCATATCATGGCACCTCAGAGGACATTATCACTGTTGTAACATGGACAAAGAAACAAAAGGGACGTTGTGATCAGTTACTGAACAGAGATATTTGAAGCTGTCATTGCTTGGCTGGGCCAATAAGCTTCATAACTAGTCTAGTCCTCCTGCCTTGAGTCAAATATTTAGCACTGCCAAGGAGCAACAGTCCTTTTACTCTGGCTAGATACAGTCAGCAGGAGACGTGTTGTTAACATTGCAAAGTAACTCGTTGCCAACACAATGGTGTGGAATAAATATGCAGTGCCAAGCAAGTATTTAGTTATTGGTATGGATGCATGTAGCCGTTCAGAAAGAACTTTAAACTGGACAAGAGCTATTTACAACCACCATGCAGTCTTGGGTATTAATTTGGTCCAGGACCAACTTAAAATTGGGGAACGCAGTTCAGAGATGTGGAACCAGGCTCACACATTTCTGCAGGGTTTGTAATGCAGTATAGGTGTAGATCTGGGCGCGGATTGTAGGACATTTTCCCGCCAATGTTAGGATTCTGCTCCACTATCCCTACCAGTGTTTTAATGAGGTAACACTTGACCTTTGCTGATTATAATATAAGATGTATATGTACATTTCAGGAGTAAGCTGTTAGCTAATCTGTGAATCACTGCTCAGTCATGTCGGTTTAACATCAACCAATGTTGTTATTGTGACTGAAAAAGGTGAAAGATGGAGGATATCATATCCTATTTCAAAGAAGACCCACAGTGTGAGACATAGCATCTGTGATAAGAAGGTTTAGTATTTAAAGATGAGCATTCTTCTTGTAAGCCTTATGTTTAGAAAACAAACACCATCACTCCTCCTCCCTTTGCTCATGTATGGATAAGCAGTTCTTATTATATGGATCATTATGACATAAACATGATTTGCATTCGAGTCATATTTTTGTCATTAAAAACCTGGTAGCAACTCATCCAGCACAGAGTCACGGTGGAGGCAGGTGGAGGCAGGTGGAGGCAGGGCTGCAGCTGACCTCTGAAATGACTGGCTATATGTCAATTGATTGAGTTTTGGATTGGTTTAAAGGCGAGTAAGACAGGTTGAAGCTGAACTTTTCTGCATAATTTGTGAGTTGTGTAGTCAAATCAACAAAGTTAAAAGAGTGGACAGAGCCTCAGAATTGCAGGAGACGTTTGAAACCGAGCAGGTTTATACTACACAATATTTTTGTATGTTAAAATGGTGACTGGATCAGATGAAGCAACTGTAGAGTCATACATTATAGCTGTGAATTTACTTCACGTTGATTCCTAACCAATCGCTGTTTTATGACGCACAGGGCGCATCTTTCAAGAACAAGAATGTAAACAAACAATGTTGTCTGAAGTGATGTGTATCATGCTCCCTTTCTCCAAACTTCCACCTCACAGCACCAACAAATCCATTCCTCTTTCAGATAGGGCTAGAATTTTTGTGTCACTGTCTGATTTGCAATATATAGGCTGTTTCCAGCAGCTAGTGTGTTTTTACTGTATGTTTACATTTAGTATTGAGATTATGTACCTTTACTTGATATTATTTCCACTGATGTATGTGTACATGCATGTCTTAGCCATTGTCTTTGCTGCCAACCTATAGATTAACTGGAGCCCGTATCGTAGCTCCTACGTGTATCTGTTCTTACATGCAGAACACAAATTTTGGTAGAGCACCATTTCACAAATGGTACTGGGGGATAAGTTTGTCACAGTTTTGTCACAGTGGAATTTGTGGTTGTTAGTTAAGAATGATTGTGAGGTTTTTGTCAGCCATGACACAGTCAGCAGAAGAAGCTTTTATTTGGCCAAGCTGCCCAAATAGAATCAGTGATTTTGTATTTTCCCATTATCCTAAATGTGCCCGGCAAAACAGCAATAACATGGTAGCAGCATGTAAATGTACAGATCAAAGAGACCCGTATTTGACTGTCAGTATGGGATCATGACTCTAGGAAACTTTCAGTGAGTGAGATTTTTCTGAAAACATTTGGAGATTATTAGGAAATGACATGCCAATAAAATATTATGTCAGAGCGAAAAGAGCTACAAAGTGAGCAAGTATTGATATTATATTCATTTGGTGGCCACGAACAACACCTGGAACACGATAGAATGCTGATGTTACTCTTTGTTTGCTGGTTGAAATGTCACAGCTGGATGTAAAACAGCTGCTAAATGGTCTGTTACATGAGGATAAACTTTTTACAGTAGTATACATCTAGAAGACTATCCTGTCCCTTAGATTGTGGTAGTATTAAAACCAAACTCTGTTTGCATTTGTGTGAATTTTGTGTGAACTGGACTGTTGAAGTGAACCCACATTTTTATAAGTAAGAAAATAAGTCATTCTACATTGTGGCATGCTTTAGAATGGTGTTTCTCACATATAATAGGCTTTCTCCTGTCTCTCCCTCTTTCATGTTACATAACCTGGATTTCTTCTCTGTCTCCCTCACCCTCTCTGGCTCTTCCTGGGTTAAGATGCCTCTATGACGATTTTCAGACCAAGCAATTTTGTGTATTATAGATTTATTTTTGCAAATGGGATGAGTCTGTATTCTGTTAAATAAAAGCTGGTGTTTTCTGTCATGTCTTCAGTTTTATTCATATAGTCCAGTATCACAAAACTTGCCTCATAGGGCTTTACAATCTTACACTTTTTCCTCTTTCTCTTGCAGTGTTGATTCTGGAGGAGCTCCCAGATTTGTAGCCTCTAACTGTAGTTAGGAGCACACTGGTTTCTTTAGATTCATTTAGGTTATCTTAGCCTGGCTTGTAGCCGGTAACTAGCCTTAGCAGTCCAGACCAACTCTGCTGATGAAGGATGGTAGTGTGGGCGTCGGGGCACTCATTAACAGGAATGTTATTTCCTCTTAGGCAGCAATTATGCTGCAACCTGAGCTTCTCTGGACACCTTTACACTGATTCCTTCTACTTACCACTCATAGCATGCTTTACTGTGGTTGCAGGTAGGCTAGATGATATATTGGTAATAATATATATATTACCAATTATATTGGTAAGAAGAAGATCTTCTTCTACCATAACACCTGCAGAACTACGTCATACTGGCACAGGTTACCCACAAGGCACCTTCCTTAAAGGGGAAGGTCCTCTAGTAACTACAGTGGCCACAAGATGAGTCCATAGACTGTTTAGATAGGAAGTGTAGATGAAGGAAATGGGCATAGCCTCTCTGAGAACCATTTTCAAAATTGCCATCTTGGTTTTACGGTTGGTTAGCCTGCCATAAAACCTAACCAATCGGAAACAGTGATTGCTTAGTCACAAGGTAGTCACTCATTTATCCTGTATTTTATTCTGAATAGGACCAGAATTTACTAAATGAACATCATGCTCTCTTGTTGAAGACTTGAAACTAGCTGTTGAGGGCACATACTCTTTACTCTTTACATCCTCTTTATGGAAAGCGTCTTGAGATAACGCTGTTGTGAATTGGCACTATATAAATAGAGATTGATTGATACTCATTAGAAAAATGTTACTGAGGTAAGAAATCAAGTGAGACTTCTTTCTTTGTCTCCCTCTCCTTACTCTCTCACTTACACAGTGGGTTCATTTTTCAGACCCAGAAGCAACATCCACTACAGATGTGACGTTCGCGAACGAGTCGAGTCTTTGAATGGCTCTTTAAAGTGAACGATGAGAACCGATTCGCAGTTGCGAGCCGTTCTTATATGCAAATTGCCTGCGCTGCCTTCATGTGTCACCTGTGTGCCCCACGAGTCTGAGCTGTCCACACTGCCTTCACCTGAACGACTAATGACATCGAGTTTGAGTCGTCCACAGCACGCTGCATTCACGTGAACGCAGCTACAGATGCGCAGCATCAGGGGAGGAGATATTAGTGAGCGCCGCCCGACTGGACTGAAGAGATTCACATTCAGGGAGCAGGAGATATTAACGACCGAAGAAAAGTTATTTGTTATTGTTTCCATTGTTCGGATGTGGATTCGAGTCAAGGAGCTGAGTTCCTGTTTGTAAAGTAGTTCAGGTGAACACACACCAGGTAGTTTAGTACAATTATGCATTCACATTTGTATCATGTCCTAATTTCTATTCTAGTTATATATATATATATATATATATATATATATATATATATACTTAATTATTATTTTCATATTTTTTCTGTATTGTTAACATGTTCATGTGTGGAAAATTTCACACTAAAGTTAATTTGCATGGAAGTTATCTGCAGCCTGCATAGCTTTATTGTGCCACAAAGTTTTTTAGGTGAGGGGAAAATTCAAAATAGTGATCTCACTGTCAAAGCATGTTGGTATGGCACCATCTTATGGAATGATTACACTGAAAACACAAGCCAAATGAAATTATAATCAATATTTCAGAATAGATAACAAGTTACCCATGGTTGACTTCTAATAAATAAATATAACAACGAGTCGGTCGTTTGAACGGCTCTTTTGAACGGCTCTTTGAAAGGAACGGCTCCTCAAGATCCCTTCAAAGAGCCATAAATCCCATCTCTAACATCCACTTCATTTAGGCCCTATACAGTGTGGTGGAATTGTGTCAGTATCTGATTTGGCTCAGATAACTATCATCGATCAGTTGTGTGGTGGGGGTGGGGTCAAAGGGGTCATGGGAGGTAGGAACAGCTGTGGATCTGGGAATGGGAAATGTGGCTGTAACCCAAAAAAGCAGAGGTATTCTGTCACACCAGCATCAGCAGGTTGGCTTGGCTCCTTCTGGAAGTAACCAGTCACGTCACAGGTCAGTCAGCTTTTGATTCAGTCGACCATCATATCCTCCGCAACGTCTCCACTGCAACATTGGCAGCACTGGCTCCGCCCTGGACTGGTTTGCTTCTTACCTCTCTGGGAGGACTGAGTGTGTCAGTCTGGGAGGTGCTAGATCCCACACACTTCCTGTCACATACGGTGTCCCTCAAGGGACTGTTCTCGGTCCAACCCTGTTCACACTCTATATGCTTCCACTTGGCCGAGTCATCAGCAAATATGGGATGTCCTTCCATTGCAGTGCTGGTTTATATTTAACATCATCAGTGATGCTGCAATTTAAACATACAGTAGCTGTAGTTACATGGACAATATTTCTTCAATCCAATTGAAATCATTGTGATTCAATTAGAACAAATGTTGACATAGTAACAAGTGCTAATATTTCCTACTTAAAGGATTATCAAATGGTTACACCACCCACCTCAACCCAATTGAAAAATACTTTATCCATTCTCTTCTGATTGAGGCAGTGAAAATAGGCATATATATATGTATATATATATATAATATTAGGGTCCATGTAGCTAATGATTTTACACGGTAGACCAGTGATCTGTGTAGAGACATCTATGTAGTAACACAGATCTGACACAGAAAATCTGGCACACATCCACAAGTCACATTATTATTAAAGACTGGAGGTGTTCAGACAGAGCTATGCATCGAGTGTTTTGGCTGTTGCCGTGATATTGGGGGCATTCAAAGCCTTTGACAATTGAGAAAAGTAGAGGCAAATTTAGAAAAGTAGAGGCTAGCAATGCAAACAGTCAGGTGGGGGATGTGTTAGGAAAACGTCATTGACAAAAGTCAGAGGGAGACACTTTTACTCCGCTAATAAACGGAATGATAGCCGAATAAGAATAAAAATGCCTTGTGTAACCACCTCAATCAGAAGAGACTGGCCTAATTGGTGATGTTGTTGAGGGATGGAGAAGTGTTTATCTTCTTCTTTCTTGGTTCAAAATTTTTCAGTCTTCAAAAATTGAAAATCAGGTCGTTCAAAACGGCACCAGGAGACTTCAGGATTCGGAGCAATAGAGGTTTGTTGTCAACAACAAAGCCCGAGACCCGAACAGTTCTAACACACAATATATGGTCACTTCTTTTATAGCCCAAAATCTGCTGAGTTGGCAGGATGATATTATCTACCTGCCCCCTTGCACCTGCACACTGAGTCATCATGCCAGTTTTACACTATTACAGCGAATTCTCCACAATCTACCCAGATGTCCAGGCAGACTCCGCTATGCAGAGTCAAAATTCTTTTTTACACTATGTGATATCTCAATATTTGATACTACAGTGAGAGGCGTGATATAAAGCTTTGATAATCCGTTCGGAAGGAAAGCAATTAACATTAACATTTATTCTGATTATTTATGTCTGGTTGGAATAAATGTATTCTTTCCACATGTTTGCCCATATGGGGTTAACCATTACATCTTCTTCTTCTGTTATATTTACAGCAGATTAGACCAAGGCCCCAGGCCTTGAAGCCAATTTGACATAGTGGCCAAACCCTGTAGTTACTTCTGGGTACATCGGGGGCCAGAAAAGCATTTTTCCCACACACAATCATGGGAAACGTAATGGTTGTAAAACATTGGATAAATTATTTGTTTTAACAGAATTTGATCCGTTTGACTTCTTCTCTCGGGGTGTAAATAAACCCACTCACTGTTTTAATCTCACCTTCACCCTTGGCACGTAGCGCTGGAACTGAACATTTAATAGTCTTTCCACAAAATCCTAAATCCTTGATCTTCTTGCTGATATTGCTGCAGGCTCACTGTGAATGACTCTTGACTCCAGTGCCCCTCTAAAAAAGAAAATGATAACATAAAAGAGCTTAGAATGTTGGTATAACTCCCAAATCTACAAACCAAAGAAAACATTGCATAAACTTGAGAGGATTTCTATACCACTTATCCGTCAGGGTTGCAGGGTCGCTGGAGCCAATCCTAGCTGACTTCGGGCGAGAGGCTGGTTGCCAGCCAACCGCAAAGCCAACACATAGAGACAGACAAACACTCACGCTCACACTCACACCTATGGGCAATTTAGAGTCACCAATCAATCTAATGTGCATGTCTTTGGATTGTAGGAGGAAGCCGGAGTACCCTGAGAGAACCCACGCAAACACGGGGGGGACCTTGCAAACTCCTGTCCAAACCTGGATTCGGAACCTTCTTGCTGTGAGGCAACAGTGCTAACCACCGCACCATCAAGCTGCCCCGACAGCACTGACCATGACATCCTATTACAAGGACTTGAACAAGGAACCACATTAACTTTAATTCCTATTTAGCAGATCTATTTCAGTTTGTGCATGTTAACAACAAATCCTCCAATCACACAAAAGTTAGCAAGGGAGTTCGACAAGGTTCTGTACTTGGACCAATACTATTCACCTAATATATGCTTCCTCTAGGGAATATCATCCAGAAACACTCCAGAAACTTTCATTGTTATGCAAATGATACCCAATTTTACCTATCAATAAAGCCAAATTAAACCAATCAGTTAACTAAACTCTAAGCCTGACATTAAGTCATGGATGACTAGCAATTTCTTGCAGCAAAAGTCAGACAAATGTGAAGTTACTATCCTTGGCCCTAAACACCTTAGAGTCTCATTTTCTAATGATATAACTACTCTGGCTGGCATTACACTGGCCTCCAGCACCACCATAAGGAATCTGGTGTCATGATCCTGTATTTTGTCAAGTTCCGTTTTTGTCTCGTCTCATGTTGTCTTGTCATTTCCGGTTTTATTTTGTAGTGTCATGTGTTTCCTCGTTTCAGTTACTTTACTTCCTGTCGTCTGATTGTCTGGCTCCTCCCTGATTGTTTCCACCTGTTCCCCATTACCCTGTGTATTTATTGTCTGCGTCTCCCTCTGTCCTGTGCCAGTTCGTCATGTTCATTGTCGTGCCTTCCTGTGAATTCTGGTTCTTGTATTTGATGTTTGGAGTACTGTTTTGGAGGTTTGGTTATTTTCAGTTGCGTACTTTGTTTCAAGCCTTGTCTTGCTCCTTGCTTGCAGTCTACCTAGTCATTTTTAGTTGCTACTTTGTATTGTATTTTGAGTGCCCTTTCTGGCCTGAGTTTTTCTGTTACGTTTTGCTTTTGTTTTGTTAGATCACTCCTGTGTTTTTTCACGGAGTCGCCTTTTGGTAGTTTTAGGGTTTTTGTCTTGGTTCCTGTTTTGCCTTTTGACTTTATTTGAGTCGAGCATGTGGGTTCCTCAGTCTTGTCTGTCCGGTTCTTGTCATCTGGGAATTATCTTTGATCAGGAAATGTCCTTTAACTCCCAAATAAAACAAATTTCAAGGACTGCTTTTTTTTCAACCTATGTAGCATTGCAAAAATCAGGCACATCCTGTTTCAGACAGATGCAGAAAAGATAATCCATACATTTGTTACTTACAGGCTGGATTATTGCAATTCCTTATTATCAGGCTGCCTTAAAAAGTCTCTAAATACTCTAGCTGATCTCCAAAAATGCAGCCTGCTTTTGGTTCCAAAAGTCTCTAGTATGTGAGGCAGAGCATCAGGCTTCTCTCCTGTGGAACCATCTTCCAATTTGGGTCCAGGAGGCAGCCACCTTCTCTACACAGAGTAGGCTAAAAACTGTCCTTTTGGACAAAGCTGTATAGTTATTGTTATGCTGCTATAGGCTTAGCCTGCCGGGGGAATGATGCATACTGATGGAGAATGAGGGGAGGAGACAAGAGCTCAGTGCATCAAAACATTCACAATGAGTTCCACATAATAGCAATATATTTCTATATTATGACATTTTCTTGCTCTCACTATGTACCAGCTTATTCAGTTTTTAATACTTTATACTTTGCTATCTTACATCACAAAAGTTTCTTGTCATTACACAAAATGAGCACAAATCATTTTAAGTTGTTTTATTGTTATAAATGAAACATCCACATGTTGTTATACCAAGGAAAAGATCCAGTCAGTGCCTAAAGAGTAGACATTACACCAGCTAGAAAATTCACACTAACTAGTTTACATGGTTTGATTTGATGAAGTTAAATTTTCTGCATTTTCTTTCTTGGGTGAGACAAGGCTTAAGCATCAAAACGTCTGAATTTAAAGGTTGTGTAGGAACGTGAACAAAGACATGAAATATGCTGACCACAAGGAAAATAGACATTTTGGACATAATGGTCATTTTTATTTCCTGCATGTTTAGATTTATATAGTTTTTAATCTGGACAAAAATATATTTATAACCACCTTCCCTTTATAGAAACCAGCTGTTATTGAAAAATATAAGCACTTGTTGAGACCTATTTTTTTTCATGTGTGGATGGAAAAAAATCCTGAAGAAAAGTTATACATTATGACATTATTCTGGTCCTCCCAGTCGTGGATACAGTGGATACAGTGGTTACAATTGCGCTCAAAATTATTCAAACCCCATTGCAAATTAGGCATATTGGCAAATTTTTAAATATTTCAACTGTGTTGAACAACTCGAGCAAGAACAACTGGAATAGCTCAACACATCTAACGTTACAGGTGGTTTCTCCAAATTCAACACAATAAGCCATTTTTAATGACTACTGCAGTCTCAAAATTATTCAACCTTCTTTTCAAGCATCTTAACTACTCAGTAGAGCACCCTTTGCTGTTATGGCCTGCTGCAAATGCACAGCCAGACACCAGGTTCTGACAGAGTTCCTAAGGAATCTGAGCCCATCCCTCATGGGCAACAGCCTCCAGCTCTCTGATGTTCTTGGGTTTGCCTGCTGCAAATGCCTTCTTCCAATCCCACCAGATTTTCTATGGGATTCAAGTCAGGCAACTGTGACGGCTACTCTAGTGTCTTCCATGGCTTTTTCTGAAGCCAAGGCTTGGTGGATTACCATGCTTCACTGTCAGCACTGTCCTCTTATACACTCCTCAGACATACCGCTGATCTATAGACCTGAAAAGTTCCAGTATTGTTATCATTATTGTCATTATTATTATATTATTATTGTATTGCTCCACAGAACAGAATCCCAAAACTTCTGTGGCGTATTTATATGGTTTCAAGCATGTTGGAGCTGACTTATCTTGTGCTTTTAGGTCAGTAGTGATGTACGTCTTGGAGTTCGGACAAGGAGGCCTTCAGTGTTTAGTATGCACCTTACTGTAGAAACTGAAACCTCAGTGCCTGCTGCCACCAAGTCTTGCTGCAGATCTTTTGCAGGTTTTTGGCCTCCTGCCTCCTCAGAAATCTGGTGGCAGCCGTTGATAGCTTCCTCTTTCTGCCACGTCCAGGTAGTGCAGCCAGTGTTCCTTTAGCTTTGAACTTGTAAACTATGCTTCCAACAGTGTCTCTAGGAACACTCAGTGTTCTTCTTCTTTTGCTATCTTTTTCTACCCTTTTTCTTGTTTGTGCAAGGCAATGATCTCCTCTCTTAACTTTTGACGTACCCATGTTTCTAACATGAAACGTCACTGTGTACAAACCCCTACTCAGTCTGGGTATTTGATGTGTCCTATCACAAGCACACCTTATGCAACTAATGAGGTCACTTATTTAGGCTTCTATTTTGGGGGTGGAGTAATTATGAGACTGCAGTAGTTGTTAAATGTAGCATTTTGTGTTGAATTTGGAGAAACCGCTTGTAATATTAGTTGTGTTGAGCTACTTCAGTTGTTCTTGTTTGAAAGTTTGTAAATTTTGCCAATGCACCTAATTTGTAATGTATTTATATATTATATATATTATAATGTAGTGCAACTGTATTTGGTATTCTCTACTGACGATTAGAATCTGCGAATGAGGCAAATTTGTGATTAGGGAAACCAAAACAGGTTTAATTCAGCATTGAAAAACTATTAAAAAATAATATTGTATAGCTACACAACAAACCATAACGTCTTATGTAAATTCAAGGCCGTTCCAACAATGACATGATCAATAACCACATGGAGAATCTGTGGTGATGGTTGTGCCAGTCCACGGCCGACTATGTGGGACATCAAATGACTATATTATCATTTTAAAGATGAAAATAAATCTTGTCATAATGTTATAGTGTAATAACAAGGAAAATTGCTTTGTCATGTAGCAGGAGAGAAAATATGATATTGTTAAATGAAAATGTGTTGATAGGGAATGGAATCTATGACAATGGTTTTTCTCCTTATAATGAGAAGCTGAGTAAATATTGTTTTGTTGTGGTGGCAGCAATACATACATACATGTCTGTCAAAAAAGTCTACATGGTTAACCACGTTGCTATTGTAATGATCAATGATATGAGTTTAGTTTGATTTAAAGATTGTGACCCCCTTAAATGATCAAGCTGGACCATCATGTTGCTTAAAATATGTCAAATGGTGCTTTAGGGTAAAACGGCTGGAACTGAGGTAGGTGATTAGAGGTGGGTAGATGGATGGATGGATGGATGGATGGATAGATAGATAGATAGATAGATAGATAGATAGATAGATAGATAGATAGATAGATAGATAGATAGATAGATAGATAGATAGATAGATAGATAGATAGATAGATGGATGAATGGACACAGCTCTTTTTCCACCACACACACATGGATAGTGACAATATCCAGTCATTTCAACAGTTGACTATATAATCTGTCCTCCATCAACTACCGCTGGTTTGCTGGTTTCTTAACCCCACATTTGATGTATGTATGTCATCAGTTGTTTAAAAAAAAGGCAGGAACATCTTGTCCTCCACCAAAGAGTGTGAGAGGTTTCTCAGTTCTCTGGGGTGGAAGACTGTCTTGTATCCAAGAAGCTCAAGAAGTGGTTGGCAGGCAGTCTGAGTGTAAACCACCATGTCGAAGGACAGCTTCACCCTCCAGTTCTCTGCATTAGCAGCAGAGTCCCGAACTGTGGTGAATTTCTGTCGGGATGAAAGATCACTGCTGCCCCGGGTGTTGTTGATGATCCAACTCTCCACACTGTGGTCTAGAACCAGACCGAGGAAGCTGTAGAGCTGCCTGGTCTTCTGCAGAGGAAACCTGGCCAAGTCTTCATACCTGACCAACGATAGGGAAGGGAGAGAGGATCACTCAGTAACAAATAACAAATAAGTCATTTGTTAGTTTGACCATTCCATAAATGAGTCATGTGACAGTGCTTCCTGTGGTTCAGGTTTAGTAAGATATAAGCAGTTCAAACTACATGGCAAATGCAGCAAACAGAATGTGGTCGTGGATAAAAAAAGGAAAAAAACGCCATGTTGACTGTTGCTTGGACATTTGACTTAAACAGCAGTGCTGTATTAAATAATGACATAACGAAGTGGACAGAGGACAGCTACTATTCAAAATAAGATATTTTGAGTTTAAAAAACAACTTAAAACAAATCAGGGAAATGGATCATCTAAATATAGAGAATAGTATACAGTGATTTCTGAATCCGAATTGTCATTTCCATTTCAAGGTCTGCATGAGCTACCTGGGGGTTTTCGATCGTTATTAAGGTCTCCCCTGCTTTTGGAAATATGAACTGTGATGATACTTTATTTATGGAAATATTTGTAGAAATAGTGTCTAAGCCTAAAGACTGGCAGTTGAGCGACATTGAGAACCAGAGTTGCGAGGACCTGCTGTCATCTTTCATGGTACATTACTGAGTATAGAATGTCAAACTGTATGACCAAGCATTTAAGCTGTCTGTGCCTTTACAACAGTCAGCATTTCAGAGGTTGTGTTGTATTGTTTATGTTGTATTCCACTTAGAAAGTGAAAGCTAGTTAACCAAGTGTAAAATTAGATGCGTAAATTAGATGAAATATTTAAAAGCACTATATAAATTTGGTGCGTGTTATTTCAATATCTGCTTGGCGCCATGTTAAATGGGAGATAGCAACCATGATTTTTAATACCTATAACCGGTCTGGAAAAAATGGGACTGTCATAACCACAGACTTACGGCCATTTGGCTCGAGCCACAAGCATGTCAAGAAAACAAGCAAGAAAGCAGAATGGGTCATCAAAAAACTAAAAAAGAGATTTTTAGGGCTAATCAAACAAGCTATTTTATCAACTGTGAAGAAGTTGTCCTTTTTCTGGCTGCTCCCTTCCGGGGCCGCCACAGCGGATGATCCGCTTGTAGATTTTGGCGTTAGTTTTTTACAACAGATGCCCTTCCTGGCGCAACCCTCGCCCATTTTTGGTAGCCGGGACTGGGAGGGAGTCGAACCCGGGTTCGCCAGGCCGATGGCATGCGCAATTATCCACTGAGCCACCGGCCGGATCAACTGTGAAGAAGACTAGATGAAATTTGTAGGAGGGATGTTTGTGGTTATGGAGTTCCTCCTGTGCCTCCTGGTTAAGGCGTTTTAAGGCAGAACGTATGGTGCAGTATAAACCTCCACGTGGTGACACGATCTGCACCACAAACTAACCACTTATTCATTGGCCCAACCATCACCCAAACTCAGCCCTGGAGAAAGTGCTTCATCAGAACTGAACACTAAGGCTCACAGGATGAACTCCTGTCCCTCTCACCTGAGAAGCATGTACCTCCCTCTGAGCCAGGCAGGTCTGGCCAGGCCTGTGGACACAGACCTGAGGAAATCCTCACAGACTGAGTTGATCTGTCCCAGGTCCAGGTTGTGGGGTCGACGTCCAGTCGCTCTCCACAGACGCCACAGCCGGTAAGTGTCTCGAAATGTCTCAATACGAGATGCCAGGATGCCACGTGGATCTCGAACAAGTTGGACCACCTGACCACATATAATAGCAACAGAACAGATGTCTCTGAATGTCTGCAAACACAGCATGTGTTTCTGGGGGGAGCAACAGCAGCACTACAGCAGCAGAAGTTGTAGGAATAGGTTTGTCCAGTTGTCATGGAATTGTCGAGGTACTCAGTATCCTCTTATAAATCTCTTCTTGGGACTCACTTTCATCGTATGGCTCTTTCTTAACTGTTGGTATTTGTTTATACGTAAGTGATGGATCTTATTTAATATTCTCTGTTTTGATTGTAAAGCACTGTGTCCCTTTGCTATTGAACAGTGCTATTTAAGTAAGATTCGTCATCATTCTATCATTTCAGTGGCAGGTGGCCAACAGAGGGCACACGTGGCATCCCACTTGCCACACAGCTTCATTCAGACTCAGCATGCTTAATAAACTATTTTTAACAACTGAATCGAGCGCTTTTATTATTTTTTGCTTTTAAGTATTTGATATGACTTCAAGTGAAGTTACACAGTGTGAAATCAACTGCACAAATGAACCTATTTGGTATTCTCTTTCCTAATGGCTGCTATCCCAGCATTCAGTACTAACGTTGGCTCAGAGGTAGAGTGGGTCATACATCAATCGGAAGGTCAGCAGTGCGACCCCCGGCTCCTCTGAGTCAGCATGTCGAAGTGTCTTTGGGCAAGACACTGAACCCCAACTAGCTCCTGAAGCAGCTTCAGTGTGTGAAAGAATATTCTCCTCCAGCTTAGATTCCTCCTGAATGAATGATGGTGAATGAGGATGTGACATAAAAGTGCTTTGAGTAGTCGAAATGACCAGAAAGGTGCTGTACAGACCTTTTTAGTTTAAAACATATCTTAATCTTTCTGAGACCCTGACCTTTCATTTCTTACTGGTTAGAATATTCTTACACAAATTATATGAGACAAATAAGGCCGAAAGTGAAAAGTATTCCAACCAACCCCAGTCCCCTCCACTCAACATGGCAGCAAAGATAAAAGAAATGATTCAGCTCATATTGTGCCAAATGTTAGTGGATCACAACATATCAGGTATGGACAGACAGACAGACAGACAGACAGACAGACAGACAGACAGACAGACAGACACAGGCACACACGACAGAATGACTGAGATGCAGAAGAGGCTTATCTTAACTGTTTTCCTACAACACTGACATTTTTCACTGTTTTCACACAAAATGCAAACCACTATTTTTGCAAACCTGTAAACACGGATGGCCGTAACGTTGTTCTGCACTATTAGACATGAAAATAGCTGCAAATCATTATTTTCCTGACACCAGTCTCAGGTCTACAGCTCTGAGTTGAATGGCCAAAACTGTAAAACGAAAGGAAGTTTTGTTTTAAATATAATACTAGCTGTGATTATTTCTCTACCTTCAGGTTGAGTCTTGGGTCCTCGATCAGTGCTCTGAGGTCGCTGATTTGGGGAATCCTTACTGTCTTGATGGCTACGAGGCGCTTTGCTCGACAGACGTCAGCAGCCAGTGACACATTGAGCGGCCCGCACCTCTTCACACACTCCCCCTCATCAGCCAGCACCAGGCTCTGCCCCTCTTGGCCCAGAGGAGCCTCACATAAAGGGGGGGAGCAAAGAGACCGGCCTAAAGAGAGGACACATACAATACAAGGAACTGTAAGAGGATGGCAATGCATCACAAAAACAGCTGTAGTATCAACATCATCGAGTGAGCGCTAATACGTGTCTCTTACTAGCTCCTCGTCTGAACAGCTTGTCAGTGGAGTGGTTGGCAGGGCGGGGGCGTATGTAACTCTCCAGACTGTTGAGGTGACAGTGGTACAGGGACCTGAGAAGGTCTCTGGCTGCCCCCAGCATCACCCTCCTCTCAGCCAGGTTCCGACTCTGTGCCAGTCGAGGAAGCAGCGCCAATTGGACATGATAGAGAGGCTCAAACAGGTAGAAGACCTGGGGTATGAAGAAAAGACCATATGATATATTACTTATGATAATCATTATCAAATCATATTTTCAATTCTTCATTTTATTAATAATTACAATTATATTATGTGACAGAATGAAGTTTCTCAGTGCGATCAATAAAAATGTAGTGCCTCCTAGAGACAGAATAACCATCATACTTCAGTGAGTGTCATCACCTGTCTCACTGATCAAGTGCCTCAGTAGTGGTTACTCTCCCTAAACAGGCACCACCACCTTGGCTCTGTATAGTTTCTCAGGTGCTCCATCCTCAAAAGCCCCGGACATAATGATGACCATGCACTGTGCAATTTAGATTATTTTAGACTGCAAAACCCAAACATTAGTTGGGAATATTAATTCCCAATTTATTGAATATTAATGCAGAATTTGACAGATGAAAAGCAACAATACTCTCTCTCTCTCCCTGTGTGTGTGTCTCTCTCTCTCTCTCTCTCTCTCTCTCTCTGTGTCTCTCTCTCTCTTTCCAAACCTCCACCCAACACAGACCCTGACAGAAGCCGCCCACATTGAGCCTGGGTCTGTTCCAGGTTTCTTCCTGTTAAAGGGGAGTTCTTCCTCCACTGTTGCTCAATCTAATATCTGATGCTGCTCATGTGGGAATTCTTGAATCCTTAATGTTGAATTCCTGAATCGTTGGGTCTCTCTCTAATTAAAGAGTTTGGTCTAGACCTGCTCTTTATGAAAAGAGTCTGGAGATAACGCTGTTATGAATTGGCGCTATATAAATAAAGATTGATTGATTGATTGATTGATTGATTGATTGATTGAATACTAATGCTTAGCAGGCGTCATTTTTGTTGGTGGCCAACCTGTGACACAGCTAACATCAGCCAGACTGCTGCCTAATGTTTTGCTGAATGGTAAATACTGTGCACAAGCTGTGGTGGTGTGATGAGCTCAGTTGGGGTTTGGCTTTATTATTTTCCTTTTCCACAGACTGATTCTTCTCATCATCAGCATTATGTACTCTTCATATATAGTTGTTAATGCATGTACGTTGGGTGAAGGACACACCAAATGATAGTGTCTTTGCATGTATTGAGCCTGATCATTTTGTTAAGCATCTACTTGTTTTTTAATCTACAGCCAGGGAAGCACAAAATCTTATAAAAGCAGCTTTCTTATGGCAAGTGGTTTTGACCCCACTGGTGTCTGGTGCTATCAGGGCTGTAGGTAATGCATGTTTGATGTAAACATGTTTATCATATTTGATATTTCTTATATTAACACCATGTTGTCATACATTGCCAAAACACATTTTCCTTCATGGTTTCTACCTCATATAGTGCAGCCATCAGCTGGTGGCTTGCAAAAGTGAATAGTCATGGGTCACAAGTGTCATTCAGAGGTCTTTTCTTGGTCGTTCTCTTCTCTATCTGACCAACAGGTTTCCATAACACCCTTCTCTGCATAGATCTGCAGAGATGTGTTCGGGTACCTTGAGGGATCATTCCTGCATTACTGGGTTACGATACCTCTCTATTTGTAATGTTCCTGTAGCAGCAAAGACTTAAGAAAGACAAGAGCAAAGTTATTTTACCCTTAAATTCAGGCTAAAATTTGACTGTAAGCATCAACCCTGGTGGGCTGTCACATCTTTTATCTGACCACCAAGTTTACTACAAACACCTCACTAACTGATTGTTATATAAGGTCCATTTTGCATAAACCCTCATGAGTTAGGTTAAGCTGCTGTAAACACATTTCAATTCAATTCAATTCAATTTATTTTGTATAGCCCAATATCACAACAGAGTTGTCTCACAATGTTCATTGAATTTGAACATTTGCAAATGTTTGGATAGTAGCTTTAACATTGTGCTAGAAACTCAGAACATTTACACCCTCACCATTATGTTCAATTTATGCAATTAAGATTACGTGATCTGTGGTCACATCCCAGTCAGCAGGTAGATGTGATTTAATTTTAGATGATCAAAATGTGCGGGGTCCATGAGTTAGTGATCAAACTTCAAGAAATTGTGAGAAATCACCAGAAGGCCCTAAAGACTGCAATCTTTTTTGTAACATATCCTGAAATATGTGAAGAAACCTTGCTTCACTGCGACCATTGGTCAACTGTTCAGTCTGCCACTCTATATTTTTCACATTTTCTATATCAGCTCCAAGATAAGGCTTGTTCAAAGGACACCAGAGTTGGTTCACTGTTTGTTTAGATTCTGTAGATAATATTTATTTTGTAATTCAGGGCTCTTTAGCATCAGGGTTGTATCTATAAAATTGAAATTTTGGTGAATAATTCAACTTTTTACAGTATTAGCTCCTCATAAACCTCCATGTGATTATAATCCAGCCTCAGTTCAGAAGAAGCCTTGGTAGTCTAGGAGCAAAGGTGCTGACTATGAATCACCATGGTTCACCATGACTGAATCCAACCAGGGACCTTTGTTCAATGTCATCTTCCATCTCCCAAGACTCCTTGCACTTTCCCTACTGTCAAGTCAACTTGGAACTAAAGGCATCAAATGCCTCAAAATAATTCACCCTTTTCCACACTCACTATGACATAATGACAAGCACAGTCATTTGTAAAGTTTTACAGGTGATTGGCACCACATTAAAGTCAACGAGAAGTCCAAATGAATTGCATGTAGAATGGTCAGTGGCCACTGCTGTCGAATAAAGAAATCAGTTCTATACTCTGTGTTGTCCTGAAGGCCTAGTGGTCTAACATGAGGGCTCTGTGTCTGCAAGCTCAACACTTCAAATCCAGCTGTGCCTACTCCTGTTTCTATCCACTGTCTGCTGAGAATGCTGCTCACACATATGTTGACATTTGTGGTTTAAAGGTTGTTTAATGCATATATGCTACATGCTGAACCACCTGTGGCTGTATTTGTCCCACTAAAGGGACAATGATAGAAAGGTACAATTCTCCTCAGTGCATATTTCTAAATACATTTTTGTTTTAACAAAATGGCATCCCAACAGGGGGTCCAGTGGACCCCATATTTAATTTTAGCCCAGGAGTTCATCCAGTGAACTGCATTTGCCGCATTAGACACATCTCAGAGATGATCTAAAGAAGCACAATATATTTTGCGGAGTGCCAATACAGTGGTTCTTTAATCCATCCTCAGATGTTTATCTGCTAAACACTGAAGTCATCAGTACGTCACTGAAAAAAGCATCATTACGTTCAGCGTTTTTGAAATCCACATTACATTCTAACCTCTGGATGCTGGTTGAAAAGCTGACCAACAAACGAGGAGCCGCTCCGTGTGGTGGCCAAAATGAGGATGTGGGTTCTTTTGCTGGCATCATGGGAGGGGAGGGACAAAGAGGGGGAGGGCATTGTGTGAGAGATGACGTCATCACAGCCTTGGTCTGAGCCTTGGAGCGTCTCCTGGCCCAATCGTGTCAGGTCTTTGAGGCTGCAGTTAACGGCGTGGCCCGTGGGTGCCAGGCCCACAGAGCACAGCAGGCTTAAAGGCTTGGTGGAAAAGGTGCGGATGGCTGTGTACTGGATGGCTATGGAAGCTAACGCTAGCAGCACCATGGATTTCCAAGAACACTGCATGGTAGCTGGGCAGATGCATCAGGAGGCCACGGCACCGTCTGCCAGACAAGGGGTCAAAGACAGAGAGACATAATGAGGACAGAGGACACATAGATGCTGACACTGTCTGTCCACTGACCGCTCTCAGTAACTTTGATTCCAGCATCTGATAAACCCACCGTACACTATGTACACAGCACAGAACAGTTAGACACCAGCCTGGTGAACACAGTGGACACGTTAGCAGCTAAAGAGCCAGATATTTTTCTCCGGGGTTGGTGAAGAGTGGAGACCAAAACTGAGTTAAAAGGAGAGCAACTATTCGACTGATTCATC
This sequence comes from Pempheris klunzingeri, assembly GCF_042242105.1. Lineage (NCBI taxonomy): Eukaryota > Metazoa > Chordata > Actinopteri > Acropomatiformes > Pempheridae > Pempheris > Pempheris klunzingeri. The sequence goes on from NC_092016.1 coordinate 27,749,904, forward strand.
AGGTGAATGTGAAAATGACTTCAAATGAACTCTACTAATGCTTAGCATAAGTTCAGCCTGGTGACGATCACTCTCTCTCTTTCTCCCTCTCTCACTCACCCTCTTCACATGGAACTCATCGGCTGATGTATTTTCACCAATGAAAGACTTGCTCTTTCCTTCATGAGCCAATCGTCTCATAGCCGTCAAAGTTTCAAACTGTTCTTTCAGACAAATCATTCGACACCCCCCACCCCCACCCCGAGCACCTCCACTTACCCCGACATTCCGCAATCACCTCCTCATTCAGCGGCCACTCCTCTACAATCACCAGAAGCCCACTCTTCATCATTCTCTCCCCCCCTCCTCACCACCACCTGTGTCTAGACTCTGAATATCAAATCATTTCATACATCTTTACTGTTTGACTTATTTTGATGGGGTCTTACCACCGGAGACTAAGTGCCTCTGTCTTGCACTTGTTAATACATCCCCTTGATCATTTGTCAGTTTCTAGTGAAATAAGTCTCTCCTGGTTGAAAAAGCTGCTGAATGTATAAAGGCAGCTTTTCAAGAAAGCTGTTCAATCATTTATCGACTTTTATGCTAAAATGTCAGTGCTGTGTATTCAGCTTACTTCGGCTGACTTTCTATTTATTTATTTCTAATTATATACAACAGTCCCCTAATGTTGTTATTCTCACAAAAGAAAACTCTGAGCTGCAGTGATTTAAGGAGAATTCAGTCAGTTCAGTGCGGACGTGTGTCGAAACTGAACTCAGGTGCTTCCAGTTGTCTCCCTGTTTGATTACCATCTGCTTAAACAATGATTAAAAATGATACTGATATACTTTACATTTATACGGCACACAGTTATAGTGTTTTATAGCTAAAACACTTATAACACAATGATTAAAATGAACAACTAGTCATAAATAAACACACACACTGTGAACACAGGGAGTACAATGTTACGTTAGAAGAACTGAAAATAATAAATGTTAAGTTAAAACAAATCACCAAGCAACTAAGAGAGCAGGTCGCTCAAGTGACATCAGGAAATCAGGACAATGACTCTGAGCTGAGTGTGCCACTGCTTTAGGGAAGACTGTTAAATCCATTACTATTATCATTATCATTATCATTATTATTATTATTATTATTATTATTAGATTATTATTATATCTTTATTCTTGGGAGTTTATTGTGGTCTTTGGTATTTGTATGAAGGTATTATGGGGGATATTACAGTTGCCCCCATGTGCTTTTACAATGGTCTGTGGGGGCAGATGTAACTTTGTGTTTCTATTGGATTGTTAGTAAGACATCTGATGACTGTTAATAAGCAGTAAGTACCTACAGAAGTCACCTACAGAAAAACTGAAACCAACTATTTCAAGAGGGTCTTGAGTAACAACATCAGGAGTCTTTGTGAAAAAGAAACTCTTTCCTTCCATGTTAGGCTGGTCTTCAGCTCTCTTAGATCACTCTCTTACTGTTCCCTGCCACAGCACTCAGTGGTTTACTCTCTAGTGAGTAAGAAGTTGATTTCTGATGTTCATTTCTCCTCATTATTAACAGGTGTAGTGACTACACCTGCGCCACAGGGCCTATGGCATGTTCATTACATGGGTAGATTATAATCCATTTTAGTACCTGTCTGTCAGTAGGTCTGTCTATCTATCTATCTATCTATCTATCTATCTATCTATCTATCTAGCACAGTGCATGAGCTCAGTCCGTCTGTCATCATGTCTCTCCATCTAGACATTCCTTGGAGATGTAACCTTATCTTTCCTCTTCGTGCTGCTGAACAGAACGCTGACACATCGCGCTCCTGTTGTCATCATGCCACATCCCCCCCAGATCCACATCCACAGGCCCGCTCCATCCGCTCCTTACCTCTAGTGTTTTCGGCGTCAGCAGCAGGCGGCGGGCCGGCCGGGGCGCACACATGACGGGGACGCTGCTGTGCGGCTCCTCCGCCGGGACGAACACCCATCAGCGCCGGGCGGTGGTCCACACAGGGAGGAAGAGGACATGGCGCAGCGGACAGGGGGTGGTCCACATCCAGATGTGACCTCAGCGAATGATGCAGGAACCGTGACAGTCACACAGTCACATTCACATCAGCCGGCTGCTGGACTGGACTAACGGGAGCAGGTCTCTCTCTCTCTCTCTCTCTCTCTCTCTCTCACTGATGATTCTGTCTCTCTCCCCTCCACGCCCCCCCCCCCCCATCCTAATGTGCACACTGAACACTGCTGTGATGATGTCTCCTCTTCGCACTGGCCGAGGGCAGGTGCCCCTGAGGGCAGGTGCCCCTGAGGGGAGGTGTCCTGGTCAGTGTGGGCAACAGGAACATAGACACATATTTTGGGATAAAGGGCATAACCATCAGCCATCATACGGCACATTTAGGTGCCGTTACACTATTCAGTCAGTAGGTGGCGCGCCTGTGCTTCTGTGGGTCGGCCAGGGAGTTGAAACACGCGTGGATCAGACAGTCCTGGCTCACATGGAGGGCGGGTCGTCCCCTAGTCAGTCTCCTCCTGACGGCAGGGTCGCCAACCTTCCATCAGGGTACGAATGGTGTGTGAATGGATGAATGGGATTGTAGTCTTAAAATGCTTTGAGTGGTCGAAAGGTCTGGAAATGTGCTGTACATGTACAGTCCACTTACCATTTATCCTTATTGATCCACAGTGTTGGAGTGATCCCTGTATCTCAGATCTCCTCTGGGTGTTTCTCTATGTACACTATGTATGGGAATGTCAAAACACATCAACAACATGGTACACATGAATAGTTTGGGTCCAGTGTTTCAGTTTATCCACTGGAGCTTGTTTCATTTGTCTCTTATATTGTTTCATAAGATTATGGTCTGCTTAAAGGGGTTCACCATAGTGTGTGTGAGGTTTTTTTTCTCTTCTGTGTTGGATTGTGGGGTAGATAAGCTGCTGAATCAGGGAGAGGAGGAGTGGAAACATGTGTGCATTATTCTGTGCTCTGGAGCTGGACAGTGTGGTTCCTCAGAAGTCTTTACATCAATGTTTTGTCAATGAGATTGCTTGATTTTGACGCTTGCTCTCTCCTGAGCTCTTCATTCAGCAGGCGGTAGTTTCCAGTTAGGTGAGGCTGAGAGTGTAAAATGACACTCAGTCTGCTGTGAGGCTGCAGCTTTAATTAAAGCTGTAAGCAGCATTGAAGGGCCCTTGCAACACATCCACGCACGTCGGGGTGTGTTTATAGCCACGGGTGTGCTGCCGCAGTTTGGTCGACACGGCCTGAATTATTGTGACTGCTGCAGCGAGCCCTAATGGAACTGAGTGCATCACATGTAGGTTTGATATAAATCAGATGATCGGTGTCAGAAGAAACTGAGGTCCTGTTGTCTGCAGCTGTTGCTGTGACTATGAGGCAATATGGGCATGTAGATGTCTGTTAGGTGTCTGATGTGTGGAAGAACTAGTCTGTCAGTAAACATTTACACAAAACACATGTAATTCACAGAGCACATGTGTTCTTAAGATAAGATAAGATAAGATATTCCCTTATCAGTCCCACAATGAGGATTTACAATCACAGTCACAGCAGACAGGAGAAGATATAAAAAAACACATATGTACCGTTAATACATAAGACATAAGACATAAGAGGTTTTATTGTCATTGTACAACTGTTAACAGCATACAACGAAATTGCGTTGGTACACCCGGACAAGTCTAAAGATATAGAAATATAGATGTGGAAGTATACACAGAAGAACACACAGGAAGTATCAAAATAGAACCAAAATGATATACATAGGAGGAATTTTATAGTGCTGTTATTGTCAGTGTTGGAGCAGTGTGGTCTACTGCGAACAGTGCTGGTTGTAAAGTCTGACAGCTGGCAGAAGGAAGGACCTGCAATATCGCTGCTTCATACATTTAGGGTGGAGGAGTCTGTCGCTGAAGGAGCTCTCCAGTGCTCTCAGTGTGTCTATATGGGGTGGGAGTGGTTCTGTCTCATGGATGAAAGCTTTGCCATCATCCTCCTCTCTCCAACCACCTCCACTGGGTCGAGTGGGCAACAGAGCTGCCCTGTCCTGTTGGGGTGCGTTTACAGCTGCAGGTTTGTGGACATGACCTGAATCTTTGTGACCGCTGCAGCGACCATTGATGGAACTGAGATGTACATCACATGTATCCACGTATGTTTCATAGAAATCAGATGATCTCTGTCACAAAAAACTGAGGTCGTCTGCAGCTGTTGCTGTGACCATGAGGCAATAAGGGCATGTAGATGTCTGTTAAGCCTTGACTCTTGTCCAGCATCTGAAGTGTGGAAGAGCACCTGCCAGCTTTTTCCCACTAGTTCACCAGAACTAGAACTAGAGTAACAGAACTAGAGTTCCCCTATTGCTCTCTTCCTCTCTCCTTTTCTGGACCCTGCAGGGTCCAGTCTCACCTCAGCTCTCTTCCCCCTCAACTCTGCTGGAGACCAGCTCAAGCCTGCACGTTACGCCCCTGAGGGTCCAGTCCCAGGCCTGCAGCTCTCTCCTCCAGCTCCAGCCTCAGTGTGGCCTGTACCAGAGCAGACCACCTTTTCATGGCAGCGACACAAAGCCCTGCCTGAACCAAGCTCATCAGCACCAGCAGGTATGATCTAAAGTCTGTCAGCTGATCTTCAGAGCAACCGGATTCCTCCAGCCTGCAACCAGGACAGAAGGATAAAGAACCAGAACCTTCTTCCAGCCAGGTTCATCAACAGGATGAGAAAGCAGCACACTGAAGGACTGGTAACAAACTCTAACTGGGCATATATAAAGTATAACATCACTGTATACATGGCTAAGCAACAGTTTAACCTTGTTAATGTATTGGTCTTGATTTGCTTTAATGTTCATTGAGTTTGATTATTGTGATGTGTTGTAGTTTACTGTGCAGCCATAAAGTTAAGTTAATGTTAGTTTGCTCACACAGACACAGAGTCTACAGACTAACCATCCTCTCCTAACCTGGTACCTTTATCTACACACTCACACAAACAGCAAACAGGCCTCGACCGAGAGACAAAGCTAACAACCACAGTACATGACTTGGCCCTCTGTCTTCCTCTGAACCGCACACCAGCAGGTCTGGCAGCCATTTTGTAGGGAGTCACCATTTGTGTTCCTTCACAGTTTTGGTGTCTTCAAAATTAATCTACAATGTAGACAATATGTGCTCAGCTATGTGTGACTAAAAAGTGCCATTAGCCATTGACAGGACAGAAGATTCAGATACAGCAAATAAAACACTTGCTCCCAGTTGACTGGATACACCAAGCTAGAACTAATGTCATCTGACACAAAGGCAATCAATTCTATCTTTGTGAGGGTTGTAATGTTTTTTGTGACATAAGTGCCTGGTTCATGTGTTTTACGGCTGATGGCCTGAAACAGTAGATAAAAGATTCACATGGCTAAGCTAGAGAATTCAATTCATTTTGAGTGACTGTGATTAACTTCATTACAATTGGTGTGTTGCATCTTCTTTATAACTTAAAAACACAAGCAATTCTTTCCAAATCAGGGACATTTAAAGGTTGGACTGTGCTAGAACCAAAATAAACACCAGCCAGCACCACTGGAGATTGGATAACTCATCATTTTCAGCCACATACTGTATTGTACCTGTTTACAGCATGCCGTGTTCATGGATGTTCTGAACATGGTTCACTACGCTTTACTGCTTGGCCTCCCATCACATTCTGGGCCTCCATTAGAGTGGAAGCTGTAGTCCAGTGCAGGTGGTTAATGATGTCTATGAAGAACCATTCTGCATTGAATTTCATATATTGTATATTGTGGCCATCCATCATTTTAACAATCTATCTCAAAATGACCAATGCTTTCACTGAGACAGCATTCACATGAACTTACTTTAATGAGTGAAAAGCTTATTTAAAAATCCTGGAACAATGGTGGCTAAGGAGGGGAGACTGGTGAATGTGACACCCTCTTATAAGACATCTATTATGTTTCCTTGTTTCAGTGTTTTCAGTTACATTTTCATTTAAGTGAGCAAAATTCCAATGCAATTGCAAATTACTTAATTTACTTAACTTAAGTTACTTAGTTAACGTTTACAGAGGAGCAATAGAAAGCATCCTGACTGCAGCAGATATTTGAAAGTTTAAAGTTTATTCTCAAGTAGTAGAGTTAAGAGATTCATTGAGACTGAGACCCACTCAGAGTATAATGGTAAATGGTCTGTATTTATGTAGCGCCTTTCTGGTCATTTCGACTACATCACATCCTCATTCACACATCATTCATCCAGGAGGAAGCTAAGTTGGAGGAGACTGTTCTTTCACACTCATTCACACACTGAAGCTGCTTCAGGAGTTCAGTGTCTTGGCCGAGGACACTTTGACATGCTGACTCATGAGAGGACTCAGTAAGTAAGGGATTGAACCCCTGACCTTCCAGTTGAGGAACTACTCACTCTGCCTCTGAGCCACAGCCACAGCCACCCTGTTATCAGATGCAACACCTTAACTAATCCAAGGAGTCAGAGTTAAGTTAAAGAAGTGAATTTAGTGAGTTTAGATTTCAGCAGGGAGATGATGAGGATGAGTGAAGATCCAGGCATCCTGTCCATCCTGCCCCCCTCAAACCGTTGTGCTGCCCCCCACCTACTCTCTCCATCAACACCATACCTGCTTGATTCTTTGGTGGTGGTGTCAGAGAGGAAGATCACTGTGAATAACCACTCACAAGAAAGCCATGTGGCAATTCAACTATACAACTTATCTCCCTTAGAGGCATAAGGTGCCAGAGTAACACAAGTTTCACAAATATGCTGACTCACACACATTTTATTTATTTTATTTAAAGTTTATTTGTATAGGGACAAGTATGTGGCATAAACCAAAAACTCACACCACACTATTTATTGCTAATTTGCAATGCCTGTCCATAGATGGTCTTTTAAAAGACATAAAATTCAACAATAAATACACTAGAGACAAAAAAAACACATACCCTACATTAAAAACACAGAAGTCAACAGGAGAATACATAGCCTACAGCATGATGCAAGACAACTGTGATACAACACACACCATGAAACAAAATGAAGCAGCAGGGCATTCATGATCACACAAAACTGTTTCAGTTTAAGCTTAATATAATCGCAGTCAGGATCCAGAATGAGTTCTGCAGGTGAACTATTCCACGTGTTGACCCCTGAAACAGTAATTTCAGGAGGGGGGTGGGGGTGGGGGCTCACAGCAAGACGGTTCCAGGTTTGAATCTAGGTTGGAATGGGGGTTGGGGTTTCAGTGTGGAGTTTGCACGTTGTCCCCGTGCTTGCGTGGGTTTTCTCCAGGTACTCCTGCTTCCTCCCACGGTCCAAAGACATGCAGGTTAGGTTGATTGAGTGTGAGCGTGAGTGGTTGTCTGTCTCTATCTGTTGGCCCTGTGGTTGGATCTGTTGGCCCAGGGTGAGTAAATTACCTTAATTATCTTAACTGAGACTAAAAGTAATATTTGTCAGGTATGGCAGTCCATATCTTACCTAGAAATTACCAAATATATAGACATCTACAGTGACACATTACAGTTATGTGTAATATGTTACTAATCATAGCCATGGAAACATTGATCAACATTTCATATAAATCAGGGTCAAAAAAACAAACAAACCCCACAAGGGAAGTATTTTGTAAACATTCTAAACAGATATAAATGCTTACAAAGTTAAAGACAAACTGTGTTTTAATGTGTTATTCCCGATGGATTTGTTGGTCAGGGGGCCTTGCGTCAATTGGGCTGCTGTCATTGAACGCAAATCAGATTTTCTTCTCCTGACCACATCGCAGCGGTCAATAATCCGATCCACACACTGATGTCAGATCTGTCCTCATTCACTTGCGGCGCCCCTTCCGCGCCTTGTCGCATGTTGATGACGTTGAGGTAATGGCCGTTCTCGCTGTGCCGTGCCGAGTGTTTTATTTTCTCTACCATAGCGGTTAAATTAAACCATATAATATTTATTATAGACTGTACAAAACAATACCAACGGGAGAAGACAGTTCCTAACGCAGCAGTGCCGTCTTTAAAGAGCTCCGGGTCGGCCAGGTGAATGAAAATGTGTGGTTGTTGGCAGCTAGCAGAATGTAGCTCCGCTTTTAGCTTAGCTTCAGGAACGACTGCATTGTTAATTGAAAGACTGGCGAGTAAGGTACATTGTCCGCTCATTGCTAGCGCCGCACTGTCCGATCGTTATTTCTTTAACTTAACCGGTTTATTAGATGACATTCGCCCGGAAAGATTTGCTGCTCAGTGAAGGCAGTATGCTCGTTAGTTAGCCAGCTTTCTCCCCATTTCCAAGTTATGGGCCTAGCGTTAGTTGCCAACTAGCGCGACCCAGCTCTTAGAAGTGATACCAGTAATGCTACGCTTTAGGTGAACTTGTGTAGTATTTACAGACTTTGACATGTTGTCTCATCAGGTACAGACCCGCACCTGATAACTTACACCACAGAACCCTTCCGAGATATTTGAACATGAGCTTATTAGCTCCTACCGTTGACAAATAGTTGGTAGCTAGCTTGCTACGGCTTTTTTTGGCTGTTGAATTAGCAGCGCCGGAAGCTAACTTTAATTATTCAAAAGTAAAGAAGTTCTAGTCTTCTCCGTTTATGTAGTCAGATTGTTAGAAAACGTGTCAGATTTTTTTTGGCAAAGTCCAAGACAACCAAAAACAAAAGTTAGCCGTCTTACATTTTGTGTGTTGTCTAGTCCAATGTGTGTCGTACTGTACTATGTAGTCTTGTATGCTCCTCTTTTCTCCTTTTTTAAATTAAAGATATGTGTAATATTAAGTTGAGTATTTGAGAACAGTCATGAATATGGAGCACCTTTACTGAAAATTGTTTGTCTGTTAATTTCCTCTGTATTTTTTTCTCATGCTTGGTCTCAGTTTGAAACTTCTAAAATGGGTTTTTATCAAAATATTTTCTTTGGGTGAGTTAGTTATATTTTGGCTTTAGACTAGAGACAACGTTATTGCTTGGTTAATGTTCTGAAATCTTATTCAACCTGGTATGTAACCTGGCTGATATGTTGAGTTGTGTTGTTGTTGAATTAGCATATGACTATTTTACTGTTTCTGACTGCTGTTTTTCTGTTTTCACCAGAATATTCTCTAATGGATACTCCTGAAAGCCCCACCCAGTCCCCTCAGTCCCCTGAGGAGGAGGAGAGGGCCTTTTCTGACAGTGAACTGCTGGATTCTCCTGTTGATGAGGAGGACAGGATCATCTCAGACAGTGAGATAGTCCATGAAGAGGAGAATGGAGAGCTAGTTGAGGAGGATGAAGATGAAGATGCTGTGGAAAGCAGGGGAAGAGGTTCAGAATTAGAGGATGATAGGGAAGAGGAGGATGAGGTGGTCCCTGATTTTGTCTCTGATCCAGAGGATGAGGAGCTTGTAGGAGGGATGGAAGGGATGGTACAGGAGGATGGGGCCATTATGCTGATGGAGGGGGATGAAGATGGTCAGCAGGACCAGTTGGACCAGGAGGAGGAGGATAAGGAAGGAGAGGAGCAAGAAAATAGAGTCATTGACACTCCACAGTCTCCAGACTCAGATCCAGAACAGGGCAAGAGCTTCATTGCTGAAGAGGATGGAGAAGATGGGGAAGAAGTACATGGTGGCTACCGACAGCACACGTCAGCAGAGCCTTTGACAGTTGAGGCTGATGATGATGAAGAGGAAGAAGGCAAAAGCAAGGCTGAGGAAGATGAAAGGATGAGAGCGGAGGAAGAGAAGAGGAGGAGAGCTGTCGCGGTGAGGGAGATGAGGGATGACTCGGTGTCTGTTTCCCGGGAGCTGGATGAGCATGAACTGGATTATGATGAGGAGGTCCCTGAAGAGCCCAGCATCCCTGCACATGAGGAAGAGGAGGATGAGGAAGACACAAAAGCAGAGGGAGAGGAAGAGGAGGAGGAGAGTGAGGAAAAGAGCAGCAAGAGGAAGGAAAAGAGACCAATCCTCCCCCCATCTCCTAAAGACAATGAATTCAAGAGGGCAGAGGACTCCAAAGGGCCTGAGAGGGTGCGCAGAGATTCCTTCAGAGACAAGAAGAAGGATGAGGATGACGGAGAGATTGATGAAGGAGAGATTGATGTAAGTGATTATAGTTTGGCTGGTAATAAAATGTTAATCAGTGTGAGGTCACATGATTGGCTGGGCGCAGGTGAATGGGGGAGAAAATGCCTTGCATAATTGGATGTTTGGAAGCCTGGAACAGCTTCTTATTGTGTTTTTATTGTATTTGTTAAATCAAAACTTCGTAAGACAGAAGTTGTTGAATGTATAGACTGTATTTATTACTGGATAATCGAGAAGATCCAAGTCCATCCAATGGATCAGTGTCTGGACAGATTTGACCTTAGGGTCAAGGGTTGTTGTCAGCTGATGTAGCTGGAGTTGATCAAATGCTGATCCTTTCTTTACTGACTTTTACTGAGTGTGTGAATGTGAAAAATTCTTTATGTGCACTGGACATCTGAAATCTGGTTGGCAGTATATTGTTCCAATTTGCAAAGGTTTGACTAAATCTCTCTTTTGCATTAGCTAAGAGCTCTGCAAAATGTTCAGGTAGCAGCTTCTCATTCTCGGCCTGCACTGATGGTCACTTTTACTGGTTGAGATGACAAACATTGTCAGCAACAGGTCTCATCAGCAGTTGCTAATTAAGGTTAATTTGGTAAGTAACATGCTGACAGGCTGAAATTAAACATTGATGTGTTGATGAGTTGTGCACTATCTGCAAGCGGAGTCTCCACTGCCAGGGAAGAAGCTCCACTCTCTAACACCACTGTGCAAGTGTGAGTTGATTGAGTGTTTCTATAGTTCCCACAACCCCAACGGAATCATTTGTCTTCTGTTTAAGTGATAATGTCGTGTTAATTTCGGTTTTATAGTTTCCTAGTTGAACTTTCATTACTATTATATCAATAATTTAACCACATAAACGTAGTAGTTTTGACCGTGCACATTTGATATTTGGATTAAGTAGGTTGTGTAAATTCAGTTTTCTGGTTCTGGTCCATGCATCGTGTCCATGACATGGTAGTATCATCTGCACATTTGTCAGCTACATGTTTATGCTGTAAACCTCCAGTTCCACCACAACTCAAAGGTCCTCTATTGAACTAAGATCTGGTGACTGTGGAGGCCATTGAAATGTGCTGAACTCGGCTTAAGATGATGTGTCTTCTATGAAACGACACGTTATCCTGCGGGAAATAGCTATTAGAATCAATAATGGGATGCACATGGTCAGCAATACGCAGCTAGCCTGTGGCATTCAAACAATGTTTATTAAGGGGCCTAATATTTGCCATGGAAATATTCCCCACAGCACCACCACCATCCTGAACCATTAACACAAGGTTGGATGGCCCCATGGATATTGTTCAAACTGAATTCTGACCATAGTCTGTATGTCACAGCAAAAATTAAGAGCAGGCAACATTTGTCCAATCTCCTACTGTCCAGTTTTGTAGAGCCTGTGTAGACTGTAGCTTTATTTACTTTACTGTCAGTCCTGTTCTTAGCTGACAGGAGTGAAACCAGGGGTGGTCACCTGCTACTGTTGCCCATCCACTTCAAGGTTCGACGTGTTGAGCATTCTTCTGTATAGCACTGTTGTATCATGCTGTTATTTTAGGTGAGCTGGAACCAGAAGTGTGACCACTCATTTGTTAATTTCAGTTCATGCTTTTCAAAATGATGCAGTCATTTGGAGAGGAGTGTGAATTCATTTTTAAAAGAAACAGTGTTTCACCTTTCGCTCTGCTGCACATAGATTTAGATTTGATTTAAAATAGCTTGTTCTAAAACTGTTATGTAGGCTGACCTAATGTAAAGAAAAATGATTCAAGGTAATGTAGAAAGTGCTTGATTTTATTTTCCATTCCATTCTTACTGCAACTTTCAGACTAGTTGGGAAGTTCAGGGGAGACTTTGTTTTTGTAGCCTCCTTCACTTAACCTGGGAAGCAAGACGCAAGTATTTCCTGGGATCCTGGTTAGCTGCAGCGTTGCTCAGCCATCTAGGTGCAGCTGTCTGCAGATGATAACAAAAAAACTTAGGTGAAGCAGAGTTAGTATGTTAGTAGTATGAGTTAGAGTGCAGACTTTTCTGTTTGATGTGTGCTGAAACTGAAGCATTTGGTAGTGACAGTCCATAGCTGTGGGGTATTATCCTGTCTTACACTTAATGTAATGAAAACATGTTGATACAATTCAGCATTTTGCAGGAAAATATATCAAAATTGTGAATCAAATCCATTTGAAAACAATTGAGATTTTATTGTTTTTTGCCATATTGCAAAGTGCTGAAGTAACTACCAGACCTAGCTTGGAATTGTCCTAGGTTTGTGAAAAACATTTATAAAACTCGGCGGCTGCTCGCTGCTGTAGAGTGGGTCGTCCATTAATCGGAAGGTCGGTGGCTCAATCCTTGGCTCCTATGAATCCAAAGGCCACTGTTTGATCCCCAGCTCCTATGGGTCAGCATGTCAAAGTGTCCTTGGACAAGACACTGAACCCCAACTTGCTCCTGAAGCAGCTTCAGTGTGTGAATGTGTGTGAAAGAACAGTCTCCTCCAACTTCAATTCCTCCTGAATGAATGATGTGTGAATGGGTGAATGAGGATGTGATGTAAAAGCGCTTTGCATAGTCGAAATGACTAGAAAGGAGCTCTCCAAATACAGACCTTTTACCATTTGATAGATTAAAGCTTGCAGTCTGTCTGTGAGCTGTAGGTTTCCTGATTCCCCACCCTCGCTACAGTGTCAGTCAAAGGTTTTGACCTTCTCACTCAATGGGTTTTCTTTATATTCATTATTTTCAACATTGTACAAAAAAGTGTTAAACAAACCAGAATATGTTTTATATTTATAGAATCCACCTTTTGCTTTGATGCCAGCTTTGCACACTTGGCATTCTGTCAGTCAGCTTCATGCAGCGGATAAGTTCATTAGAGTTACCAGCCTCAGAAACCACAAATTTACAGAACATCAGATTAGTGCCCACATAAATGCATCTCTTGCTGCAAAGAAGTCATGTCAGAGGAGGAGGAAGAGAATTGTATGGGGCCAAAAAACACAAGGAGTGGACATTAGACCAGTGGAAATCTGTACTTTGGTCTGAGTCCAATTTTGAGATTTATGGTTCCACCCCCCATGTCTTTGTGAGAGGCAGAAAAGGTGAGGGGACGGTTTCTACATGTGTGGTTCCCACCATGAAGCATAGAGGAGGAGGTGTGATGGTGTGTGGGGGGGCTTTTGCTGGTGACACTGTTGGTGACTTATTCCAAACTTAAGGCCCACTGAACCAGCATGGCTACCACAGCATTCTGCAGTGACACACCATCCCATCTGTTCGTGCTTAGTGGGACCATCACTTGTTTTCCAACAGGACAATGAGCCCAAACACACCTCCAGGCTGTTTAAGGGCTATATGACCAAGAAGGAGGGTGATGGAGCGCTGCATAAGATGACCTGAACTTCACAATCACTCGACCTAAACCCAACTGAGATGGTTTGGGATGAGTTGGACCCCAGAGTGAAGGAAAAGCAGCCAACAAGTGCTCGGCACCTCTGGGAGCTCATTCAAGACTGTTGGAAAATCATCCAGGTGACGAGCTCATGAAGACGACTGGAAGAACGTCAAGAGCGTGTAAAGCTGTCATCAAAGCAAAAGGAGGCGACTTTGAGGAATCTAAAATATAAAACATGTTCTAGTTTATTTAACACTTTCTTGATCACTACATAATTCCATATTCATTCCTTCATAGTTTGGATTTCTTCAATATTTATATACAATGTAGAAAATAAAAATAAACAAAAACCATTGAATGACAAGGTGTGTCCAAACTTTCGACTGCATTCCTTCATCCTGGTGGAGGTAGATTAGTCAGCTGCTGCCCAATCAGTTCCTCAGCCGCCCAGAGGCAGGATGCTGTTTATGGAAGATGGAATAAATGTGGACTGAAGGACAGACCGCTTACATGCCACTCGTGTCTTGTTTTCTATGTGGTTTAAGGCAGACTTTGGTTTTAAATCTAGCAAAGAGCATCTTAGTCATTGAATGCTGAAACTACTTGCTTCTGCTGACCAGGAAAGGTTCATTCATTCAGCGGGCTATCAGTAAACATATTTTTTTGGATGTACAGATGACGGTTATATGCTAATTCATTCAGTGAAGAAGCTCACAAAGAAGAACACAGAGCAGAAGAAGAAAATGTTTTGTTTGTTGACAATGCAATGTAGCGGTGGAATACTCCTCCACCCTGTAAGGACACGGAGCAGAATAAGTTTGAATGCTCTAGAGACTGTATATGGTATACAAGCAGACAATCAGATAATTATTCCACCACTACGCTAAGAAGAAAACGTGTATTTTGACACTTCTTTTACCCTCTGTTCTTGTGGTCGCTCACATCAGTCATTCCCTTCAGTCCTCCACTAGTAGCAACTTGCAGTACTGTGGCATAATTAAAACATTTAAAAAAATGGATTCAAAAAAAAATTCTCTTCATGAAAGTAACACCAACAATTGTCTGACCAATGTGAATTTAGTTGGGAAAGAGTGTATCAACCAACTGTCCGCAACACGCCTGTCTTACAGGTTAGATATGAGTGTTTGGAATGAGCTGTACAAAGGTTATCCTGTTTGTTTTTCATATGCGGTTCTGTTTTGCCACAGTTCGTACTCAAAGTTGTGATGATTCAGCAGAGTTATTCAATGAAAATCACTGGATATGATCTAGGGTCATATCCAAGGTTGGTTAGAGTGGGTCGAGTTCAAGGGCTGTCACTAATATCATTTTGGCCTCCACAGCTTCAGTAGTAGTCAGCCAGACATCTCTCTGTTCTCAGCTGTGATGGACGGTATAGCACCAATAATATTTGGTAGAATAGTAATGGCTTTTGACAGTTTTCTTATGGATACAGTATAAACCAGTGTAATAACAGGCTCAGAATCCTAGACACTGAATGACAAACCAATGTGAAACAAGCAAAGAAGTGATCAACCTTGTAAAGAATTCACTTATGGTATTCAAGTACAGGGTTTTCTCTCTATTTTTTTTTTTTTTTTTGAGGCGAAGGTGGCAAAGGTTGGAGAACAATTTCACATGTTTTTGTGCTTTCAAATCTTAAGTTGCCATTGTACTTCCGTAACACCCCCATGATATGGTAGACCCTCTTGTATGTCTATGCAGGGTCATATGCTGTCGATGGTTCCTGATTTGAAGATTAGGGTTAATTGTTTTTTACGTCTAGATGATGCCAAATGCCTGCCCTAGAATATTGTGTCAACTTTATAATATGAAATACAAACGAGATGCTCTCCAAATGCCTTATTTTTAGCATGATTAGTAGGTAGGATTCAATTCTCTAATGTGTCTAATCTTTCTATGTGTGGGCAGGATGATGACCTGGAGGAGGGGGAGGTAAAAGATCCATCAGACAGGAAGATCAGACCACGTCCCATCTGCAGGTTCTTTATCAAAGGTGAGTTGTGAAGAGCAGATCCAAACCTAGAATATATTGTGGCTAATATTCTAGCTCTTATGACGTATCGGTATTCGTAGGTAACGCCACATTGGCAGAGACATGTTTCAGGTGACTTAGAAACAGTGTACATGGCGCCTGTGTGGCTCACTTGGTGCAGCACGTGCTGTTGAGTCCTTGCCGCAGCGGCTGGGGTTAGAATCTAAAATAAAATATCCTGTTTTATTTATGATATAGTGGATATTAATGTAGATCAGAAGTGTGTGTTCACACATATCATGAAAAATGACATTTTTTAACTGTTTGAAACACGTTGGGCTCAGGGGATCTCTGATGGGATGTTTGAGTTTCCTTATTTTCTGAGATTTGTCATGATATATTCCAAAGGAGGATGTTGCCATGGGGCTGTTGTGTCATTTTATTTGTGGTGATAGCCTTGACTAGGATAAAGGTAAAGATATCATGCTTTGACTTGTTTTGATGCACTAACAGCAACACAAATAATGTTGTCGATAGGTCATCTGTCTGGTCACTGACTAAATTTGTTCAATAATTATTGTCATTGAACTATATAGCTCTAGAATCGAAAATAGAAATAAAATTCTAATGTTGAATTATAGAGGTTTGACAAATGGACGTTAGATTGTAATAATATCTGTCTTGTTATCAATGTGAAGAGCATATGTGGAATGTTACCTTATTATGTGCTTTTACTATGTGACATGTTCTACAGCAGGGGGAGACATTGTATTTCTGTTCACTGCTGGTGTTTTATCAGTTGTGCAGTTTGTTTGCACCTTAGTGTGTCACCTAATTTGCAAATGGATTTTTACCAAGATATATACAATAATGCATATTTGTCATTTAGAATATCTCCTATTGTTGCATCCGTAATAGAAAACATCGATTGGACTTTTGCTATTTATTTGAAAAGTACAGTTGTACTTCTCATTTTATGATGTAATACAAGAAAGTACCACTGTTGACAAAAAAAAGAATCTTCTGCTACTCTGCTTGTGTTACCGACTGCCTGTGTATGATATTAAACCATACTGTTACATTTTTTCTCTCTAGGAAACTGTACTTGGGGTATGAACTGCAGGTTCATCCACCCCGGAGTCAACGACAAAGGTAACTATTCTCTCATCAGTAAGCCAGACCTCTTCCCACCTAATGGAGCACCTCCTGGAGGACCACACCCGCTCATACCCAATAATCCCTGGGTAGGTTTCTCTCCCACTACTAATGATTTGAAGACGCTATCATTTTCGTACCTTTGTGAAACAGTAAAAAATGTGTATAGTATCTGCATGCTTTTGAAGTAACTGTGTACAGACTGCTGTGACATTGTTACAATACATAAATACTTTTAAGTAACAGAAATTTAAAAAATGGAACCGAGTACAAATGCTTGGGAACTGGATCTTCATCATCTGCAACTCTGCTGACAGTATCACTGGGCCTCTGCATCTCTGTGTGTGCCTGGTTACAAATATAGAGAAACTAATGAACTAATTTGTCACTGTTTCAGGCTGGACCTGCAGTGGAAGAGCTCCCTCCACCCCCTCCTCCAGTGGAGCCTCCTGTGGAGAGCGCCTGGGAGAGAGGTCTGAGGCATGCCAAAGAGGTAAACACTTCCTTTGCTTCACCTGTTTGACCCGATGACAATCCAGATCAAATGGAAGAGTGATTTCTGCTCTATTACCTTTTCCTTTCACCAGAAAATTTTATCCTGATATATTCTTAAAGCCTGTC
Organism: Pempheris klunzingeri; assembly: GCF_042242105.1. Taxonomy (NCBI): domain Eukaryota; kingdom Metazoa; phylum Chordata; class Actinopteri; order Acropomatiformes; family Pempheridae; genus Pempheris; species Pempheris klunzingeri. Next base: position 27,767,203 of record NC_092016.1, read on the forward strand.
TTGCAAACTAAATTGGTTTCAATCTCTATCTTGTCACAAAAGATTCTCGGATGTTCACTAAAATAATTCTGTTCTTTCGCCCAACCTCATTGACATAAATCGGGTGGACAAAATAATAGAACCACCCATGTATTTACACACACACTGAAATAATACTGAATTAATGGAAAATGAATATTGTTAATGAACAACACACATTAAAAGTAGCATTGCGTGCAACACAGACACCTTACTTCTTTTCTGTTCTTGGATCTGGTGTGGTGTCCCATAGGTGCTAAAGAAGGCCACCATCCGTAAGGAGCAGGAGCCAGACTTTGAGGAGAAGCGTTTCAATGTAACTATCGGAGAGGACGAGAGAGACTTTGACAAAGAGAATGATTTCTTCAGAGAACGCAGCTACCGCATCATCAGAGAGTATGACCAGTCCCACTGAACACATTTTGCCAGTTTTACCCCTGCCTCCCCTGTTCTCCTCTTATTATTACTGCATGGGTCACTTTATTTCTCTTTTCTGTCTGTCTCTCTCACACTACTGATTCAGATGTTTCTTCTCAGAAAAAAACGTATCACTGCACCCACTGCAAAGATGGCATCTTTTCTACCAGCAGACCATACATGAGACGAACACCACTATACCTTTGTTATTGTGTTGTTATATTTGATTAGCCCCCCATGTTACTAGGACCAGTTTATCTGCAATTACTGATATTCTGAGATAAAATGTGCACATGATTATTTATAATGCTCATGCCCTGCATTCTTCCCGCAGCAAAAAACATATAAGTTTGTCTATTAAGTATAGACAGTCTTGATAGATAGTGATTTGTTGGATTTGTTGATACTAATCTATTTTTCTTTTTTAGTGAAATGGACTTCAGAGATCCTATATATGGGTAAGTGTAGACTAACTTACACAGCATTAATGAGATGCTCAATTTCAGTCAGGTTTTTGTTCCTTATCAGAACCTGAATCTTTACTAGACCATAGTGTAGACAGAGATAAAAGTATTACCCATCTGAGTGATATCATTCCTAAAACAGTGTTTTATAATGTCCCTTTTTAAAGTGTTCCAACCCTTATATGATAATAGCAAAACAATAGCCCCTTTTCCACCGCAGGAACTTTTTTCATTTACCCGGGATTTTGAAAAACCTTGGCGCGTTTCCACCGAAATTACCCGGGGAAAAACTTTCCGTCAATCCCAAACTTTCCCTGAAAAAAGTTCCTAGAAGGGAGGTAGAACAATTCAGATTACCCAGAATTCTTGAGGTGTGCTGAAGAACGCTGATTGGTGGAACACACAGCGTTCTGCACTTCCGTGTTTAAGCCAGTGTGGCTGCAAACTTGTTTATTTAATTTCTACAAGCTTCACTTTGTTTGTATTTTGATCAGTGTTTCCCAACCATTATATTAGGGGGGCACCCTGCCCCCCAACGGCACCATGGTCTACATGGTGGCGGTTTACAATTCCCCTCTGCTCTCTGTATCACGCTACAAGAAGTGGACAGACGGCGAGGTCCAGGCAATTTTGAGCTTATTTGTCGAGGAAGAAATTCAGTCTCGATTCGAGTCAGCGACCGAGTCTACGGAAGAGTAGCTGACAAGCTGGTGGAGCTAAATGTAGGGCACACGCCGAAACAAATTTGTGAAAAGTTGAAGAAACTTAAGCAACATTAGAAGTGTGACGATCACTGATAATTAATTTGCATTCACTGGCTTCAAATTTGAACAACGGAAAGCATATCTACACGGTTCTGTATGATTCTGTGACATGTTAGGTCTTACAACACTTTGTAAAAACACCATAACAAGGATATTAACAATAATAACAATTTATTTTGCCCAAAGTGCTTATTAAACATCTTCACATTTGTAAAACGGGAATACAATTTCTACAATGTTTTTATTTCTGCAGTGACCCATATGCTGATCCATACTATGATTATGAAATGGAGGCCCTGTGGCGAGGTGGCCAGTATGAAAACTTCAGAGTGCAGTATACAGAAGCCCCTCTTCCTTACCACTACAGTGTGAGTATCATCCACAGTCTGCTCAGTTAATGCTGTCCAAGGTTTCCATCACCAAAATGAGCCCTTCGACAAAAATAAAGTAAAAGTCTAAGAATAAAGTCCAAGCAGAGGACAACCCTTGAACAGTGTAGTGATTAGCGGAAAGACACAGTGTCATTCCAACACAGTGGTAGGTCTTTCATTCTATGTTGCTGAAAGAGCATATGAAAGCATACAGTACCAGTCAAAAGTTTGGACACACCTTCTCACTCAGTGGTTTTTCTTTTATTTTTCCTAAATTGTAGATGAATATTGAAGGCATCAAAATTATAAGATAAGATAAACCAATACCACAATTCACTTGTCACAGCAACTCAATAGTATGATAAAGAGTGACATAGATGACATGAATGTACTTTAAACATAAATATTACTATATACAACCTCCATATATACAGATATAGGATAAATAAACTGCAAATGATTCATATGAATAACTGAGATAAACAAATTGCACATGATGAATATGAATAACTAAATTGTCACATTGTGGATTATGTGAAGTAAAGTAATTATAGTAACAAAGGTGACAAATGGTGATGATAACCAGTAGTGCTATGTTATGTAGAGTGTTATTGGGGTTGGGGTGAAGGACCTGCGATAGCGTTCCTTCTTGCACTGTGGGTGTAGCAGTCTGTGGCTGATGGAGCTGTTTAAGGCCCCCGTAGTCTCATGCAGGAGGTGAGAGGTGTTGTTCATGATTGATGTCCGCTTGGCCAACAGCCAACATCCGCCTCTCACCCACATCCTCTACAGAGTCCAGAGGGCAGCCCACGACAGAGCAAGCCCTCTTAACCACTTTATTGAGTCTGTTCCTGTCCCTCTTTGTGCATCCTCCATTCCAAACAGACCACTGCATAGAAAATGGTAGATGCCACCACTGTGTCATAAACTATTCAAAGGACCTCAGTCTCAGCAGATGACGACAACTTTGGCCCTTCGTGTACAGGACATGCTTGTTGTCTTAACAGGCCAGTTTATTGTTGAGACAATGTCCAATTTCTGGATGTTCACCGGTGCAGGGGCTTCTTCCCATGGAAGTCTTCTAGTTTTACTGCTGTTGATGTCAAGGTGGTTCTGCCCACACCAGTCAACAGAGTCCTTGATAACCCCCCAATATTCCTCTTTGTTCCCTTCTGATATGCATCCGATGATGGCTGTATCATCAAAGAACTTCTGAAGTTCTGAAGCTAATTAGGAGAATACCAAGAGTGCGCAAAGCTGTCATCAAAGCAAAAGGTGGCTACTTTTTCTCATCGTCCCCACTCGGGGGGTGGTGGGTTGTCTTCCTCAAGCTCGAGTCCTCTACCAGAGGCCTCGGAGTTTGAGGGTGTTGCACAGTATTTTGGCTGTGGGGTTGCGCTCTTCTGGACAGAGACCTCACATGTTTTACCTGGAAACTGCTGGAGTAGTGGGTCACAGCCCTCAGTGCTCTGATCACCTGTGGCACCACTGTTGCCTTTACTCCGCACATCTTTTCTAGCTCCTCTTTCAGCTCGTGGTATTTTTCAAGCTTCTCGTGTTCCTTCTTCCTGATGTTGCTGTCGCTCAGGATTGCTACACCTATCACCACTGTCTTCTTCTGTTGCTTTCTGTCGTTTGTCAATCAACACGATGTCTGGTTCGTCAGCCATTACCAGTTTCCCAGTCTTTTCACAGAATCTTGGTACAAACATTCTCAACCACTTTGGAAGGTGTCTTGTATTGAAAATGTGGGACTTCCAGCACATACTCTGCACAGATGTTCCTGCACACCATGCCAGCCAATTGGGTATTTCCCAAGGTATTTGTGGCTGCCCTGAATATTTGGAATATTGCCTTCTGGTAGTTTGACGCCCTCAGTTCTGATTATCTTTCCTGTCTTTGATACTATCTGATACCTCCAACTGCAAAACCGTATCCCTTTGTCTTTTTCCTCTGTGCATAGAGCTCCATTGATGTCAAAGACCTCACTGAGACAAGTCATTGTAATGGCTGACATTCCCTAACTCACAACTGTTGTTTATTTTGAGCTGCCAGAAATAATCAGTGGAGCACCAAATGTGTGTTAATTAATTGCTGAGAATAGTCCCCACAAAATTTTCACTTTACCCCTGTTGAAGGTACGTTTACTAAAAGCTACAGTCCTGCATATCTATTTTTTAGAAGATATCTGAGCCTTTTCTTTCAAAATGAAACAATATATTTGAGTTATCGGAGTCAGTAAGAATTAAAGTAATGCTACAACAGGGTACGTAGGTCAAAGTAGTTCTAACACATTTTTGATTTTAGAGATTTATTTATCATAACAAAAATGAAGAACAATGTCAGTTGGTTTTGTGCCATCATAGCAAATTCGTCAGTAAATAGCAAGTTTATTGCTAGAAAACTCAACACATACATGGTCAACAGGAACGTGAACATGACCGTGACCCTCGGGAGCGGCACCGGGACAGAGAGAGAGAGCGGGATCACCGTGAAAGGGAGCGCCGGCAGAGAGAGAGGGAAAGGGAGAGAGAGCGGGAACGTGAAAAGGAGAGGATGCGGCGGAAAGAAGAGTGGGAGAGGGACCGGATGAAGCGAGACGATAAGGAGAGGCCAAGGATGCGTCCTCCTCGAGACACCAGGGAGAAAAAAGACGAGGAAAAACTGAAACCACGCTCTCCCCTTAGCCTGCCACCCAAGTAAGTGAAATTTGAGGTCGCTTTAGAATATGATTGTTTTATTTGCCGAATTTTTTGTCACATCTTGCCAATACTTATATCAATGTTTGGGCGTTTAAAATTCTGACAACTGTATATCAGCTGAAGATGTATAAGAATTGTGACCAAAAAAATCCATAACATTTTACAGTTGAAAAATCTACCTGGCAGTACTAAATCACCAAAATAGGAAGTGGTTAACAAATGGACTCTAAATGGTCAAATCAGCACCGAACTTCACGTTTGATATGAGTTTAGCCCTGAAAACGTCTACATTTCAATATTCAATTATTAGCATAGTGCCACCTACAGGCAACAGGAAATTACACATTTTATGCTATGGTGTCGCCGATTTAGGTTGACCATATCCACCTCAGAAATCGTCAGAAAAGCCTCAAGACTTTGATTATTCTTCACAGTGGAAATTGTGAATTTTTGTCGAAGGCGTCGGTGTGGCGAATTTCAACTGTTGTAACTTGACTACATGGTCAGATCAAATTTCACATGTTTGATGGCAGTCCAGATCTGAAGAAATCTACCGGCCAAGTTTGAAATTTTTACGCATTTTTGGCCATTTACAGGGGTCGTAAAGGAACAAACTAGTCAGAGGGGTTTAATCAGACCTTAATGATGAGAAGTTGTTGAAGTCCTTTACAAAACACAAACGGCATGGCCGTGGCAAGGCATCGACTTTTCATGTTTCGTACATTGTCCCATCTCCCCAAATTTCAGATTTCAGATTCTCTGTAGCACCCTTTTAGTTTTTAAACACCTGCTCTGTATTGTAAAAACAAACCGTGGGTTTAGGTTCAAGAAACCTTCAGCTCCAGTTTGTATAATTGACTGCACCCCCTCCCACCAGACAAGGTTATGCTTATCCTGAAGGCACTTCAGGCTGATTCATTAAACCTACAAAGGTCTGCAAACACTGGATTACATTACTTTCTTTTTTACTCAGTGGGCCTTCTTCCCTCAAAGGAAACACCCTGGTGTGATTACATATTAAGAGCTAATGCCTAGCTCCACCCTTCACCAGACAGCCACTGACATAGAGATACGACTTTGAAGCATTCATTCAAAGTTTTGTAATACAGGACAGTTTTATTCACTGTGGGAATATCCGCTGATGATGTTCATTTCCTTCAACAAATATTTGGAGACCGACTTTAAGATAAACACTTGAATCTTGCTATCTTTTTTTTTTTTCTTAATAAACATAAACCGATCTACTGGGGAAATACCTACATGTTGATTGTAAATGTCGAAACTGGATTACTGAAATACGATTCACTGTAAATTAGCTCCTGTATGTGTCTGTAATGTGTCACGTCAGGAGGTTATTACTGTTAATCCTTTGCACTAGGGTTGAGTGATATGGGGATTCATAACTAAAGATTATAGGAGGTGAAACTGTCAATTAATTGATAGAAAATTATTCAGCAAATTTGTCACATTTTTAAGCAAAAATGCCAAAAAAAAATACTAGTTCTAGCTTTTCAAATGTGAATAGTTGGTGTTTTGTGTTGTGCTGTGTTAAAGAAAAAAAGAAGGGCATAAAAAACATTTAGGAAATTGAAAAAATAATTGTTTGTTCACAAAAAAGCACTTTAGCCTCTGTTTCTGGAAGGGGTTTCGTTCTGTATTGTCTGACCTTAAGCTAACCTCTGTATGCTGTAAAGTTTGTCTTAAGTCATTGATGTATGCAGAAGAGGTACGTGGCTCTGTGAGTTACATGAGACAGGGACAGTCCTAAAAATGTAGGTTACATTAGCAGAATCATTTTATGATTTTATTTTTATCTTTAATTTACTCTTATCACCTGCTAGATTTACATTTATTATTGTTATATTATTCCACTATCATGAAAACTATTCCCATGGTTTGATGCGTTAAGAAAAATGCAAAAAATGTTGATAATTTATCAAGAGAAGAGGAATGAGCACTGGAAAATGAGTTAGAAAAAGGATTCTTGTATTTTATTAAGTTCTTGGCTGTACCGCAGCAGAGTCAGCCCATAAATGTGACAGTCTGTCCCTGGCTGAACACAGTTATTTTATTGGTCATTGGAGTGTTTGAGGTTCCCTATTGGCCGTTATCGTATTGTATTTGTGATAACAGGACAATGGAGATGGGATTGAACATGTTGGTGCCCTACTTTTTTTTCCCTTTGGATTACCCTCAAAGTGAAGAATTTTCAGGATTTGGATGCATTTAGTAATATTAATAAGTATATGAATAAAACTATATAAACTAAACTCAGTCTTAATCACCAGTGTCTGCATGAAGTTAAAGAGTGCTGGCAACTGTGAACGTGTAACTGACAGAGCAACTGAGGGCGAGTTGTCCAAAATCATTGATACTTACTTGAAAGAGGCTAATCTGAACTGGAAGGACTGTGTGGGGACCTGGACAGATGGGGCTCAGGCAATGGCTGGGAAACGAGGGGGCTGCAAGCGCGATGCCCCTGACATGCAGTGGACGCACTGCATGAGAGAGGCGCATGCCTGTAAACAGTTGAGTGCCGAACTGAACAATGTAATGACAGACGTCATTGCCACAGTAAACTACATTACAACAAGACCCATGAAAGCCTGGATTTTTTGCCGTACTGTGTGAGGAAATGGGATCCGATCACACAGCTGTTTTGTTCCACAGCGAGTCCCAGTGGCTGTCACATGGTACACACACACACACACACACACACACACACACACACACACACACACACACACACACACACACACACACACACAGAGGGGGTCGCTGCAAAAAAAAGTTTGGGAACCACAGGCTTAACCATTTAATGTGATATGCTACCTCAGTACATTTCAAAAAGGTTTCTTTGAATTGTTTGGAGTGGGGTTATATGAGTTACTTATCCATAGTCAGTGTATTACCTACAACAGATGGCAGTCAGCATGCCATTAGTTTGGAGAAGCTGGCAGGATTAGCCAAAATTTCTCAGTTCTAAACCAATGGATGACATTTACCACAGTTTCTCTACTGTTTGTACTCCATCTGCCCAGTCTGTTTGAATCCTGGAAGGTCTCCCTGCAATCTTAACTGCCGTAGGAGTAGATATGATTACCTGGAATGGTCCAAGCCAGCGTTCCTCCCTCCACATACGTCTCTGAATATTCTTAACAAAAATCCAGTCCCCAGGTTTTAGTTGTGGTTTTGGCTGGTCCTCTTTTCCTGGAGATACAACATGGAGACGGAGAGTTTGAATGTTTTCTTTTGTTTGCAAAGTTTGGAGCATGGAATACAGAATTAACTTTGGAACACACCCCTCCTGTCGACACGTAACATATAAGAATATTTCCTTACATGTAGATCAAAAGCCCATGGAGTGTTAGAGCGAAAAACCTGTCTGGCAGAACAATCAATCTTTCTGGATAGGAAAATTCTCTTACGGTCCCGCTGCCCCGGCGACCGCACTATGGCACTCCCAGAGGGTCACAATAATGTCAAAAATTAACTGCACACAAACAGTACACAATGAGAATAATAGCTGTTGTCTACTCTGGAAACTTTGAGTGTGGGAACATCTACAGAATGCAGGATAGTTTTGGAATAATTAAGAGGGGTGGGATTGTTATTTAGACAGGAGCGCGTAGCTCCAGAGTCGCAAAGAAACTCTACGTCATTGCCTGCTACAGTCAAAGTGATCAGAGTTTGACTGCAGCATGCATTGAATACCTCCAGTGGTGGTTCAGGGTCATGTCTTTGTCGTCTGTGAGTCATTGCTTCCTCCAACAGTCTAGTCTGTTCATCCAGGGTCGCCTGATCTGTTGGGGAAATGTCACTAACGGCTAGTCATGTTGACTTATATTGATTTGGATAGAAAACTTTTAGGACGGTACTGCGTCCACGGAAAGGTAGAGGACCATAGATCATATTTCCATGTCTCTGCTCTTGCCTTTTAAGGGGACAGTCTCTAGCAAAATGTCCAGGCTGACCACAGTCATAACACACCTCTTCCTGTCTTACATTCTGTTGACCATAATTGTCACCTGCCTGATCCCATCTACGTAGTCCTCCACTACCTCTTCCTCGGCCTCTGCCTCTACCTCTGTCTCCCTGGCTGTGATAAGGCCCTCTCTGTTCAGGACCACGGTAAAAGAGTTCTTCAGAGCCCAGGAAAACCTGAATAGGCTGCTGTTTTGTCTTTTTTTCCTTTGCCTTTTGTTGTTGACCATGAACACGGATTGCATGACGCAAATGATTGCAGAAAACATCCTCTTCACACGTGGGGAGTTCAATGCATGTGGTTTCAATGGTTTGTCTCACTTGTGGGTGTACTGTATTCATGATAGCATTTTTGTAGAGCTGCAGTCTGGCAGGGTTACCTGCAGCCAGACCACTGTTGTGTGCGAAAGATTGATTAAATCTGTGTTCGTCTGATTTCATTTTAAAGTCAGTGATCGCACCCCAATCTTGTTTGGGTGTGAATGTCTGTCTACAGCGGGTGAGGAAGTCAGCCCACTGTTGTCTGAACTCATTAGTTTCTCGTGCTAGGGGGTCGTCATTAGGGTCTCTATCAGTCAGTGGTCCCTGCACTCGGTGAAGCTGTCCACCGAATGCACGGCGACAGATCCTAAGAATTTCAGTGGGAGTCAGAGTCATTGAGGCACGTAGTCCCTCCATTTCCCCGATCCATCCCTCAACATCTTTTCTGCTGTTGTTGTGCATCTGTTCTCTTTTTAACATCCATAGAAGCAGTGGAAGCCCACATCATGGCACACTGAACTTCAGGATGAGCACCACCTTTCTTCTTATGCTTATCTTTCAATTTAATGAGAAGCGCATCGCATTTAGGTTTATCCAATGTTCCATCGAATGGAGTGTTAGGATCTTTTATCCATGGTTTATAATATTTACAGGCTTGCGCACCGTATTCACTTTCCATACGGTTACGGTCATGATCCTGTTTCAATTTTAGTATATGTGTTACATGTGTTCCAATTTGGATTTTTTTTTTTTTTTTTACTCTGGTTTCTTATTCTTTCCCGTTTGAGTTCCCCATTACAACTGTCCCATGTTGAGTTCACTGGCACGAGAGAAGAGGAGGTTATTGATCTGGCCTTCTACACCGCAGACACGGTGCAAGATCAATTTTACGGATTGAAACCAACCCCAGGCAACAGCCGTCAGCCCTCTTCTCACCAGTATAGAAGTCAACACAAGATAAAACAACAAACTGTAATTCCGATACCACCTATTGTGGCTTCAAACCTCAAGGAATTACCACATTTACTCTCACATTTACTCACAAATGTATGTATGTGTGCAGGCCTTTGTTGTATTCTTAGAACACAAATCTCAAATTAGGAGGTTATTCCCCTGTCCAACTTGAGAGGTTGGAGTACCTGTTAGGAATCAACACAATTATTAGGAGGCTATTCCCCTGTCCAACTTGAGAGGTTGGAGTCCCTGTTAGGAATCAACACAATTATTAGGAGGTTATTCCCCTGTCCAACTTGAGAGGTTGGAGTACCTGTTAGGAATCAACACAATTCACCCGGTAAATTCTCCTAAAATTCTCCTAATCAGCGTATTCCTGTCCCGGCGTCACTGCGTCTGCCGGACTCACAAACTATTTTATGGGACTCAAACCCTTCTAGGAATTTCAACCTATCTTGCGTAACTGCAGTATCAAATCTTCCATGTGCTGTGTCTTTATGTGTCTCTGTACTCACCATCGAAGTGGATGTGCGTCACCGGGCACCCTCAGAGAGCCCTGTCAGCCATCGTGGTCCCAGAAAAGGATGACCAATACAGACCGTAGTCTGACCGTGCACAGATTTTGTCCTCTCAGGCTTCCAGGGCTTCCTCAGGCGTCCAGATATTGCACATCCGGCTCGAAGGACCAATTATGTCAGGAAATTATTTCTATAAGACAAGAACTGTATTTTCGCTGTTAGCTCGTACCGCAAAATTTCCCAACACACAAGATAAACTCTCAGAGACAGAGATCTCAGTTCAAAGTTTTACTTGCAACAAGCAAGGAGTACAGGCAAAGATCTACATCTGCACTGAGCAGTCTCAGTGTCTTTCAAGCATATATGTAACATGTATAAGCAAAGTTCCTCCTCTCAGCAGTCCTCCGCCGCACCCCGCTCCCTCTCCTCCTTGCAGGGGCGGTTGGTGAGAAATGCAGGTGCACTGACTTCTCACTGTTCAAGGCCTTCTCAAACTCTTCTTTATCTCAAGAATCCAAGCACAGTCTGATACATCATACACCAACACACATCTCTTTGGTCTGTATAAAGGTCACAGCAACTATCACACAGTCCTGCATCAGGCTAAAACTTAATGATAATAAAGCATAAATGTATTAACATAAAAATGTATTAACATAAGCGTGCCTGCACATTTTCTATTTCCTAACACCAAGGTTCAGGGAATATTGATTTGAAGGTGTGAGGAAAATGTCTACAGTAGTTTTTCGAGTCATACTCGTGTTACATGTTGCAAGCTCAAATTCTGATACTTTTTCCAGTTCATATCATAGTTCATTCCAATCATAGAATTACTTGTTCCAGGTCTAAAGATGTTAAAAACTTCAATTCAATTCAAGGGTTTATTAGATGTTGATCATGTATTTTAATCTTCTCAGCAGGCCGATGGAGCCTCCATCAAAGAAGGATGTTGTTCCAGTCATGAGGCGACCAGATGAGTGGAAGGACCCATGGCGTCGGTCCAAATCCCCTCGTAGACGCCCTGGGCTGGGGTCACCACCACGAGGTCGCCGACGACATCGACCTTCAGGCTCCTCTGTCTCTCTGTCCAACTCCTCTAGGTAGGAGCCTCCTTCAAATCAGCAAATCCACTGTAATCAGTGGGGAGAGAATTTTTCATTCTTTGATCCCCGGCTGCTCTAAGTCAGCATGTTGAACCCCTTAGCTTCAGTGTGTGGAAGAATAGTCTCCTCCAACTTAAATTCCTCCTGTATGAATGATGTGTGAATGGTTGAATGAGGATGTGATGGAAAAGCGCGTGTCCAGTTTTCCACTGGGCACTTGAACAGCTCTTTTCTCAGCTTCCATCTCTGAAGTGACTTATGCATATATGACGTATTTTGTTTTTATTGAAATATAAACAAAATACGTCAAGCTGATCGCAGCCAGAAGAAGCTGTCTAATAATCTTGTGCTGTGTGTGTGTTTATGTGTTGCAGATCTTCGTCTCGCTCTTCATCCTACACAGGCTCCGGGTCGTCTCGCTCACGCAGCCGCTCTTCCTCGTTCAGCTCCTACTCCAGCCACTCTTCCCAGCGCAGCTCCTTCAGTGGAAGCCGTTCAAGGTACACAAGAGTGTGAGTTGTGTGTGTACGTGTATCCCTTTGTGTGTCTCACTCGAGCTAGCGGTTTGATTAAATGGTATAAGTACTTTCTTGGCATTAGATCATAAAAAAAATTCAGTATAATTTACATTTCTGAAGCATCAATTCCAGCAGTATGACAATATAATCATGTCATACTCAGGAGCTGTGTTTTGACGTTTGGCAAATAAACCTATTGTTGTTGCTGCGAGTTTGATGAGAAGATCAATACTGCTGTCAGCCTAAATTTTAACCATAGCCTGTTAGCAGTTAGCTCAGCAGAAAGAGGGAAATAGCTAACATGTAAAGGTATCAGGAATCTCATTGTTTAATCTATACAAAAAGAGAACTGTAAAAAAACAACAATGTGCTGGATTTTTGTCTTCACTGTGAAGTAAGCGGGTAACCATGTGAGACTCCAAGACGTTGCTGCTCCTGGCAAGTAATCGATAACAGAATCATTTTCACAAATTAAATAATTAGTCAATGGTATTAGTCAAGTAGATGGTAAATGGATTCCATAAAACTCCCAGATTCCTCACAGTGGAGATGGAGGCCAGAGTAATGCTGTCCAGAGTAGCTATATTGTTAGAAAATGTGTCTCTAAGGTGTTATGGCACGCTTGGAGTTTAGTAAACTGATTTGATTCATCTGGCTTTATTGATAAGTATAATTGAGTATCATCTGCATAACAGTGGAAATTAATGGAGTGCTTCCTGATATGTCAGAGTACTAGACTACCTCTGATCAGAACTTTTGTAGTTTGGGCAAAACCAAAGCGCCTTACACATAAAGGAGATACTGATGGATAAATTCAGTGTAGGTTTGTAGATTTAATTTAGATTTAAAAATTAGCTGCTTTCCCAGTAAAATACCAATTCCAATAAAACAGTGCATAGGTTACATATATGTGGTTATAGGAGAATGCTTGAAATGTTTCTGAAGGAGCAAATTGTTTTTATTTGACACCCAAGTTTTAGAGGACTTTTATTAGAGAGAAATAGTAACACACAGGCATATCTTACTCACTAGCCACTAGAGTTGGGCCAGTGGATGATGCCAACTAATAGTATGCCTACCTAGACACATTGATACTCCAGCTACACTATGTATTATGTAAACATTAGGATGTGCAAGTAATGTTCACATCAGCTCACAGGAAAGAAAAACAACATCAACCACAGATGTATGTGTGTAAATGCTACTCGGGAGTTTGCCCAGCAATGCTCCAACCTGCTGATTAAATTAATAGATAAGCAAGTATTATTATTACGGCCCTCATAGGATCATTTTCGGCCACTGCAGGCACTGAAAAAGCTCTAAATACCCACTGTACACTACCTGCTCAGCAGACAGCGGCAGAAAGACATGTTTAGCAAGTAGCTGCTTTACACTGATCATTTTAGCAGCAAAAAATATTTTTCGTGCAATAATGGGACTATAACTTGCATTTCATTGAGCTACCCTGTGTTGTTGAAAGTCAAATAAATGAATCTTGTCCCTAAAGGATGTCTCATGAGTTGACAGTGACTAAAATCAAAGCTAAAAGAAAGTACATCGATCAGGTGTCCTGAAACATGACCCCAAATGAATGATAATGTTGCTCTGTAACTGCCTTAAGTGTAAATCAGCCTGTAACTGTTGGACATTTAGATAAGCAATTGTTTGCTAACAAGTTCAGCATATTAACAGCAGTTATTTTTATTAACTGCTGGTATGTCAGTGTTCTGCTGTCCCCAGATGGCCAACAAAAAAAAAAGTTATTGCAGGTTTAAGACTTAGCAACATCTCCAATGATGTTAAGGAATTCAGAGTGTTATTTTTGAGTTCTGTATTCCTCCACTCATTGAAATACAAGTTGTAGATAACAAAACTGCACTGCAAAAACATTAAACTGGACAATTTTCTGTTGTCAGCATTTTTGTTGACGACACACGAGCTATACTTCCTAGATTGTTTTGTTGCTCATACTTAAAAATGAAAACATACCGAACTGTTATGTTCTGTCTTTTCTGAATAACACAATGCAGCATTAAAAAACAAATGCATAGCTGTTTGATGTGGTCTAATTTTGAAATTAAGATGCAAACTAGCATTTTCATGACTCCTGTTGATTCGTAGGTCTCGATCATACTCTACATCTCCCTCACCGAGTCCTGCAGCACAGAGGAATGCTAAGAATAAGCCAGACCTTCCTCCAGTGTTAGCTAAAGGGTAAATTTTACATCCATTTAAACCATAGTCAGCCATGCTTATTTTATCTCTTTCCACCCTTGTTTTTTCTTAAAACACATAATGTTCAACTTTTTTCTTTATAGTAGTAAATAGATCTATAGATAGTAATTAATGTAACTCATACATACATTGTAGAAACAAGGCAGTTAAAAGACTTTGGACTTCTGCCAGCTTCACATTGTATCATGTCTATTTACTGATGTTATTAGTTATTGATCATTAGCTAGAACATTGCATATACTCTGCTAGCATGCCCATCACTGTCTGCATGCTTGAAAAAACAAAAAGTGCTTTTTTCCTCCCTAAGCATGCCACTGAAGCCGGGTGCCATGCCCCCTCCTCGCAGGGACAAGCCTCCCTTAAAGAAAGCTCCCAGTCCTCCTCCACCTGGTGGACTGCAGGGCAGGCCGTCCAAATCTCTGCCAGAGGGTGGGAAGCTTCCCACCAATCCCCGGGAGCCCGGAGGTGCAGGTAGTGGTGCAGGCAGCGGCAGTGGAGCAGGGAGACCCCTGCCACCACGGGAACCTGGAAAACCTCCAAACCCAAGGGAAGACAAACGGAAAGAACGGCAGCAGCATCTACCCCGGAGGTAGGTGTATCCCCTTCAAGTGCTATAAAAGAAAAATGATACATTCCATGTTAAATTAGTTGCTATGAGGGTCAGCTTTGACTGAAAATCCGTTGGATTATATTACATTGGAGAAGGAATTTGACTTATGGCTATAATCAGGAAAGGGAAAAGGTCTGTTCCACTTTGTCTACTCAAACTTGAGTTTGAAGGGTTTACATGGTCAAAATGCCAGTCTACTGTGAGATGTTAAACACAACACCTCTTAAAGGCATTCTAAAGATGTGACACTGTCACATTTTAGTTGTCATTCATCTCATATTTGGTAGGAAACCAGTTACAAGAAAGTAGCCAGCGTCTTCTGGCAGTAACTTAGTCAGTGTAGATGACCAAACGAAGAACCATCCTCTCAACACAAAATGTGATAAAGCTTGGGTTTTTAAATACAAGACAGTAGTGTGCATTAAAGAACTCTTTAGGGACTGCTATGGTTCATTGGTGAAGAAGAATTTTATTTTCAGGGAAAGTAATCAAAGCTGTCAAAGTTGTTGTTATATGTAGAGTTTCAGGAGGATTATTATTATACAGTGTTGTGTGAGCACAGTGTGGGCATAAAGGAAAAGTGTCTGGATGCTGTCCAGCAACTGTTTGGGCGTGTGTCTGTGGGTGGGAGAGCACTGGCAATGGATGACATGTTTTGCCAGATAAATTTGCAACAAGCAGAACTGACACAACACATGTACATTTGCATATCTGTGTATGTGTTTGTGCCTGGAAAGTGAGACTGCAGGTGTATCCCAAAGCTGGGGGAGAGCAGATATTGTGTGAGAGAGTGGGTGGATTGCTAAACTGCACTTTTGTGAGTGTGTGTACACATTGTGTGTGTGTGTGTGTGTGTGTGTGTGTGTGTGTGTGTGTGTGAGTGTGAGTGTGAGTGTGAGTGTGTGTGTGTGAGTGTGTGTGTGTGTGTGTGTGTGTGTGTGTGTGTGTGTGAGTGTGTGTGAGTGTGTGTGTGTGTGTGTGTGTGTGTGTGTGTGAGTGTGTGAGTGTGAGTGTGAGTGTGTGTGTGTGTGTGTGTGTGTGTGTGTGTGTGTGTGTGTGTGTGTGTGTGTGTGTGAGTGTGAGTGTGAGTGTGAGTGACAAAGAGCCAAATCAGCCAGAGAGGAAGAACAGGTAAAGGGCAGGGAAGAACAGTAAGGGTGTGTGAGACTGTTTTATCTCAGTGTGTGGGTGCGAGCGTGGGTAGATTGGGTCACACCGTGGAAACTATCAAGGAAAACCAGTTTGTTATTCTGTTTGGAAACTACTTCCCTCTGTTTGTCAGATATAATGTGATATGATATGCGAAAGGGTAGTGACACTTGCTGAAGCAATGCAAGAGTGGACATTCTGAACATGTTTGATGAGAGAGCTGTAGTCTGGTAGTGTTTTTAAGGAGTGGTTCACCACAGTGTTACAGTCCAAAAATAAAAATTCATCCACTGTTTTCTTAGCCTCATGTTAGTTGAAAGAACACTTATTTTTACAGATACACAAAACACACAGTGTTGCCAGGACACACATGATTGCTCCATCCATAAAGAGGGATAAAGACCATGGCCTTGCACACCCATAATTGTGATTTCATTCATTCTGGCTGGTTAAACCTCTCTCCAGCTTGAAGTCAGGCAGAGCTGTACCAGTAATTCAGATGTCTATTCACACAGTCAAAGCAAGTGAAAACCCTTGTGTAGGTGAGCAATGGGTGAGCAGGAGCCGCTTTGACATCTGTCTTTCCAGTACTTTTTAAAGTCATGGCAATGTAACAGTTATCTTTTATGAACATTTTTCAAGTAAGTCATTTTTGTAAGATACTGCACTTTCTACACTGTTATAGTCTGGATTGTATCTCCAGTGTTGCAAAGTGCTGATAGAATGATAGAATATTCTGGTTATGTTTGCTGATTTTCACATCACCTGGATAAGACATTATCCATCTAAGTGTTAGTTGGAGCACCCTTATTGAAATTGGGATACTGGCATGCACCTTATGCAGATTCTCTGCCATGTTTGCAGTAGTCACATACTAGTTAGTCAGTAAAATCATGAGATTATATTATAAAATATAAGATGATAAATGATGAAACGATGGTCTACATTCTGAACTAAAAGTGAAAGTCTGACAATGGAAATGCAAAAGCCACTCGCCAGAAACTAGATTAAGATCATCCTCAATTGTTGAGGAAACTCACTCAGTACAAGAATGTCTGATTTCCTGTCACACCTACACCAGTACAGACAAGGAGACGCGTGGATGCTGTTGTTGTCAAAATGTTTTTGAATCATACTGAATTTATTTGATTTGACAGTCAGTTATTGATCACATGCAGACGTTGATACAACCACTAGGCTACATCTATATACATCACACTAACTCAAGTTAGACATTCTGATGTTCCGGACCTTTGCTTTAATACATTTTCTCTGACTGGACCTTTCTGAATTTTAGTTGAATAACCCTGTACTATAGGTTTGACACGGCAGCCAGTGTCTGCCGTGCCCGTGATGGCACAGCCTCACCCATCCCCCCTTCCACCACGCCATCTCCTCCACTTTGTCACAGCCCCAACAGTGCGGCTGCATCTCCTCTCTCACCTAGGCCCTCCCTGTCCCTCACAACAGACAAGGATGGTGGTGAAAAGCACATGCACTTCACAGGTTCTATCTCTGTTCCAGTTCACCCTGTGCGACTTTAGTGAGAACCTTTAGTGACTGCCGTGAGAAGGATGGCATCCTACTGAACACCTTAAAGACCAAGGAGATGGTCATGGACTTTCGCAGGTCTAATCCCCCAATTCATTTATTCAGCATTTGTTGTTGCACCTCAACAACAAACTGGGCTGGTCCCTGAATATAGATGCCCTCTACAGAAAGGAACAGAGCGGGATATTTTTCCTCAGGAGGTTCAGGTCCTTGATGTCTGCAGTTAAATGTTGCACATGTTCTACTAGTCAGTTTTATGCTGCAGTCTCCTTCTCCTCTCCTGCTGTACTATGCCTCAGTTGAAGGCAGTGGCTTACTCTCTCTGTCTCTTTCTCTGTCTCCAAGCGCTCCACTGGACAATGTGCAATATGTCAGTTATTTCAGTTTTGTCTGAAGGGGATGCCATAGTGTCAGACTTGAAAACGACCTGGTGTAAAGCTGAAATGTTTTTTGCTGTTCTGATTCAGATATGGCTGTGATCCTTGAAGCTTCCTTAGTGGTAAATGGTCTGTATTTGTACAGCTCCTTTCTTGTCATTTCGACTACTCAAAGCGTCTTTACATCACATCCTCATTCACCCATTCACACATCATTCTTACAGGAGGAATCTAAGTTATAGAGGTTCGTACTGATTGGTCAGGGCTCCTGCAAAGTAGAGCACTGTTAAGAAGCAGCTAGTGGCGTCCCCCTCCGGCTACAGAAGAGATGTGATGCAGAGGGCACTGGACATTTAAGTTAGGAGAGAATGGGGCATGTAATGGTTTACAAACCTTATGGGTTAATACCTAAAGCTCATATTTATTATTATTGACTACTCACTTATCCTTTTTATTTTTTTGAAATTTGCTGATATGTGTGATAATTGCTGAACAAGGAGGTGGGTAGTACTACCCACTGTGCTCTCAGTTCTGTGTCTGTCTCTTCCAGGCGAACTGTAAGTGGGAGTGTTAGCGGCAGTGGTAGCAGTTACACTGGTTCTAGCTCCAGATCCAGATCCTCCTCCAACTCCTTGTCACGCTCTCGCTCAGGATCCAGAAAATCCAGGTACTTGCCTACCTGAACATCTCATCAGAACAGCAGCTTGCCAGAAGCTTCCTTTTAAAGAGATTGTCAAACATGTGTTACGTTTTGTTGGCTGTGTGTCCTGTGGAACAACAGGTTTGCAACCTTTCTTCTGCCCTCTCGACTCCTGCTCCCTTTACCTGTAAACTTTCCTCTCCTTGCCTCCTCAATTCTCTCTCCTATCTGTCACTCCCCAAGTTCTCCTGTTTTCTACCACCCCATGTCCAATCCATGCCCCCCTGTCTATCAAGGTAACCAAACACTTCAGATTTGTATGAATTAATATTCTTATTTTTTAGTGACCGTTATAACAACTTTTTTAACAAGCTAGATTAGTACACCTACTGCTTAACTGCTCCTGTCTTACCTGTGTATTTCACAAAATCTAGTCTCTCCCAGGATGTGAGAGAAGAACCAACATTTAAAAAGACTTTTTAGAGACTGTGATAAGCTAGTTGGCAGATACGAATCAGTTTAAAAAGTTCATTAGAATATCCTAAAACGTGGTCTCCTAACTACGATTTAGAGTCCCTGATCTGAAAAGGTAACATATGCAACCACTTAATGTAGGCCACATGATTTTCTCTCTCCTGATATTATATGTATATATATATGTACCTCGACTGCTTTCCTTTTCCTGGAAAACATCAGTTATAAGCTAATTTTCTTAAGTTAGTGCCGTGAACTTAAATTCTGTAATTGGGGGCGAGGGTGGAAAGGCTTCCCAGGAGAGGTGGATTGGATGATTGATCACGGAGCCTTCCTTTTTTTGTGATCACAAAATGTTACCAGGGAAAGCTCTGGGGTGGCATTTATTTATTTTCATAATGTTATTTATTAATAGGAGCTTTTTTTTTTTTATCTACAGTAACATCACACTTTTGAAAAAAAAAAGTATATACATGATATAACTAATAAGTCATCTCAACATCTGCCCCCATTTTCACTTTTTGGAACATTCCATCTGGGAATGTCTCTTTTTGTTTGATTTTATGAATCTTGTAAAGAGCTTAGATCTTGTGTGAAGGACGGGCATTGTGACCCTCACAGTGATGGCAATTACAATTGGCTGCTATTAGGTTTTGGTACTCTCAGAATTGTAGCTTATTTATCTGTAGCATTCTACAGTCATTTTGTTAGTCTGTAAGCTAAATATCCAAAATATGAAGGTATTTAAAATGTACATATGATGGGTCATTGCGATTAAACTGATTTCATCTCTCTTGCTTTCATGTACTGTCTCTGTTGGGAAACCCTCCAGGAATTCCAGCTGAGATAGTTATAGATATTCATGGTGTTTGTGTGTGACTGACAATCAGCAGCTCATGGTCAGACTTTTGTTTCTCGCCACAGATCGTTGAGTGTGAGCAGCGTGTCGTCCGTGTCATCAGCGTCATCCAGCAGCAGCTCGGTGCGCAGCGCAGACTCAGATGATATGTATGCTGACCTGGCCAGCCCAGTGTCCTCTGCCAGCTCCCGCTCACCCACACCAAGTCATCCCCGCAAGGATCGAGGGGCTCCGCGGGACCGGCTTCCACATGGCAGAGACAAGAACAGGGGTTAGTGAGGGCAACAAAGCTTACAGCACATAGTTGATACACAACAGTTAACATAGCTAGAAATTCTCAAATAACTTGGTATTGAAGAAATTGGAAAGTCAAATGATAGCCACCGCATACAGTTGCACTCAAAACTATTCAACCCCAATTGCAAATTAGGTGTATAGGCAAAATTTACAAACTTGCAGCTGAGTTCAATAAACTCAAACATGAACAATTGTTATTGGTCAACACAACTGATATTACAGGTGTTTTTTCCAAATTCAACACAATATGCTACTTTTAATTACTACTGCTGTCTCAAAATGATTCAACCCCTTTTTGACAAGCATCTTTAGTACTCAGTAGAGCACCCTGTTGCTGTTCTGACCTGGCACAAACGTGATGCATATCCAGATACCAGTTTTGACAGCGTTCCTGAGGAATCTTAGCACGTTCATCATGGGCAATGGCCTCCAGCTCTCTAATATTCTTGTTTTTTGTTTTGTACTGTAACTGCCTTTTTCAAAAAGTTTTGGGTTTTGAAGTCAGGTTTCAAGTCAGGTGACTGTGATGGCCACTCTAGTATCTTCAAGGACTTTTTCTGAAGTCCTGCTTCAGAGAACAGAATTCCAAAACGTCTGTGCCTTATCTATATGGCTTCAAGAATATTGGAGCCAACATGCTTTTTTTTGGCCAATACATCTCATTTGCAATGGGGGTTAAATCATTTTGACTGCAACTGTACAATAAAGGTTGGGTAAAGAAGTATTAAGGGGGGTGAAATTACCTGTATCCCTTTATGGCTCATGGTAAATTCAGCACAAAGTGTATTTCCCTAGCACTAATTCAATCGGTGCAACAGGAGTCATGTAATACTCACCGATACTCACTGTTTCTCTTTTTAACAAACATACTGGTTTCATTTACCAATTACTTCTAGTGACTTCTAGTTTCCCAAGAGGGTTTTTTATGATTGCTGTGATTGTATAGCTATTGACAATAAAACTTGTTTTCTGTAGGTGTTTCAAAGTAAATGCCTACTAGGAAAGGTACTGTAGCAATTATTGCCATTGCGCTACTGGAGTACCTGTAATATAGAATATCTTTGAGGAACTTTGAGTTTCACTGACAATAACTTGACAGAAATCAAAAGACAGGAAGAGATTTGACACACAATTAACGTTAGGTTTTTCTTGGCTTAAATGAAATTAAAACTACCATAGTTGTGTATTGAAGACACATACTTCCACAATTGTACTTATAAAAATGCCAAGGCTTTATCTGAGTACAAGTTCCTTTGTTTGCCTGTCGTCATCACAGAGAGACCATCAAAGAAAGACGAACCTTTCAGGGACGACCGCAGGAAGCTCGACCCATCTGGTGCCCCACCTAGAGGAGGAAACCCTATGCCCAGATCAGGACCAGCTAGCAGGGGTGCCCACCCTGTACATCCCCCACCCAGCACCATGGGTCCCCCGGGAAGCTACGGAGGTTCAGGTTCCCACAAAGACATCAAACTCACCCTTCTCAACAAGGTTACTATGACTCCTCTTTCCATTTTTCTGTTCAGGTGTGTTCATCCAAGTCAAAAAAAACATTTTTCTCACTTATGTCTAGTAGTGCCAAGCCTTGCAGATGGTTTTGATTTTATGTGCTCGAGGCATGAAACTTCCTAGAGAAATTCATTGGCACCTTTTTTTTGTTAAAGTCATGAACTGACCCTTTAACACTGATCAAGGTAATATATGAATATACAATAAATCACAGTGAGTATTAACTCACTCAGATTGCCTGAATCTAAGGAATAGCCCAGATATGTCCAGTTATATCCTCAGTAACAGCTGAACAGCTGACTAGCATCAGTAAAACAGTCTTGTTTTGAGTGAACGCTAACTAGACAAACGTCAGCATATTTAGTTTTACAAAATGTGAAAACTTTGACCCACTGAGATCTATAAAGTCATTGTATAACAGAACTTGCTTGAGAATCATCATAGGTTTTTTTCAGTATCAAAGTAATCTAGTGATCTCTGTACAGGAACTTCTGATAGTCTATTGGCGTGCTTTTAATGGTGCCAATTTGGCAAAATGTAAACATATGAAGGCTAAAAAGAATCAAACTTAAGTTTTAGTCATCAGCTACTAACTCTCACTATTGTAATGCTATACTTCCTGACA
This sequence comes from Pempheris klunzingeri, assembly GCF_042242105.1. Classification (NCBI taxonomy): domain Eukaryota; kingdom Metazoa; phylum Chordata; class Actinopteri; order Acropomatiformes; family Pempheridae; genus Pempheris; species Pempheris klunzingeri. The sequence goes on from NC_092016.1 coordinate 27,789,603, forward strand.
ACAAGGCTAGCTGTGCACTAGCTTTGTATTCAGCATAACTCCCTGAGAATATCGATCGTGCCACAGCAAATTTGTGTATTTCCTAAAATGTTACACGGTTCTTTTTAATGCTCCCTGGGAACTTGTATGAAGTAGGGTTTTACATCACTTAGTTCCATACTTGCATGAAACAGTGTGAAGACGTATTTCCTCTGAAAAGCACCAGGTAAATCTAACTGCAAATCACTAATTGTTATTGCCAGAGTGATTTTTTTGCACTCGGATGTGAAATAAATCATTTGGCCGCTTTTCCAGCAGCAAGGAGATAAGGGCAACAGGAAGAGGTACCTACCTTCAGAGAAAGACAGGCCAGGCTCCCCACTCAGCAAGAGAATGGCCATGTCTCCAGACAGAGGTGAGTAATATGTTGACAGCATCAGCTCCTGTCCACATCATTTGCGGTTTCCTCACAAAGCTAGAACAACGTATGGGAACGATGCTTGGCTTTTTTTAAGAATCAGGTAACTGCTCTAGTCCTTCGCTGACATGATGGACGTGGTGCAGTTTGTATGATACCTTCAGCATACAATATATATAGGAACGTCTTCCCCTTAATTAATTGTGAAATTTTGGTCAGATTCCACACCAACACACATTTATAAGTATTGTTAGTAGTGTCAGTATTATATTCTGGATCAAGAAACCTTTGTAAACCTCAACATTTTGATAACAGATCCCATTTCTGGTCATTTTTGTATGTTGTTTGGTGCAAAATTAATGCCAGATTTGTGTTGAAATGACTATTGGATTGATCAATAAGATGGTCCACAGAAAATGTTAGCAAGTAGGGCTGAAACTAACTATTATTAAGTTTAATTATATTAATTAATGTGTAGATTATTTTTTTAAATGAATCAATCATAGATAAAATGGCATCAAGTAGTTTAAAAAGGGGCAAAGCTGAAATGATGGCATTGCTTGTTTTGTCCAACCAGCTGTCCACATTCTAAAATACCCTATACTACAATATAATACTATTGAAACCTAAGAAAAGCAGCAATAGAAAAAGCTGAAACCAGTGTATTTTTGCTTAAAACTCATATTAAAAGGCTCATGCACACCTTCAGTTTCTTGTGTACAGGTGTGTAGGAGATAATGTCCATAGGCAAGAGAAGAGAAAGCTCCCACACACACTTCTTTGATTAGCAACAAACTTTAACAGCAAAACACACACACATCAGGGTGGAACTCCGCCGTGCACGATCCAGAGAGCAGAGGAGAATTGTAAAAGCTATTTAGATTGTTTAATAAAAGAAGAAGGTACAGAGCTATTCTATAGGAAAGGGAACCGTAAATGACTTCTGTTGTGATCTGGCTCTTTATGGAAAATAAAATTAACTTGACCTTCAAGGGGAGGAGCGGGGTGCCCCCCTAATATAATGGTAGGGGAAACACTGAATATTAAGTGACTCATTGGGGGGCGCAAAGAGCTGTACATATGAATCAGACAATCACGTCACCAAGGTCTCTGTGGTTAGATTACTTCTTGTTCTATTTCTCATTTACATGTACAGGTTTGTTGTGAATAATAATGCCATTCTGTCCTTCATTTTTATTACAAAGACACAAGTTCACATTCTAATTTACCTAGCCCAAGGTGAAAGTTGAGACATTTCATGACAACTTTAAGTGTTCTTAAAAGAGACAGCTTTTATGCTTTTAAAGAACTATTCTTAGTCAGAAGCTACACATCAAAACCATTCATTCTTAACAGCCTCACTAACTCTGAAATTGGTGTTTTTCAGGCCGTGATAAGAGGATACCTGGCAGACCCCCGCTCTCCCCTCGTATGGATCGCCCCAGAGGTCAAGGGCCCCGCCCCATGCCCCCCCAGGGAGACAGGTTGGTACAATATTCAGTTTTCAATATTGTCTCCCTCCCCCAGGGAGACAGGTTGGTGCAATATTGAGGATGAGGACAGTGATATTTATCCTATAGCACTTAATCAGACACCAACAGTTGTCCAAAGTAGAAATGAAAAAAGGCATTCAGTTGGAAGTCTGGAAATTCTTCAGTCAGCTTTTCTTTCTCACGTCATTTTTACCACCAGCAGTGGCCGTGTTACTCAGGACAAACACATCAGGGTTTTAGAGCAGAGTGGTTTGCCTAAACACAACTGCATGTCCAAAATGAGGAACATGCCACACAAGTGGAAGCACATACAGTTGTGGTCAAAAGTTTACATACACTTGTAAAGAACATAATGTCATGGCTCTCTTGAGTTTCCAGTTATTTCTACAATTCTGATTTTTCTCTGATAGAGTGATTGGAACAGATACTTCTTTGTCACAAAAAACATTCATGAAGTTTGGTTCTTTTATGACTTTATTATGGATCAACTGAAAATGTGACCAAATCTGCTGGGTCAAAAATACACATACAGCAACATGAATTAGCAATTTTGGTGACTTAGAAAGTTGTGTCAATGAAATGAGCTTCATAGCATGGCCTTCTTAACTTCTTGTGAGTGATTATGAGTGACTACAGCTGGTGACTTCTCTGAGGCCATTTAAATAGGGCTCATTGGATACAAACGCCCACAAACGCTACAATGGGAAAGTCAAAGGAGCTCCGCACGGATCTGAAAAAGCGAATCATTGACTTGAACAAGTCAGGAAAGCCATTTCAAAGCAGCTGCAGGTCCCAAGAGCAACAGTGCAAACAATTGTTTGTAAGTATAAAGTGCATGGCACTGTTTTGTCACTGCCACGATCAGGAAGAAAATGCAAGCTATCACCTGCTGCTGAGAGAAAATTGGTCAGGAGGGTGAAGAGTCAACCGAGAACCACCAAAAAGCAGATCTGCCAAGAATTAGAAGCTGGTGGAACACAGGTGTCAGTGTCCACAGTCAAGCGTGTTTTGCATCGCCATGGACTGAGAGGCTACCGTGCAAGAAGGAAGCCCTTGCTCCAAAAGCGGCACCTTAAGGCTCGACTGAAGTTTGCTGCTGATCACATGGACAAAGATAAGACCTTCTGGAGGAAAGTTCTGTGGTCAGACGAAACAAAAATCGAGCTGTTTGGCCACAATGCCCAGCAATATGTTTGGTGGAGAAAAGGTGAGGCCTTTAACCCCAAGAACACCATGCCTACCGTCAAGCACGGTGGTGGTAGTATTATGCTGTGGGGCTGTTTTGCTGCCAATGGAACTGGTGCTTTACAGAGAGTAAATGGGATAATGAAGAAGGAGGATTACCTTCAAATTCTTCAAGATAACCTAAAATCATCAGCCCGAAGGTTGGGTCTTGGGCGCAGTTGGGTGTTCCAACAGGACAATGACCCCAAACACACATCAAAAGTGGTAATGGAATGGCTAAATCAGGCTAGAATTAAGGTTTTAGAATGGCCTTCCCAAAGTCCTGACTTAAACCCCATTGAGAACATGTGGACAATGCTGAAGAAACAAGTCCATGTCAGAAAGCCAACAAATTTAACTGAACTGCACCAATTCTGTCAAGAGGAGTGGTCAAAGATTCAACCAGAAGCTTGCGAGAAGCTTGTGGATGGCTACCAAAAGCGCCTAATTGAAGTGAAAATGGCCAAGGGACATGTAACCAAATATTAGCATTGCTGTATGTGTATTTTTGACCCAGCAGATTTGGTCACATTTTCAGTTGACCCATAATAAAGTCATAAAAGAACCAAACTTCATGAATGTTTTTTGTGACAAAGAAGTATCTGTTCCAATCAGAGTTGTAGAAATAACTGGAAACTCAAGAGAGCCATGACATTATGTTCTTTACAAGTGTATGTAAACTTTTGACCACAAATGTAAGTATTATGCCATCGCTGCACGTGTCATAATATTCATGTGCTCTCGCAAAAGTTCCCCATTATGAAACAGGGCTTTGTAATATCAAAGAAAGTTTATTTGTCCCATGTAATCATATGACGTGAGTGTCCTTCAATATGTAGATAAGAAAATATACGTGTGTGTGTGTGTGTGTGTGTGTACACGTTTTAGGTAGGTGTGAAGAAATGCTGTAAACTAAGAATGCTTTCAGAAATATAAAATTGAAGTTGTTTATTTCTATCAAGTGAGCGAACATCCTTGTTCTTCTTTACGCTGAAGACAGTTCCTGATGACTTTGGCTGGGTCGTTGTCCTGCTGCAGAATACATTTGGGGCCAATCAGACGCCTTCCTGATGGGATTAGTATCTGCCTGTATTTGTCAGCATTGAGGACACCATTGATCCTGACCAAATCCCCAACTCCATTTGCAGAAATGCAGCCCCAAACTTGCAGAGAACCTCCACCATACTTAACTGTTGCTTGGTGGCACTCAATATTGTACCGCTCCCCAGTCGGTGGGGGGGGGGGGGGGTCGGTGAACAAACTGAAATATTTGGTTATAGCAGAAGGCAAATTTTGACTCATCAGTCCAGAGCACCTGCTGCCGTTTTTCTGCACCCCAGTTCCTGTTGTCGTGCATAGTTGAGTCGCTCTGTATGGCTTAAAGTGCTTTTACTTCACATCCTCATTCACCCATCAGTAGGTTGGAGGAGACTTTTCTTTCGCACACTGAAGCTCTGCTTCAGGAGCAAGTTAAGGTTCAGTGTCTTGGTAAGGACACTCTAAACCTTTTAAAAGCCATGGATCAAACCACCAACCTTCTGATGGAGGGACGATCCGCTGTACCTCTGAACCACAGCCACCCCGTACCTGGGTCCTTACCCGTGTCTTTGTGCTTTTCCAAAAGAGCTTGAACAGCACCTCTTGAAACCCCAGTGTGCTCTGAAATCTTTGCCTGGCAGAGACCTTGCTGATACCGTGTAACCACCTTGTGTCTTGTTGCTGTGCTCAGTCTGAACATGATGACCTGTGCCATCAAGCTGTCTTCCACAGCCTCACCTTGGTAGCAGAGTTTGGCTGTTCCTCCCCCACCTTAAAGCCTCCTGCAGCTCTTTCTGTTTCAGTTAATGACTAATTTAAGCTACATATGAAATTATCATCAGCACCTGTTTGGTATGTAAATGCCGTTAATACAATAGTTAGTGTGAACAATGGTCCTTTCACACTTAAGCACCCAAATCTGACATCTTATTTTGATCCTCATGGCGTTTATAATAAGTCCTTTTCTCTTTTTGTTTTTAGTCTCGTCATGCTGTCTGCTTAGTTTTGTCATGCTATCTGCTTGTATGACCCCAACTCTCACTCCTCTTCCTCAGAAAACGTCCTCTGTCACCACCCCCGAAGTCATCTGGGAAAGGCCCAGCTCCACCAATGGGCAAGCCAGCCACCCCAAGCTCCGCTTCAGTGGCTGGCTCTGGCTCTGGCTCTGGCTCTGGTTCTGGCTCTGGCTCTGGCTCTGGCTCTGGCTCTGGCTCAGGGTCCAATAAATCCAGCAACACACTGTCCCGCCGTGAGGAGCTGCTGAAGCAGCTGAAGGCCGTGGAGGACGCCATCGCCCGGAAACGTGCAAAGATCCCCACCAAATAAACAGAAGCCCGCTCCTCGCCTGTTCGCCTGCCTGCCACTCTGCCTGCCTGTTGGCCTTGTGAGCCAGAGAAACACTGATGGAGTGTTTTTCCCCTGCCTTCAATGGACGTATAAAAATGTTGTATGGTTCATGTATAATGGCTATTGTGTAAGTGAACAGGAAGTGGCTCTTACAAAAACCATCTTCTGCTTGTTTGCCCTCAGAGGAGGTTTGGCTCTGCTCCATTCTAGAGTGTTGTTCACTCCCATATGCCCGACTGTAGCGCCCCTTAATAGCCTTTGAATGTCTCAGCTGCAGTTTACCTCATCAGTGAGAGACAGGAGGAAACCTTTAGGCATTTGGTGAGGGAGGGACGTCTCAGGAATGGAGTGTGTAGGCTTTACAGTACAGAAACAGAAGAGTAGTAAGGTACACTCGATCCCTTGCTTCTCACTCTGTTCCTTCAGTGAAAAGGAAGCATCTTCCTCATTCGATGTGATGAATAACAGATTTATACACATTGAATCTACTACTTTCTGTCTTTCTCTGCCCCATTGTCTCATCTTGTTCTCTTACATCTTTTCTTGAGTTTCCTGTGTGTGGAGCGATGTGTGCTGGGTCAGCTCTACAGGGTTCTGACAACCAGGGTTTCACAACGCTTATTTGTAAAAATCAATACAATTCTTGATTATTCGTATTCAGCCCCTGTAAGCAATCACAAGCTTTTTTCTCAGCGGGCCCATCTTAAACCAATGACTCGTCTGCATTCTGTGTTTTAGGGCAGTGTTCAATGTCACTCCTTGTACAATAATAGTAAGTCATCAGATTCTTTCAAGTGTATGATTATAGACAACAGTGATGTGAAGTATTGCTTTTTTTTTAATCTACAGCATTTTGTTTTCTTCTTAGCTCTTCTCAAGTGATAAACCAATGTTTTATTTGTGTTACATTTTTAGTTGGATGAGTATGAGAGGTGGAATGGGGACACTTAGAGACAAGATATGTCTTGCTTTTGACAAAAGCCTTCTAAATAAACTATTTTGATAAAGAGGTCAGTTGCCTTGTTTTTCTCTGGTGTTGTGGGTGTTTAAATACTGATGTCATGTTTGTGGAAGCATTCAGACAGTACAGTTTGGCACAAAGAATTTGGATTCTATAAATAATCAGTGTGACTAGGGGCTCTTTTAGACCCCTGTAATATGTTGAACCAGTCCTTTGTGCCAGCTTTGAATGGTTCAGTCCAAACCTTCGTAGCATTGCAGCAGCGTGGTAGTATTATAAAATGTCATCCACTTTACAACCATCTGGTTTCATAATAGCACCCAGCAGTAGTTTCCTTTGGATTTGTCAGTGTTGCCACACTTTGGCCACAGCAAGTTCAAATTTGATCTTGTAATTTTCAGCCATGCTAGCAGCATCTGCCATGGTACCGGTCACTCAGTCCAGACTGAAAATGACATTCATGGTCCTCGGAGGATGAACGCTCATGACTTTGGTGGTCCTTCGAGACTTCCTTTAGGCCGTCGTGGCGTTTTTACTCAAGTCACTTTACAGCTACTGATTGGATTGTCATGACATTTGGTTCAGAACTAACGTTCTTTGGAGGATGAATTATCACTTTGATCCCCAGACTTCTCATCTAGTACTGTTCTTGTCAAAACTTGAGTTTGTTTAGCACTTTGGTTTAAGACCATACACCTGCAAAACTAATAACTCATAAGCCTCATCTGCTAAAAGTGCAACAGGCTTTAATGTGCAACATGTTGAATATTCTATCTGTTTAACATCAGCATACTGAAAAGCATTCTGGAGTCTCCACACATCATTTAAGGAAGCAGCCAGCTGAGGACCAGGAAAGAGTGTTTCTCAAACAGCACAGTCTGGTGTTCTTATCCTCCCAAGCAGAGGTGAATGTGGACCTTCCTCTTCTTTTGTAGAAGACAACTTTGGATCAAATATTTGTATATTTTTATATATTATCTGATTTGTCACACTTGAGCACAAGTGAGTAGTAATTTCTGCTGAAATGTAGCCAAGCTTTGACCTCCGTGAGGATCTCCTGTAGTCAAGCTGTATTCCAGGGGGGAGACGAGTAAACGTCATGTTTCAGTCTGTCAACTGGTGGAAGGGAGGAACAAATTAACATGCAAGTGAGGTATAATCTAAATGCACAAGGTGTTTTGCATTTAGGAATTCCTTTCCCTCTAAACTGTGACATTTTATATGAACCAGTAATTTGCTTAGTTTTCCATGACTTGGACATGACTGAATAATCATCCCCATCAGAGCAAGCACACTATTCCTCCACGGAAAGATATATTTACCTGCGGGAACACAGTTGTTCTAACATGAAGAAATGTTACTTATGATATTTAAAGGAATCCTTTGGGTTTGGAGGACAGTGTTCTCAGCAGTATGCCGGCTTAGAGATGCAAACCAAAAAGCAAATGTGTAAACATCACTGATATTTAACAGCTAAAATGGTCCTTTTTAGAGAGATGGTGGAAGTAAGGCGTCACAACTCTGTGTGTATGGAAAGAAACCAACAGATCTACTGATGCTAATTGCTAACCTACCTAGGGCTCAGTCATACCACCATTTCTAAAGGGTTTGCCCCCCCCCCCCCCCCCCCCAGTCAGCGGATTCTTTGGGAATGTGCAGTAAATTCATGCTGTGTGTTTGTGAAGTTCAACGTTGATGAACTTTGACATGAAAATTTGGAACACTGGACCTGATCTGGAACTGAAACTGTCTTGAGGGTCCTGTCGTTGCTGACTCAGCCCGTGTGACTGATTCTGATTATCGATATGTGACATTATTAGATTGTTAATACTGATGCAGCTTCTCGAGGTATGACTAATTGTAATTACTTTATACACATTTAAGTATTAAATCCAATGGTTCTCGATCCATGGGTCAGACTGCCATATTAAATTCATTTGTACAGCACCTTTCTAGTCATTTCAACTACTCAAAGCGCTTTTACATCACATCCTCATTCACACATCATTCATTCAGGAGGAATCTGAGTTGGAGGAGACTGTTCTTTCACACACTGAAGCTGCTTCAGGAGCAAGTTGGGCTTCAGTGTCTTGCCCAAGGACACTTTGACATGCTGACTCATAGGAGTCAGGGACTGAACTGCCAAGCTTCCAACTGATGGATGACCAACAAGATGCATCTTGTAGGGTCGTGAGATGATTAACAAAAAACAAAGTTCTGCTAAGCAGGCTTATCTTCCTTTTACACTTGATAATTTTACTTCTTCAAGTCTCAAACTGTTACTTTGATGGTAAGTGGTCTGTATTAGTATATTTCTAGGCATCTACATTCCATCCTCACACATTATTTATTCAGGAGGAATCGTTCTTTCAGGAGGAACTGTTCTTTCACACACAGTCACACACTGAAGGAGTGACTTGGGGTTCAGTGTCTTACTTCGACACGCTGACTCATAGGAGCAGGGGATCGAACCACCGATTGAGGGACGACCCCCTGAGCCACCCATGAAATCATGTGAGGATTTTTTTTTGAGGACAAATTGCTCTTTGGTGTAACTGCTATACATTTTATTGGCAGAACTCAAAGACACTTTACAAAAGGTTAAAAATACACATTAAAAGCTTCGGTTCTGAAGAGGTGAGGTTCGATATGTTTTTGCGGGATCGGTGCAGTCTCTAATGGGATCTGTTGTTGGGTGGAGAGTGGAGGTTCTGGAGGACAGGGATGATGTGGTCTCATCAGGTTAATTGGCGACACTAAATTCCCCGTAGGTGTGAGTGGTCTTCTGTCTCTATGTGTCTGCCCTGGGACTGACTGACTCAGCTGGGATTGGCTCCAGCTCACTAGGCTAAGCAGTGTAGACAGTAGATGGATGGATGGATCACTGGTACTTGGTGTAGTCCAGTGGCTCCCAATCTAGGGGCAATGAGTCAGGCTCCACCAAAGGACCCCCAGATAGGAAAGAAGAAAAAACAATGCTGTCACACTACTCCTTTTTTGGACTTTTCTCAGGCCCAACCAGAGACTGATTCTCTGTACGGGATCACACTCAAGTGTTTTTACACTACAATCACTAGTCATACAATGATGAGACTGTCAGTGTGCCATCAGGAGGTTAGTAACCATTCACTCACACTCACATATTTTGGGTTTTCTGAGCCACAGCCACCACATAGCAATATATTTAAGGTATTTTTGTTCATTTTATGAAATCTTGTCATCAAGTGTTTGGTCAGATATTTTGTCAAATTACTTTTTACTTCAATCAAAATCAAATGTTTCTCCTTTTTTGAACTGATGGACTCAAAACAGAGGGTGTACTGCACTGTCCTGGACATTCATTTTGGCCGTGGGTATCCATGATCTCGTTCTTTTGGTTGTTACCCAAAGTTCATGACGGTGTTGATGAGGATTCAAACAGATTATATATAATATAATATAATATAATATAATGGGTCTCTCTCTAATTAAAGAGTTTGGTCTAGACCTGCTCTTTATTCAATTCAATTCAATTCAATTTATTTTGTATAGCCCAATATCACAACAGAGTTGTCTCACAGTGTTTTACAAAGTTCACTGAAATAAACAAGAAGTTTATGGAAAGAGTCTTGAGATAACGCTGTTGTGAATTGGTGCTATATAAATAAAGATTGATTGATTGATTGATAGAGATTGAAAAGTGAATCCCTCTCCACCACAGTGATCTGGTAAAGTGCCAGTATGACTGCTGAAATCTGTCTGACCATCTCCTGCTCTCTCTAGTTTACCCTCACTCGTGAACAAGACCCCGAAATACTTAAACACCTTCACTTCACAACTCATTCCCAATTAGGATGGAGCCATCCACTGTTTGAACCACGGCCTCACACATGTAGGCGCTGACTCTCATCCTGACCGCTGCAAACTGCCCCAGTGCATTCTGGAAGTCGCGGTCTGAAGGAGCCAATAGAAACCCATTCTGTGCAGAAAGCAGAGACGGACCCTAACACTCCTTGAGATCCTGTCCATGAATATGAAACAGTTACAAGAAGACTGGACTGCCTTGACAATGCTAACTGATTTGAGCCTGTTAAATCTGCTTTCCAAGTCTTGCCTTGTGTTGTGTGATGAACTTGCAGACTAGCGTAATAACTGTTATAACTTGTAATGTATATTATTACTAAAACTTCTATCGACATAATCCTTAAATGTGGTTTTCAAAGTCTGATAAACTAGAAGGTTTGTTCTCATGAATATTCACAAATAGTCACATTTTACAGGAAGGAAGGAAGAAATATGTCACTAGTCCAACTGTAACTTTAACTATATTAAACCATATTAACCATAACTATGCAATTGTTTCTGAGAAGTCCCGGTTATGCATAGAAGCACAAAGATGTTGGTGTTCACACCTGCAGTAGCTTCGCACTGTTGAACACACTCAAAGGGGACTGACCAGTGGAAACTTAATCGTGAATGCCCGACACATTCCTGCTGATGAGAGGACATTCCCCTCTGTTGAAATTTAAAAGTTACGGTGCCTTTTTATCCTATGTAAATACATTATTAATCAATAAGCAATAAAGCTATGCTGAGATGAATTTACTCATACATACACACACACACACACACTCATGCACACACAAACATGCACACACAGACACTGTAACACCACGTCACCGAGCAACAACAACAGCAACAACATTTCTCTTAGTTTTCTAATCTGTAGTTTTCTACTAAAATCATTAAAAAACAACATGTAATATGAAAGGAGCCAGGAGCAGGGATAAGTTAATGTTTCTTACTTTATTCAGACATGAAGGGACAAGTTTTGAAAGAACCACAGTGCTGGAGGACGACAGCATTTTGGATTTTCAAACTATTATGTTGAGTTCCAAATTAATCCGTCATTGATGCTCACACCTTTCTCCCCATGTGTCCACAAATGAATTTGCAAATCGAGTTCATCGTTAACATCATGACATAAGAAAGTCTGCTCTCTGTTGAAGAATACACCTGAACCATTCTCATTCCTGCACAAGGCACACACAACCGATGTCCTTATTTTGACCCAAACCATCATCCTGCTTTTGTTGCAACCATGTTGAACCACGTGTTCATTATTGTTACCATGACAACAAAGGTGTGGGATGCCTGCCGCAATACAGTCAGGGGCCGTTGCGTCTCTTGTAGACGTGATGCCTTCTCCCTCGTTATCAGACTGAAAAGCCAATGACGACCTCAGACCAGGTTCATCATACAGCGGCCAAGCTTCGAACGGCAGGATATCAGATTGCCTCTTTGTTGATGACATGATGTGGTCTGTATCATGCATTGTTTGGGATATTCATCTTCGCAGTTGGCCTCCGTTAAAATAGAGACTGAATTCTTGTCAGTATTATTTTGATTGTGCAAGGATTTTTATTTCAAGCTTCTCTGCCATGAACCACCATGAAGGGAACAACCCTTTCTACAGGCTCAGAAGATTTTAATGTCTTTGTACATAGAAATGATTTTTGAGACAACAAAGTAATTACAGTGATCTCAGAAAACGGTTCAAGACACACGTTTAGTCTCTCTGCATGTTTAACTTAGAGCTGCTGCAGCCGGCACACTCTTATTCTCAGCACAGACTGAAGCTTCAGTGGGTGAGCATGTAAAAGCAGGACCTTTAGACCGTGCTGACCTACAGTAGTACGGAGTACAGCAGCTTGCACACTGGCCAGACACATTCTAATTTGAGCTGTTTTTATTCCATTGTGCTGGTGTAGCAGGTCTGTAGTCCTGGTTGTGTTGCTAAGATACAGCCCAGGCCTCTGGGTATAGCTAACCTGCTAACAGGATAAGTTAATTAGATCATTTCTGTTTGCATAGCGGCATCATTCATGTTGTTAATGAAACCAGCTCATGAGCTTCCATCATATCCTGTGTGCTCATGCTTGTTTTAGTGTGAGCTCACCGTGACACTGTGAGATTTTCTGTTGATAAAGTTCAACAGTTGGCGGCACGCTTTCCGCCGGCAGGTCAGCAGTGCCGATTGTTGGTATTCATGGTAACTACACAGATCTTATCCTGTGCACTAACACTAAACAAGACTGCGTGGAATCCTCGTACATGGGCCATATGGGAACTTAGGGGTAATTCCTGGATATTAAATGTTCATGTGCACTTTTCTGCAGGTGTCCCAGTGATATTTTATCATGAAGTGTACTGAAGTAGATCACGTGACATGATTAAGCGATATCTTTCTAATGCTCATCTGCTGCTCAGTGCTGGACTGTCACAGCACATTCTGCCACAACCAGAGACTGCTTCTCTGCGAGGGGTCACAAGCTAAAGGAGTCAGGAACCACTTGTTTACTCCTGAACATTATATGTTTTTAATGTAAATTCTCAACCTACAAATGAATTAGCAAGAGAGCGGTAAGAGGTGCTCCCTGTCTTCCTCTAGAGTGTTACAGTGTGGGACCACACAGCCGTGGGCTTTACGCCTCGTGCCCTTTTAATCAGTAACATGCGTTGTAGTGTTTCTATGTAGTCTGTTACAGAATGACAGAGTCTGGACTGGACAGACATCCTTATCTCTCACCCTTAGGGAAACAGAATACATTGTAGAAAGCAGTGTTGGAGGTACACTCCACACTTTGAAGCTTGCACATTCATCAGTACTTTTGTTCCCGTGTGACAAAAGAGTTGGTTGTAAAATTCTGGAAGTTTTACACAGATGCCTTGAGACTTCTCTCGAGGTTTCTAAATAAGGGGAACATTGGAATACACTGAGCCCATGTTGGCGTGTACTCTCTGCTTTCTCTGTTCATTCACTGTCTATGGTTGGGCTAGGGGAACGAGTCCAGGTCACCCTTTGGTGGGTGAAAGTGTGTGTATTAATAACATGACAGTCAATAGTGCTGGAACAATCGCTGGGAGCAGGATACAAAGACAACAATGAAGACTCTCCTGAGCCTTGGTGCCACTGAGCTATAATCATAAAGGTTGTTTAATAATAGCTGTCATTCTATCTCTGGTATGTCTTTTATCTTTGGGATAAACTCAGACAAGTTGCATTACCTCATCAGAAGTGGCCTGAGTCAGCCCCGGAAGGGGGGGGGGGGGGGGGTGGACAGACCTGGAATTTTTACTTTCTTTCTTGATCGTACCCTTGAAATGTTTTCACATTTCTAGTCATTTATCTACAGCATCTAAAGAGACTGCACACAGCACTGTGCATGTAGACCTGCCATACAGAAACTCAACAGTGGTGTTGTTGTTACCTTTTCTATGTTTACACTGTGTGTGTGTGTGTGTGTGTGTGTGTGTGTGTGTGTGTGTGTGTGTGTGTGTGTGTGTGTGTGTGTGTTGTCTATGGCTAAAACTGTCATGTATGTTTCAGAATGAAATGAAGACAGAATAGAGCATTCTGACACAAGCACATTTCATTCTGTCCTTTTGTTTCTAAATGAATGATGTAATTAGTATGATAATAATTATTAGGATCTGTGCCCACACAGGAGTAAGAAGTACACACACACACACACACACACACACATATTGAGTGTGAGTTTATTTTTCTATTGGTGTGTGTGTGGAAAACTCCTGGGCTGTGTGTGTTGTCTCCTGCACACACACACACACACACAGTTACTTGCATTAGAAAAGAGGAAGTCCAGGAAATAAAGCGCGTTTCCATTTCCTCATGCCACTGGTTTTTCCCAGGGAGGCAACACCGCTCAATAAATAGTGGACATGTGAGCATGATGGCAGGTAAGAGCTCAGTAGATCCCCTGGTTGGCAGACTGTCCGAGGAGAGACACAGAGGATGGACGTGAAGCAGGTGAGTGACACCGGACCGGACCGGACCGGACCGGACCGGACAGGTGCTGGTGCTCTCTGCCTTCTCCATCGCTTCAGCTGACTGTCTGTCTGACTGTCTGTCTGTCTGTCTGTCTGTCCGCCCCTCCACAGATTCTCATCTTTAGCCTGTTCTTCGTGCCCGTGTGGAGCCGGTGCTATGATGCTCAGGAGCTGGGGGAGGCGGCGGGGAGGAAGCTGCGGAGCCACTACCCGCAGCCTCCGCAGCCTCCCTCTGCGGCGGCGCCGGACTCAGCTGCGGTCTGCCCCGTGGAGCTGTACCTGCAGCAGCCCCCACCTCCGCACGTCAGCGGCAGGTCCCTGTCCCCCTGGAGATATGTGTGAGTACATGGCGTTGCGAGGAAGGGGGGGGGGGGGGGGGGGGGGGGAATACCTCCTTGTGATTGGTCAGCACGGCAGCGTCCCAGACCGTTGCTATGGGCAACAGCGCAGACTGTAGTGGGTCCTCCTTTTCCAAGTTCCTCTGCTGTCACTAACAATCCATCAGTCCAAAGAACTTCTTCAGTGAAGTAACCTGAACGTTCTAACTGTGTGGAGGTGAAGGGTGTCAGTGTATCACCACCATGTTACAGGCAGCACTGACAAACATAACCTTCAAGTGCTTTAAGTGTCGATGACGTGCTCTGAAAGAGGAGAAAGTCCCCCCCCCCCAGCACCTCTTGCTCTCCAGTGCCTAGATGTGAAACTGCACTTCCATGGCTGGTCTGACCTGTCTAACCTGCATTGTTGGATATTAAACCAGTCATCCCCATCTTTCTTGGCTGATTGGACCGATGTTGACTGAGAGGCTGTCTCTGGGAGGGAGGGGCCCTCGTCATGTCTGAAATGTCTATGAGCTGCTCGCAGTTTCACCACAGACATGATTTCATTTAGATACATGTTTGATGCCTAAAGAGGTGAAATGATCAAGTCCAAAGGAAGGAAGGTAAATAAGTGTAGCAGTACTTTATATCACTGGATTCATGTAGTGACTCTTCACCGGGGGGGTCTGAGCCATAGAGCCACTGGGTTTAACACCTACTGGCATTTAGGCCTAAACCAATTACAATTAGTTGACTGGCTGAATCTGTAAAAGACATTCACTTATCAACAAAAGAATTTTATATTTACAATACTGTGTGAATCAAGTGCATTTTCAGGAAAGCGTAATTTTATGGGATGTCTTTGGAGAAGCCGCTCACTGAGTCGTCTTATTCCCTTCCAGACTTCGAACAAAGCAGGATCACTTTCCTTCCACCTATGCGGAGGCCCAGTGCCTGTGTTCAGGATGCATCCTGATTCAGGACAGCTCAGTCCAGCACAAGAAACTACCAGTGGAGAGCCACAATTACAACTCAGTCCCCATAAAGCAGAGCCGGGTGTTTCTCAAGAGGGAGCTCTGCAGCGATGGAAAGAAGTACCAGCTGAAGCCGGTGACTGTGGAGGTAACTGTGGGCTGCACCTGTGCCAGAGTGAAGACCTCCGCCTAGAGGGGATCTATCAGAGCCACGCTGCAGTCACTGTGGTGATTCTTCTTCCTGAAAAGTCATTCCAAGCCGGTCCAGCTGGTCTCTGAGAGTTTCATCTGAACACAGCCGACATCCCTTCAGACGTCACAACAGCCTCTTCTTATTTATCGTCCTAATGATGACATCATGGGTGATACATGTGTATGTGTGTGGTAGGCCCTTAGAGGCCCTTTATTCTCATTATTACGACCTCTTACAGCCCTGCATAGTGCAGCTAAGGTAAAATGGGTATTTACTATGTACCTCTTTTCACATTGATGGCCTTGTCATCGAAAAAAATGGCTATTGTATAGTTCTTGTATAGTTTTCTGCTTTTATTTAACTACTACTATTTAACTATTACTATTGTAATAATTATCTATTTATTTGGTTTGTTCTGTCATGAGTGGAGGAGGACTTTGTATTCATTTATGTTGGATATCTTATCACTTTGTCCCAGTGGGACTCAAAGACTTAAAAGTTCAGCTTCTTTGAAGCAAAATAAAGACAAATGTTTCGTTTCAAAGTAGTGTGTTTCTACTGTGATGAGACGTGTGAGCATCCCAGGTTCACTGATCCATCTATCATCTATACCGGTGCTCTGGGGGGGGGGGGGGGGGGGGGACATGGCTAACATAATAAAGTCTATAATAAAGACTTCTACCAAATGTACCAAAGATTCACAATTTAATGACTTGGCTCCAAGTCCGGAATCCATTTTAGAAACTATTGTGGTGGGTACATATTGTTTTACAGCCATAACATGTAAATACACTATAGAGACACTACATAATATAGTAATTGTGAATTATGATAAATACAAGTGAGAAATAAAAAAGTATAAACACAAACTAGACTGAACATTGTAGCCATGTGGTTGCTTTAACGGTGGCTAAAGGTAAAACAGAGGGTGGAACTGCCAGAGTGGAGTCCTTGTGACGCGTGGATCTTTGTGTAAAGAATTATGTGGCAGTTAAGTTGAACCTGAGACCTGAGAGTATAGTTCAGCATCAGCAGCTCATGTTGTGGTTCTGTCTTGCATCACGATCCACTGATTATTTTCATTACTGGACTTTTTTCACATAATATTTGCTGACATGTCACGGGTGTAAACGTAAAATGAGTAATAGCTGAACTCTGGTCAGCCGCTTCTGTTTTTAGGTTTCAGGGTCCTGGCAGTGTGCGTGCTGGCTCCCCTGTCACCGTCATGTCGTTTTAAGCACTTGTGTTTTTCCTACTGTGTACAAGTCATAAACGTCTGTCACGTAGAGACCGTCAAATGATGCAGCGGTCATGAGCAGTCTGCCACGTGCAGCATTGTGTGCTGATGTGAACTTGTGTACATGCACAGTGCAATGTGAGTTACAAGATCAATGGGGGCTTCCACATTTCAAAAACTTCCCCTGGGTTTAGACCTGGTGACTGGAGATTCTGGACATAGGATCGGGTTCCCTTCTAATGGAATATAGAGCTCAAAATCATTTAATATCCTTGCTATATGAGATAAGATGGGATCCCCAGAGAAATCTGATCCTATTTTGCTTACTATGACATTCAGAACATGTCTGTTGATTTGAACGTGATGGCTTTGTATTAGTTTGAGTGTAGTCTTCATCACCACAGATGAAATGAGGCAGCAGCTGTGTAGATATAGAGGAGGCTACTCACACCAATCAAAAAGGTCCACATTTATTTTAAGCTCGTGAAACTGTACTTTGTAGAGCTCTCTATCATCCATGAACACACTCTCTAAGTTTGTTCTTGGAACACAAATTAAATACACCTGTTGGTCGAACATGAACGACAGTAAATGGTTCTATTTATTATGTCGATCAAATCACTTTACACAGAGTGGTGACACACTTTTAGAGAATTATTTCAGATGTCGGAGTACCAGTCAGTTAACACCGTACAGTCCCTTCCTCCAACATGAGCATCTGGGCTCCAGCACCTCCAACACCTCCAACACCTCTTCACTTCATTTATGTGGCAAACTTCTTCTGCCGGACAGGTGCAGGCAGCTGAGACATGATGTCCAGCAGGGGGCGCTCCACCACAACCAGAGAATGGTCCTCCAGTAACCTCACACACAGGAGATGCTGGGGGACAAATCAGAACACATCACCGAGATTACTGGAAAAAAATTTGATTGAAAACATCTGTATCATTTAGTTAAGTGTGTTCTTGACGGGTTAGCGTGATAACAGTCATCTTATACAGTGCACCACAACAAACAGACTTTGGATAATGAAGAAAATAGTGAGTAGGTTCCTGACCCCCCCCCCCCCGCCCACTGTCCTGTTTTAATGTACGCCTCTTCTTCATCTGAATCCCCACTTTGAAGCAGTGCAGCAGTTAACGTGGAGCATGGATGTGCTCAGACTCATCACGGTACCTGGAAATTCTTGCATATCTTAAAAGCGTGGCTGTGTGTGCTCCTCTCCGCCTCAGGGAGACTCCTCATTGTCATCTGGTTGTACAGCAGAGTCTTTGCTTCAGGGAGAGGCTACATATGGAAAAAGAGAACAGAAATATAACCATCACCGCTCTGCTTTCACTGAGAGCAAGAGAACGAACACACGCGTGGCACTGACACAGAAGCTGGTGTCACTAGTGTTAGCAGGGCGGACCGTCGATATACTGATCACATACCAGACTCTGGTCAATGATGCAGAACATGTACATGTCGTGCAAAATGATGTGAGCGGGGTTTTTAGGATTGAAGGCGATGTGGGTGACCGGTGTGTCTCTCTCCAACCACAGAGAGTGCAGTCCTCGTTTCTGCAGGTTCCGACTCCAGTCGGTATATTCCCTCTGCACCAGAGAGTACTCAAAGATCTGCACCACACACACACACACACCAGGAAATACATTGTAATGATATCTGTAAAGCATATCCATCTCAGTGTTACAGAGAAAATGTATGCTACGCTGGTCTTGTCTCGGCCATTAGAATGGTATTGTAATGTAGAGTTTACCTGCTGGTCAGCATACACCACCACCAGGTTGCTGGTTGTTGGGTGGATGGCTATGGCGGTGGGGCATGAGCTGTACACTGGAACTGTACAGTGAAGCTGCAGACATACATTACAGAGGCATTAGGAATTTACCGTTGTTTTGGCTTTTTACTTTCTAAGAACTATCAGGAACCGACAGACGAGGAAAACATGAACGCCATCCTCACCTTTAGCTTGTGAAGGTTGTAGATGTGAATCTCACAGCTCGTGTTTGCCGTAGCGAGCCACCTGCCATCGTCACTGACAAACAGCAAGTGGACTGGCTGTCTGGAGCCTGGACATCACACACAGAGACTGTTTGTGCACTGACAAATACAAGAGCTACAGGATGGCAGGTTAAGGTAGGTGTGTGTGTGTGTGTGTGTGTGTGTGTGCGCACATAAACATACATGTCTTTTATAGTTATGAGAACAAATTGTTGCACACCATTGTTGTGAGGACAGTTTTAAGGTGAAGTATATAATCAGGTTACAGTAAAGGTTGGGGTCAGGACTTAGTTGTGACGGTCACAAAGATAGAAAGTGTGTGTGTGTGTGTGTGTGTGTGTGTGTGTGTGGGGGGGGGGGGTAAGGCTTTGTCTGACAACATCCTACTGAAGTCCTGCTGTCTAATTAGCAAAGCAGGCATGGAAATCAATCAGTCAATCAGTTTCCACCCTGTAGTTTGGTAATAGTGGAGTACAGTGCGGCATCATAGACAGAATTACAGGATTTTCTGTGGAAAAGGGGAAATTGCTCCTGTTGCAGTCAACAACATAAACAAGAACCACGATCAACTGATAGTACAACACAGTGACTGAATATTTAATGTTCTTCTAAGGCGACTGTCTCAGTGGAATTCGCTGCTCACAATTCTACAATATCTTTAAAAAAAAAATCCCAGGAGCATTCTGGACTTGGACTCGGACTGACCTGACTTGGATTTGAGAGTTTGAAGGTATTTGCACTCCAGGTGGCTGAGGGCAACAGCAACGACTGAAGAATGGTTGGAGGAGGCAAAGAGTTTGGAGGAGTCAGAGGAGAAGCAGAGCTGGTGGGCTGAGCGGAGTTCTTTAGGTAGTTTGGGCACCTGGGGGGAGTAAGAGGGAGGAGACGGGGGAGGGCTGAGCGTCATGGTCGTCATTACCGACACACAAACCGTCTACAAGAACGGAACACCGAAGCTCTCAAACAAACCCCAAATGTTTACAGGACTTAGCTCGTGCTGTGAGCTGATCTAGAATGAGTGAGCTGGGGATGTTTTACTGTCTGTCTGAGCCAAGTGGCTCACTAAAGTTAGAGAACTCATATACACAACATGATGTTAGGGGACAGTGTTGAGGAGCCCACCTTGGTGATGTTGATGTTGTTGTACTGTAACCTGTAGAGATGGACCCTGGATACAGTCGAGTATGCAAGCCAGCCTCCACATGGAGACAAAGCACTGCAGCAGATGTGATCCTCTCCCTGCAAAAGTCGGCACGCTGTCAGTTCAAAGATTCAATAAACGGGCACAACATGGTGAAATGCAGTGAGGACAGCTGGCAGGTAATATGGACCTCCTGCAGCACTGACACACACACACACAGGTCAGGTCTCTGTCGTCAGAACACACCTTGCTCTTCAGCTGGATCAGTTTCTCTGGCTGTCTCTTCACAGGTAGACTTTCCCCAGGCTTACCTGTCAACACAGTACCAGCCAGCACAATGACGACACTATACAACTGTTCAACAGGACATAGACGACGTTTCACTATCAGATCTCCTTTATTTCACACAACAAGCTTTGCTGTGAATGTCTAGTATCATAAATGCATCTCTAGGATTCTGTGTGTGTGTGTTTTCCTCACCATGACCATCACTCTCCCCTACTCTCCACAGCTCTAAGTGATCGGGGAACTGGAAGAGCAGCAGCCCTGCTTTCTTTGCACAGCAGACCAGGTTTCTCTACATGAGACAGGCAGAGGTAAGCATGTCACCACGACAACAGTCCTGCTCTACAGTGGCCTTACAAGGAGCTTTCTTACACACTAAATAACTAATACATCAAATAAGACACATCAAATCACATTTTAAGCCCTTTTCCAAATATTGCTCATCAACTCTAATGATCTGTTTAAGGTCATTTCTTTTCACTAAATGTATAATTACATGTGGGAAAGCTATTCTGCGCAGCGCTGCCTCCTGGGTATTCTTCTCCACCTTGTCCAGCAGGGGGCGCACTACGAGCTGGGTGTCCATTCCTGACAGGATTACAAACATCAGCGCATGATCACCTTCACATCATGTAGAATAAAGTGTGACTGACTGTATAACTACAGCAGAGTACAGCACAGACTCCTGCGTTCTGGACACACGGGATACAAAGCGTCTGGATTAATACCAGAGATGAGCACTTGCAGGCATCATTGGATTAGCCAATGAGTTTTTGCGTGGCATTGGAACATATTATTGCACAAGTTGAGCCAGGTTCAACTTTTTTGTCAGAGCACTGTTGTGGTCTCACTGAAATGAATGAGAAGGATGTGATTTTGCACGCAGTTCTATCGCTGGTCTAAATAAAGTCTTATAAAGAGAAAAACCAAGAAATACACAATAAAAGAGTGTGGCAACTTCCCCCCATGATGCAGACTCAGACTCTTTGTATATCCAGCTGAAGACAGCACTGTTTCACTGCAGCGATTACAATATTATCCAGTATAACACTATGTTTCATGGTGCATGCAGACAGCAATGGCTTTGCATTAAAATACCACCAGATAGAATTATCAGTGTCATCTTGAGTCTTAATGCTGAGAATAGTGTAAACTAGACTACAGGCATGCTAGCAGCTCTGTAAGCAATATGTTCACAATGACAACGAGTGCAGTAACTGTAACATTTACAAAAGAGCACCATGTCAGTTTAGCTTTAGCCTAACAACATGAGCACTCAACACAAAGTAAAGCTGAGGCTGATGCAAAGACTGCAGGTGTTTGATTTGTCCGGTTCTTGGCTTCATGACCAAAGATTTGACGAGGAAGGAAATGTTAAGGGATCACCAAAGTTATTCCAAATTCACCCAGAGAGGAAGCACGAATGTCGGTGCCAAATTTCATGGCAATCCATCCAAGAGTGGTGATCGAGTGACCGATGAACAGTTACTGAAAGAGCCACGACTAAAAACATGTAACATGGCCGACGTCACTTCCTGAAACAAGAGCTGGTTAAAAACCAGACGGGAAGGATAGAGCGGTGAATGTGTCTTGTATTTCGTAGATTTTATTAAAGTATGACTTCAGGGCTTACTTACTTACTTTGTTGCCACAAAATTTATCACAAAAAACAAATGGCAAATCCAACACTGACCTCCAGACACCACAGCAGTGTCGGTGTGGGCGAGGGCCCTCACATCATGTGTGTGGTTTTTAAAGGTCCTTGTTCGAACCCATTCCTTATCCTGCTGGCCCACAGTGGAGGAGATGAACTGGAACTGGATGACGGTGCCCTCAGATGTCCCAGCTACCAGACTGCTCTCATCCTGTTAAAACATCACAGACGTGCACCTTAAGCCGCCTTTAGCCTTAATGTGAGCTGTGACCTACTTCTTGGTTTCACACTTACCTGTGAAACAGACAGAGCCAACACATCCCACCTGGTGACCAACTGAGTTCTGACCAGAGTTCCCGTGAGTCCATCCCAGAACTGGACCTTTCCTGCAGAGTCAGTACTAACGATGGTGTAGTCAGACAGGAAGGCAACGCTCCAAACCACCACCTCTTTGCTCTTGGCTGCTCCAACACCTCTCTCCACCAGCAATCTGTGTGTTGCGTGGCCTGAAATAAGCAAAAGCAAACAGAAAGATCTCGATCGTATCATTGGGGGACATGAAGTTATAGATCTAACAGTCACCAAACTCATCCTCTGGTGTTCCATTTGAATATTTTAACTGATGTTAGGTTCTGTGCTAATCACTTCAGGATTGAGCTGCAACTGCTTACCTGTCTCAGCATCAAAGATTCTGATCATGTCCATCATACCAGCAGAAATGAGTCTCCCAGAGGGATGCCAGGACAGACATATAATACGACCTAGAGGTTGAAGACACAACAACAAGTTTTGGACTTCAAAATGTGCCACCCACAGCAAAACTGATCAAATCTGGAGGAAAACAATCATCACCAAACAAAGTTCCAACCACTCCAGGCCACCAGACCGTCTGAGCATGAACACATCTCTTCTTTAGTTTTCAGATTTTCATATTTTTCCATTAAACATGTGATCCTACAGTTACATTGGTCACATCAAGGAAGTCAAATACTAATATAATAAGTGTCTGTAGGACACAAAGTGCTGTAAACACAGGTACGTATTTAGGAATAGAACTGCCAGTTACTGCCAATAACTTGGAAACAACTCGCTCTCATACCTTTCTGCCTGTTGAGATTTCTCTGAAACTGAATTCTCTCCTCCAGTATTTCAAACATTTTCACTGTCCCGTCCTCACACCCGACCTGAAAGAGAAGACATTCATGTCAACATTCAGAGAGCAGCTTCAACACCAGGTTCTCTGTTCCACAGCCGATCGGTTTGTTCTATCAACTCTGAGTCTGTTGAACGTGACAGAAGCGTGTTCACAGTGAACAGAAGAAGCAATCAGTGGAGCTCTGATACTACTATTCACCATGCTAACGGGGGAATCAGTTTAACCAGGTTTAGATCCAGTGGACTTCAGAGGTATTAATGTATGTATATGCAGACGGTCACTTTGAAAAAGAAACAAGTTCACACAACATTTTATTGTGTTATCCATTCATTCATTCACCACACCTACATTTCCTTTAAAGATCGAGGATCAAGACAAAACAGAGGCCAGCACCTGAAGAGTTTAAAAGATCAGAGACAGAGACATGACTTTAAGATGACAATCTGATCCAGTAATAATGTGTTTGGTGATTTGTATTTGAGGGTCGAGGGAAGGTAGGCACGCTCTGTGTTTGGTGTTCGACATCCTGTGTTTGTAGCCCTCTAAGGCTGTGGTGGTTTAGTTATCTCACCTCTCCAGTGTTTCCCCTAGATTTACAGAGCGAGTGTTTCCAGCTTCACCACCCTGGGAGTGATGAAAAACGCAGATATTTTTCTCTGCTTTTCATTGGGTTGACGTGACATACTTTCCGACACGTGCTGTCTGTCTGCTGGTGGGAGTGTGCTCACCTGTGTGTGTGTGTGTGTGTGTGTGTGTGTGTGTGTGTGTGTGTGTGTGTGTGTGTGCATGCGCACATAGGGTGGAACTCCACTATGCGCGATCCAGAGAGCAGAGGAGAACTGTAAACGCGCGACCATGTAGAGACAGAAATGCCGTCATGTAAATAAGATAAATAACATGAGGCTATTTAGTTTGTTTAAACTACCTGGTGCAGGGTGCAAAGAGACATTGGTCTCAGTGGTAGAGTGGGTCGTCCCTCAATCAGAAGGTCGGGGGTTCGATCCCCAGCTCCTACATGTCGAAGTGTCCTTGGGTAAGACACCGAACCCCAACTAGCTGGCTTCAGTGTGTGAATGAGTATGAAAGAATAGTCTCCTCCAAATTACATTCCTCCTGTATGATTGATGTGTGAATGAGGATGTGATGTAAAGCGCTTTGAGTAGTTGAAATAACTAGAAAGGTGCTATACAAATACAGACCATTTACATATCCACTTTGTTTACTGCCACTGGAAACCATAGTTACAATCTTAAACTCTAACTAGTCACTAAAATGCTGTTAAAACGTGTTCGGATGCAGCCTATTTTAAAAAAAGGAAAAACATCACATTCAGACTCACTCAGAAATATGAACAAAGTGCGACCACTCACATCATGAGTGAGCTTCAGAGCGATTGTGTCAGCAGATGTATTCAAAAGCAGTGCCTATAGATAGTCCTGAGTAACAAATATCCAACCAGGAGTTTGAACCTCCACTAATGATCCAGACTAAATCAGTGAGAAAATAAGAGGAAGGAGACAGACAGAAACATGCAGATGAGCAAGTTAGATTCCTGCGGTAACTGATGGAGTTAGTAACCATAGCAACCTCTTCCTGCAAATGAAAACCGAGAGTTTCTGCCATCTCAGGATTAACAAACTAAAGCTGCAGGGCCCGAGGTAGATCAACGTTAGCATGTTTTATCTACTCAGTCTTCACCCACCGCCAGCAGTGTTCCCTGGCTGTTGCCACTGATGGTCCAGAGGGGTCCTCCATAGGCCTCCACAGTGTACCTGGGCCTCAGGTTCTCCAGGTCGTACTCTGTGATCTCTCCATTCAAAGCAGCACTGAACAGACGCTGGCCCACCCAGCAGAGAGCCTCCACAGCCCTGCCGTCCTGTCCTGGGATGACCTGTGCAGCAAGACAAGGGGGGGGGGGGGTTATCCCTCCACATCTTGAAGTCCTGAGTACTTCATCTCCTGCCTCAGAGCCTCTTCAGTAGGGCACAGTTTGACTGTTCACCGGTCATTAAACTCTTACTACCACAGCTTTCATCAATCACAACACAGCCCTAGTGAGTGACCCACGTGTCTCTGAGCTCTTACCTTCTCTTGGAAGTAGTTGTCAGAGAAGTTGAAGACCTCCAGAGCTCCATCAGCGCGGCAGACAGCCAGCCGCTCCGTGCTGCTGCTGAACGCCATGGCGGTGATGGCGCTGGGCATGTAGTCAAAGAAGCGGACACGGTGCACCTTAAACTCCCCCATGTCTACCGTCCAGGACAAGACCCACACACGGAGGGTCCGGAGCAGAAGCCCAGCTGCTCTCCGTCACTAGAATGTGGAGGTGTGAGGTGAGACCCTGGAGATAAACAGGTGAGAATGTGTTTAACAGCTTCTTTCACTACTTCCGCTCCCTGGAAACACTGTTCACCTGCTGGTTGCTAAACTCTCGTTGCTGTTAAGTCCACACGCTGGAAAACATCACGAGCCACGTTGGGAACCTTTGAACCGGTAATGATTACCAGGCCAGAGGAAACGGAAATACGTCATCCTACTGGCAGCATGACAACTGGCGGGAAATCTGGAATCAACGCTACACTCACAATCCGAACGGAGACAGCGCGTGCTGGCTGCTAGCAGAACTGATGTGGTGGAAGCTTTAGAGCATTTCTCCCACTTTTAGTTTGTTCATGTGCAACGACCACTTTGGCTCTCTGACAGGACGATGGTTCAAATTCTGCTACGGTAAGACTCACTTCATCTGACGTCACCGTTACTGGTGCTGTCACTGTTACTGTTACAGTCACTGTTACTGTTACAGTCACTGTTACTGTCACTGTCACTGTTACAGTCACTGTTACTGTTACAGTCACTGTCACTGTTACAGTCACTGTTACTGTTACAGTCACTGTTACTGTTACAGTCACTGTTACTGTCACTGTTACAGTCACTGTTACTGTTACTGTCACTGTTACTGTTACTGTTACAGTCACTGTTACTGTTACAGTCACTGTTACTGTCACTGTCACTGTTACAGTCACTGTTACTGTTACAGTCACTGTCACTGTTACAGTCACTGTTACTGTTACTGTTACAGTCACTGTTACTGTTACAGTCACTGTTACTGTCACTGTCACTGTTACAGTCACTGTTACTGTTACTGTTACAGTCACTGTCACTGTTACAGTCACTGTTACTGTTACAGTCACTGTTACTGTCACTGTTACAGTCACTGTCACTGTTACTGTCACTGTTACTGTTACAGTCACTGTTACTGTTACAGTCACTGTTACTGTTACAGTCACTGTTACAGTCACTGTTACTGTTACAGTCACTGTCACTGTTACTGTCACTGTCACTGTTACAGTCACTGTTACAGTCACTGTCACTGTTACAGTCACTGTTACTGTTACAGTCACTGTCACTGTTACTGTTACTGTTACAGTCACTGTTACTGTCACTGTTACAGTCACTGTTACTGTCACTGTCACTGTTACTGTTACAGTCACTGTCACTGTTACTGTCACTGTTACTGTTACAGTCACTGTTACTGTCACAGTCACTGTTACAGTCACTGTTACTGTCACTGTTACTGTCACTGTTACTGTTACAGTCACTGTTACTGTCACTGTCATTGTTACAGTCACTGTTACAGTCACTGTCACTGTTACAGTCACTGTTACAGTTACAGTCACTGTTACTGTCACTGTCATTGTTACAGTCACTGTTACTGTCACTGTCACTGTTACAGTTACAGTCACTGTTACTGTCACTGTTACAGTCACTGTTACAGTCACTGTTACTGTCACTGTTACAGTTACTGTTACAGTCACTCCTGGCGGCCTGTCAGCAGGCTACTTAGAGTTAATAATGTCCTCGTTGTCATTAGTAGTACCTATATTAAGGTAGCTAACACTGACTGGGTATCAGGGGAAAAGTGCTTCTAAGAACGGATACTGTGCTGAAAAGTATCTCCTGTGATTCTGAAGTGTTTCATCGTATTGTGCCCACTTTTCTGCTCCCTCCAGTATGGGTGGTGTACATTGTGGAGGCTAAAGCTTGAGCTGAGAGCCCCTCTCCTTCAGTTTTGACGTGTTTCCACTATGAAGCCTTCTGTGAATGTGCCCCTGCAGAGGCAGTGCGGACGGCAGCAGTCCTCCGGAGTGGCTGCTGGTGGAGCTGCAGGGAGAAATGGTGTCCAGACACAACTCAGGTCTGGGAGGAAATGTGATGGGAGATCTGCTTTACACCAAGGAGGTAAACTAAAGCCATAGGAAGAGAAAAGAAATACTGCTGCTTTCCAAATAGAGTTTGTGGCCAAGCGCAGTGACTAGTTTACTTCGGATACAACAGAGTTTGTATTTGAGCTGCAGCTAACAACTATTTGATCAAATCATTTTTTGGTCTATAAAATGTACAAATGGTAAAGATGCTCATCCCAGAGCCAGAGGTGATGTCTTCAAATCGAATGTTTCATCCAACCAGTCCAACAATTGGAAATACAAAGATGTAAGATTAACACACACTTCTCATTAGAGAAGCTGGAACCAGAGCCTTTTGGGTGTTGTTGTGTGACTTAAATGATAAATCATTCATTAAAATAGCTCTCAGTTAATGTTCTGTTAATCAACTGTTGAGTATTTCTACTGTCTATGTAGTGTAGAGTATATCTACCCTCCTCTAAGAGTGGGCTGTGGATTTGTATTCTCTGTAGACTCTAGATCTTGTTTGGAGAAACTTTACCTCAAAGAAAACTATTTAACTTTTGACCAGAGCCCTGATCTAAAGAGGCCAACAGGGTAATTTGCAGTTACTCTCAACGTTTTATGTCTGCTGTTAATACACTGAGTAGTGATTTAATATACTGCACTGGGCAAATGTTTTAGGCAGGTGTGAAGAAATGCTGTAAAGTAAGAATGCTTTCAAAAATTAATTATTTTTATCAGTTTGCAAAATGCAAAGTGAGCGAGAAGAAAAATCTAAATCAAATCAATAGTTGGTGTGACCTCCCTTTGCCTTCCAAACAGCTTCAGTTCTTTCAGGTACACTTGCACACAGTTTTTGAAGGAACTCAGCTGGTAGGTTGTTCCAAACATGTTGGAGAACGAACCACAGATCTTCTGTGGATGTAGGCAGCATCAGATCCTTCTGTCTCCTCATGTGATCCCAGACAGACTTGATGCTGAGATCAGGGCTCTGGGGCCACACCATCACTTCCAGAACTCCTTGTTCTTCTTTACGCTGAAAATAGTTCCAAATGACATTTGCTGCATGTTCGGGGTGGTTGACCTGCTGCAGAATACATTTGTATTGTAATCAGACGCCTCTGATGGTATTGATGAGGGATTAGTATCTGCCTGTATTTCTCAGCATTGAGGACACCATTAACTCTGATCAAATCCCCAAACTTGTAAGGAACCTCCACCAGCTTCACTGTTGCCTGCAGACACTCAGTATTGTGCTGCTCTCCAGCCCTTCAGTGGACAAACTGCCTTCTGCAACTATTTCAAATTTTGACTCAGTCCAGAGCACCTGCTGCCATTTTTCTGCACCCCAGTTTCTATGTTTTTGTGCAAAGCTGAGTCACTTGCCCATGTTTCCACATCGGAGCTATGGCTTTTTGACTGCAGTTCTTCCTTGAAGACCACTTCTGGCCAGACTTCTCCAGACAGTAGGTGGTTACCTGGTCCCACTGGTTTCTGCTGGCTCTGAGCTGATGGCACTGCTGGACTGCTTCTGATTTTAAAGGGAAGAAAGTATAATAAGTTTCCTGTGGTCTACAGCCCTCAACGTTGCCCGTGTCTTTGTGCTTTTCCAAAAGAGCTTGAACAGCACCTCTTGAAACCCCAGTGTGCTCTGAAATCTTTGCCTGGCAGAGACCTTGCTGATACCGTGTAACCACCTTGTGTCTTGTTGCTGTGCTCAGTCTGAACATGATGACCTGTGCCATCAAACCACAGCCTCACCTTGGTAGCAGAGTTTGGCTGTTCCTCCCCCACCTTAAAGCCTCCTGCAGCTCTTTCTGTTTCAGTTAATGACTGCATTTCAACCTACATGAAATTGTTGATCATTTGGTATAACTGGTTAATCATACACCTGACTATGATCCTACAAAATCCCTGACTTTGTGCAAATGTACCTGGAAGAACTGATGCTGTTCTGAAGGGAGGTCACACCAAATATTGATTTGATTTAGATTTTTCTTTTTTTGCTCACTTTACATTTTGTAAATTAATAAAAATAAACAATTAAATTTTTATATTTTTGAAAGCATTCTTACTTTACTGTATTTTTTCACAGCTGCCTAAAACTTTTGCACAGTACTGTACATACATTTTTACACATAATACTTTCTGTACATATGGTGATTTGATAAAATGGAAGGCATGTGCACTTTGACCTGTTTTTCACTGGTCCTTCCAGAATGCAAGGACCTCCTAGCTGTATACTATATTGATAATCGGTTTATTGTTTCTATGATTTTTCAACATGCCAAATGCTCTCTGCTTCCAGCTTCTCAACTTATGAGGCTTTTCTGCATTTCCCTTTCTTATGTGATGTTAAACTGACAAGCTTTAGGTTGGACAAAACAAGGAAGTTGATAAAGTCACCTTGGTTTGTTGTGTCACTTTTTTAGAAAATGATGGGTACACTAATTGTTAATAAAGTAATTGTTAGTTGTAGCTCTACTTGTACCAATCAAGGCTCAATAAGTAAGTGGTCCTGTGCACTTCATGGCACAGAATGAGTAGGCTACACGTGTAGAGGTTTGATAGAGCTGCTGATCAGTAATTCCTAGATTAGAGTATTTTAAAAACGTTGCTGCAGATAAACAGCTCTGTAGGTGAAATGTCATACTCATGTCTAGTTCAAAATCTAAAGTAAATCAATCTAAGGTGTAAATTGAGTAAAGCTCTAAAATACCATAATATCTCTGCCAAACCTTCCCTGACATGTGTTTCTTCTTCCGTCCACCAGGGGGTGCCGGTGCTGATTGTAGGACATCATATTCTCTATGGGAAGCAGGTCAAACTGGAGAAACCTTTTGCTGTCCTCACCAAACATTCGAGCCATTCACAGGATAGCCTGGGCAGCCACGATGGTGACAATAATGATGTCTCGCACGTCCCCATGGAAACAGCAAGACCACAAGGACCTATCTCCACTTCTTACTCTGTGTCTGCCCTCATCAAAAAGAAACTGATCTTTAAGACGCGCCCTAAACCCATCATCACTAACGTACCCAAGAAGGCGTAGCGTGACTATATTTCCTCCTCCTGTATGCGATGGGAACAAACTGATCCATCTGTAGTGGCCTTTAAAACTGAATTACACGTAGAAGTTATGCTACTCAGTTCGCTTATACATTTGTTGTTGTACATTGTAGTTGATCAGTACTGTCGACCTTTAACTTCCTTACAAGTATGAAATGTTATTTTTCTGAGATTCATAGAATCCCATTCTGATTGGAATACTGAATACTACAAAGCAAAAATGAAAACAATATTTTCGGACTGTAAGTAACTGGAAAAGTAAACTGACTGTTTAATAATTACTTTATTATTCCACAAGTCTTGTGATGGAGTTGTTTGATTTGAAATAGGTGTACCTGATCCATTTACCCATTAATAGTTCTTCATATTTCCCAGAATGCATTTGTCACAATTGAATTCATTTCAGTATCATCGAAAAAATGATGATGATAGTTGAATTATTATTTCTATCTGGTATGTAGTGGAAGGACAGCTGATTAAAAGAGTGGCACAAGAGTGGGATGTTGTCTGTTGTCTTGTCTGCACACCTTTGACATTTTCTCAGCCAGCTTCATGAGGTTGTTTGTTGAACACGACTACATAATTGTACATAATGTGTTCCTTCATAGTTCTGATGTCTTCACATCTACAATGTAGAAAATAATAAAAAATAAAGAACCATTAAATGTAGTATTTTGGGTCAAGCTGCAAAAACTCTGGTTCCCACACTTGCCTTCATGAAACTCCATAGCAGCTCTTTCAACAGACCATCACTGCCTGGTGAACTCCACAGCTCTATATGCCAGTTGGTCTGCACATGCCTGGACATGATGGCATCCATGGATGAGCTGCCAACGTGTGTGCAGATGTCTTCACATTTTGTTATCTCTCATTGGTCCAGCCTGACTGTTTATCAAATAGCAGTTAGTCAAAACTTTCATCACCTCCTCTCTTCCTGACTCCAAGGACCCAGTTCAGTTCACATGCAAGTCAAATAGATCGACTGCTGACGCAATGAGCCCAGCCCTCCACAGAGCCCTCTCCCACATGGAGCGTGCTCTTCAGTGACTAGAGTTCAGCATTCAACACCATGTTACCTCCAAGCTCGTCATCAAGCGCAGAGACCTGAGATTCAACACGGCTTTATGAGACCAGTCTCTGCAGATAGGCACCGCCACACGGTTGCCCCTCAGGGTCGTGTGCTCGGCCCTCTTCATACTCCTGTTCACACACGATTGCACGGTCACCCACAGCTTCAACACCATGTTTGGGCGGCCGTGGCTCAGAGTTAGTGGGTCGTCCATCAATCGTGTCCTCAGGCAAGACACTGAACCCCCAACCTTCAGGCTGTGTGAATGAAAGAACAGTCTCCTCCAACTCAGATTCCTCCTGAATGAATTATGTGTGAATGGGTGAATGAGGATGTGATGTAAAAGTGCTTTGAGTGGTCGAAATGACCAGAAAGGTGCTTTACAGATACAGAGCATTTATCTTTATGTGTGCTGATGACACAACTGTGATCAACCAATGATGAGACAGCCAACAGAAAGCTGAGACAGCTGATTGACAGAGATGGACACAGCACTGTCTCCATCAGTGAGACTACAGTGGAGAGAGTCAACAGTTTTAGGTTCATCAGGGATCACATCACTATTGGCATCAGAAAGACAGCAGGAGAGCTATCTGTTCACCATATACAGTGTATATATATATATATATATACAATCTGTTCTCTGTTTATGTAGTACGGATACACACACTACTACACATTCTTTTTACAATAGGTTTTCCTGTTACTTACCAGGCCACCACAGTAATGTATTTTACTCTAAATCTAATTTGATACTATTTTATTCCTATATTTTACAGCAGCACTATTTTATGTCCCACATTATTTAATTCATTATGAGATTCATCATTTAGATTTTGTTCCACTTGCGTGATATTTCTTTCTATATTCTTTAAAATATATTTGTGTACGTGACAATAAAAAGAACTTAATGATACAGTAAAGCAGTGTTAAGAACAGCACTGCACACAGTAATGACATAACCAATAACAAATAGTTACAGAAAGACAGTGAATAGCTGGGAGATCATTCTTCTAGCATACAGTATTTACAGAGTATAAGAATGTGTGTGTGTGTGTGTGTGTGTTTGATGAGGGCAGTTCCCAGGTTGAGGTGTATCCTCAGAAGGAAAAAGCCCTTCTGTTCCAGTATGTGGACACTGAAGGGACCAATTCATTCAGATGTTGTAAACCTTCTGTCCCCTCTCCTCTGCTTTAACACACGTCCCACATACACACCCACTTCAACTCATACCTAGAACCATGTTAAAGTAAAATCTGAGCCAATCTCAAAGAACTGAAGGAAACAGCTCTTCATCTGTATTCACTCTCCATACTCGTTTGGAATGAAACACAATGATACATACAGGATACAGTGAGATATAGCTACCATAGCTTGAAGAGGTAAAGCAGTCTTCTTTCAGATCAAGTAAGACTGTTCATGGATGTGGGCAGTGATAAGATAAGATAAGATGGACTTTATTGATCCAGCAGCAACTTAGATATGCCATTAATTTGTAGATTCTCAACAAATTTCTGAAACTTTGGCAAAATAACACCCTCAAAGTGACACCATTACATGTGTGTAAGTAGAGGTGAAAGGAAATGTAAGTTTCCTCAAGATGGCATAATGGCCCAAAGAACATGGGGGACCATAAATATTAAGGAAACAGACCAAATGGTCATGCTCAGTGAACCTACAGGAGATCTCAGCTCTGAGCATGACAAATCATCCTCTGGGGACCATTACACATGCAAGAAACTTCATAAAGACCTAGTCAGTAGTTGCTGGGAGAGTTTGTTCTGAAGTGCACACTGGAGTGAAAGGTTGGGTTAACTTAATTTTCCAGTATGCAGTTTCTGAGATGCTGTATATTGGGGTTTCTTTCTGTTAAAGGTGCAGTGTGTAGGGTTTTGTGGCATCTAGTGGTGAGGTTGCAGATCGCAACCACTTGAATACCTCTGCTCACGACTCCCTTTCCAAACTTGGAGGAGAAACTACAGAGGATTCGTGCTCCCTTGCTTGACGAGTGATGAGCCCAGGGTGGACACCACCTCTTGTCCAATGTCAGCAAGGATTGACTATAGTCCCCGCGACCCTTAAAGATAAGTGGAATAGATAATGAATGAATGCACCTTTAAGCTGAGGCTGCATCTCCTAACAGAGGCTCTTTCAAAGCCACATTAATGGAGCAGTTGCTGCCACATCCCAGTTATGTACAGATAGATACAGTCAGGTCCATACATATTTGGACATTGACACAGTTTCCAGCATTTGGGCTCTGTACACCACCATGATGGATGTGAAATGAAACAATCTAGATGTGCTTTAAGTGCACACTTTGTGCTTTAATGTGAGGGTGTTTACATCCACATCAGGTGAACAGTGTAGGAATTACAACTCATTTTATATGTGCCCTCCACCTTTTAAAAGGGACCTGACTGTATACACACACATCTTATTCATAATAGGAGGTTCATGTGTAATGTGAAAACATTGAAGCTCTAGTCCAGTTCATTCTTGAAAGTTTTCTATTGAGAACAAAAGATATAATCACAATATTTAAACAGATGGGATGCATCAATGCAGCTATTTAAATGATGGAGACACTCTCTGTTTGGAATGAATGGGAGGCTTGTGTTTACAACAGGAAGGATTTTTAATGACTTCGGAAAATTCATTCCAGTATTCTGTGATGCCGAGACATGGAAGCAGCAGAAAATCAAGAAACAAGACCTTGCATTGCTGGTTAACCTTCAGAAAGGCCAACTGAGCCTATTAATACTTTAATGTATGTGTGTATGTGTGTATGTGTGTATGTGTGTGTGTGTGTGTGTGTGTGTGTGTGTGTGTCTTTTTGAACTTTCAAGTTTAAACTTATACAACCGACTCAAAATAAAACAAAAGGAACATAACTTAAAAGACACAAAGAGGAATTGCCCACTGCCAAAAGCAAAAAGCCAGCTGTCAGTGTTGGCACAGATAAACTGATGATTTTAACACTTGACAAATGGAATAGGTGTTTGGTTTTTGAAACATACTTTTTAGAATGAAATCTGTCTGAAATCATATGAAATTTAAAAACACGAAAGCAAAGCTCTCAAGTCTGTCACTTCAGGAGAAACTTCTTTGGTCTTGAGTCTTTACATTGTTGTTGATGGGATGAATAAACAAAGGCTACTTCTAGAATAAAAGGACACAAATGTCCAACGTTGAGAGAATAGTGTCAGGTATTAAAACTTTACTCTGACACAAACAGAATTTGGCACCTTAACAATATATAAAAGTGACCCCACAAGAAATCTCTGAATTAGTAAATCAATGAAACTATGACCCATTGGTTACTGTAAACTGAGAATTGGCCACGTACATCAATAATCTACTCATTTGCCACTGCTCAACAGCACCAAAAATACAACTGCATGTCACATGTTCAGAAATGGTGGATTGTCTGTTCTGGTAAATCATACCTGCTCTAAAAACACAAGTGGAACAGATGATTGTGCTGTTCTTGGCTGATAAAAGTCCATCAGGACTGGTCTCCATGCTGAGGAATAACCACACAAGCTGTCTCAGTCTCTGCCCTGAATACTTCCACACCATTACATCAAACATTACAATATTGTCACCTTTAAGCAGCAGTCTGTCATAGAATGTACACTAATAAAACATAGGTTCTTATTTTTCAGGTATCTTCATACATTACTCACATGCCCATATGTCAGTGGACAGAGTTATTGGTTGCTGTAATCAACCCTCCCATCCACATGGCTGCCAAGCAATACGTTCTTAACGTAACGAGATGTGGGACAAGTATCCCAATGATTCCAAACTTGTCTTATTTACATGTCGTGACTACTTTCAGGAAACCGTAGTCTCACTTTCTGTTAAATACAAAAGATGCAATGTATGGGTGTAAATGATTTAGAGTTGATTTAAGGCATGTAATGTAACACATTACTTTGGTGCTGAATAATTAGTAACATACCTCTTTTTGAACATTGGAATTTTGCGTTCTAATGTTCAGCATCAGACTGACCGATGCAGATTTCCTACCGAAATGCTTACGAGATGCATTAAAAAGATATCAGACTGATTACAGCAGGCAATAAGTCTTTCAGTGTACATATGGCATGTGAGTATTGCATTAAGACAGACTTGTAAAAATCCTAACCTACACTCAGCTGTAACTACCTGGGAGCTCATGCACAAGCAGAATGGCTGTGCTTGTGTATCACCTCTGACTACGAACTCACCAAGGACTCTGTGCTCTTTTCTCTTGTCTGTACTTCTATGAAGTGGACTCATAAAGAGCTATGTCAACACATGTTTACACTCAAGTTGACCCATCTTTAACTCGTATGGTCATCATTTTCAAATTGTCTGTTTAAACTTGACTCTACAAGCAATTGCACCTCTTCTATAATATGCTTTGTAGAGCGCCTGGAACCCTTTAAGATACACTTGAATCTCTAAATCCTCCTGAGGTTTTCACCTTATCTGAAATAGAGGTTCTTTGACTAATTTGAGAGAATCTATTTTATTTGTTATTTATTATAGAAGCCCAGTTCTGTCACATTTTATCCATTCTCATCATTATTAACATAAAGGACAGGAAAAACTGACCAACCAGTCAGTAAGACCTTTATGTCCTAATTTGTCCTTTTTCTTTATAATCATTAAAAGCAATGTACTGCATTCTTGTGCCACAGTTTTACAGCAAACCCGTGCCAATAAACTACCTAATATTCCTCTGAGCATGTCACTATTACAGTATGAAGCACCACTGAGCATGATGTAAATGGGAGAGTTGTCATTGGACCCAGTCATTGCAGAGTCTGACCCAACTGGATTAGATTCCTGCTGCTCAGATTCATATTCACACCTTTTTAGCACCAGTGATGAAGATGTAGGTGTGTTCCCGGTTCACAGCTTATCAATCGAGCAGTTCACAGGGTCAAAGCAGACCATGCTAGAATCATACCGCAGTGAAACCCGGCAAAAATGTCCCACGACTCTCTCTGATAACAGGTTTATGCCTCTGCATATGGCAGGTGATACTGCTCTTCCCTCTTGTTACATCGCTTGGCTACGATTGCCAGGTAAAGCACTAGCAGAATGAGCCAGTAGCAGGCATATAGTATCGTCCCTGCTATCAACAAGGCTTTCTCTGTCTCACTGAATGGTTCCTGTGTTTCACAGTAGATTGTATACACCACACCTCCAAGCAGCACTACAGCCCACACTGTGACAGGCACAGCACCGATGAAGTTGATCACGATTTTCCTGCGGCCTGAAGTGCCCCATCCAGCCTTGTTGATGGTGAGCAAGGCAAATATTTTGGCAGGGAGCAAGCTGGACATGTAGAGCAGAGAGTAGAGTGACATGAAGATCATGACCAGACTGCCACGCAGGAAACAGGCGTAGGTGGCCTTCACCATCCCAACCAGCTGGACTGTTAATAAGAAGAGCAAGATGTTCCACAGCCTTCCACGGTAGAAGAGATGGATGACTGTGGCAACCAAGAAGAAGGGGAAGAAGCCGGTGACCACAGACTCATAGGTCATCCAGAGGCTGTGCTTGTGGAACCACAGGGCGTTGTAGAGCCACTCGCGAAAGTAAGATTTGCTCCATCGAGTCTGCTGGTTGAGCCAGCGCAGATACTGGGTCGGCGTCTCAGTCTGGCACTGCGATCGTGCTGTGAATTTTGTCTTGTAGCCAAAGCTGAGCACCCGATTGGTGAGGTGGCGGTCATCACCGAAGCTGCACTTAGAGCCTAGGAAGGTCTGGTGGTACCAGGGCTCTAGAAAGCGCTGGAGCAAGGAGTTTCTGTACATCCCCAGAGGTCCACTGATACACTGGACACATCCAAAGTAGGACTGGCAGGCCCGTTCGATGTTGAAGGCCATCCAGTAGCGCACACTGCTGAGGAAGGAGATCCACGAGTCATACTTGTTCAGGATCTGGACGACAAATGGGTTCAAAAAAGAACAAAGAAAGGAAGTTTCTATGGGTTAATCTCATTTTTACAGCATCTTGTAGTGAGCTCTCAGTCACCTCTCTTGGTGGCCCCACAGTTTGTAAGCTGACTTTTAAGTCAAACATTTTAGCTTTGGGCCTTCATTATACTGACAAAAGAGTTTTGTGTTTTACCTGCACATCTCCACCGACCCCCCCCACCATTGGATCTTCCTCAAGGATCTTTAGCATTTCTATGGTACATGCTGGGTCTAGAACTGTGTCCGAGTCACACACCTGAAAAACAAACACACCGGGTACAATAATGCTGAGAGCCAGACACAGATTCAAAAAGGTACAGCCATTGGTTAAATGAAGCCTGCAGGTGTTGCAGAGCATTGAGTATTATTGCTCAAATTCAGGGGAGAAATGAGAGGCTGCTGACAGAGAGCCCAGCTGGTTCAGTGTAACTGCACAGAACTGGGTCAGCTGTGGATATGACCTATGGCCCATAGCAAGGATGCAGAGTTCATGCAACAGCTGCACTGGCCATGAAGAGTGCGTTGGCTGTTCAACATAAGGCACATGGTACCTTATTGTACAGTTTAACCACTAGTCTTAACAAACACAATGGTACTGGTATTTCTGTAACATACAACTTACCAATACAACATAAGCATTTAGAGCATGTAAGTAATGTTTGGTTTCCTGCTTAAAATTAATTTTATTCAACAGAATGTTGACATCAGTATGCACCAGCACAGCAGCAAGGTAAATATCATTACATGATATCTGGTTGGAGTGTGCAGATGTATATGAATGGCCTCCACTGATGGCCTGTTACACACACAGTATGTTCACAGTTTTATTGGTTGAAATGTTTTTGTGTGGGACCAAATCTGTTGTTAACTTAATATAAGAAAACTTTCTAGGAGATGGAAATACTCTGAAGCCACTGCAGTAAACAGAACAGTGGGAATTGACAGGTGTCCTTTTAATAGCAGCTAAAAACTATATAAGACCAAAAGGTATACACCAGTGACATGGCAGTATAACAAGCTTTTATTACGGCAGTACTATATAATGAGCCAAAAAACTGTTGTACCTGATCAGGATTTTATATATATATATATATATATATATATATGTATATATATATATATATATATATATATATATACACACACACACACACACATACAACTGGGGCAGAGAGTTGATTTTATCTTGCTACACAGATTACAGGAGGATTCCTGCAGCAGGATGAACTTTGAGAGAAAGAGTTCCTTCATTCTTTCAGTGTTGATTTTGTCACCTTGATGGAAGAAGACTGAAGCCATGACAAAAAGTATGCATGTATGTACTGTATGTATATTTGGGTGCTGATAATTCTGGCTTGATTTTCTGAATTTTGAACTCATGTTTTTAGAATACAGATTTAAACTCTGAGATTAATTTTTGACTGAGTTGTTGTTTCATGGATTTAGGGCTGGCAATGCTGGTCTGTCTGTCACCACTTTTGTACACACTGAAGTATCTCAACTATTGGGTGGCTTGCCATGAAATTACCTCTACTATTTAAGAACTAAGAACTACCATCATTTAGAACCACCATAATAATAATAATGATAACTTTAATCATATAGCACTTTTCTATGTTTCAATGTTACAAAGTTCTTTACAAAACAAAGTAAACCCAGACAAGACGGTTCAAATTAGACCAGAAAGTCAACATTGTCGCTTCCCCTGTGATGAAGTGGCACTAGAGGAGAAGTCCTCTAGTGCATCAACTGTGACACACATGGAGCACACAGGTTTCTCAAAGTTATGCGTGGAAGGGCAGTGACTTTCTAATTTCACTTTCATTGTTAAATATTGGCTGTCAAAGTTTGCAGTGTTGCATCAAAGTAGTTGCAGTGCCATTTACTCGTGTATCAAGCGCCAAACAGCAAATATGTCTGACACACGCTGAGCAGAGGAAATCGAAGGGAATACACCTGCATGCCATCGAACACAGAAGAGGATGCATGGGAGAATATCGGAAAAGATATTAGAACCTATGGCTTTCAACTCTACATCTAAAATATTGTTTCACTTGGTCCTAATTCTTTTCTGTACTCTTTCAACACAGAGATATATGCACAGCACTTTCTGTATCTGTGGCCCTCACCTGCACATAATCCACGCTGTCCCCCAGTGCTTTAAAGGCAGTGTACATCACCTCTCTTTTCCCACCCCACTCCTGCATGACACAGGAGTAGCGGCAGCTTCTGACAAGTCGAGCCACTCTTGCTGCTTCCTCCATGTGCACTGTTCTTCTCCCACCACCTCCAACACCTCCTCCTCCACTCCCATCACTGTGGTAGTTCCCCTTCCACACCATACTGCCAGCCTGGTCAGCTCCACCCATCACCTCCTGGAAAATGTCCATCATATATCGGTCCTCGGGCCGGTTGCCGTCCACCACCAGCACCACCTTTAGGCCGGGGAATGAGATTCTGCGGATGCTGCGCAGGCACTTCCTCAGGTAGTCAGGGTCCTCCTGGAAGGCGGCGATGCAGAGGGCCACGGAACGACGGAGGTGCTGAGGCCGGGCGGGGCTTCTCATCCGCCGATGCTCCAGGAAAGCGAAAAGGCTCTGAAGGAAGAGGTGGAGGGAGAGGAAAGCACCATAGAGGCCGAAGGAGAGGTGGTGCTGTTCAGTGTGGATGAACTGGTAGCCTTTATTAAAAAAAACACACACAATGGAAACAAGTTTTAAAAAAACACGATCACTTTGTTTTTTTGTGTCAGGTGCATGTGTCTCTATGTGTGTATCATTGAAGTTCACAACCTGTGACGTAGGCCAGCAGGATGGTGAAGAGGACCACCGCAGCAAAAAGGGTGGTGACCACGATGTTCAGCGCATTCTTGCAGCGAGAGGGCATCTGGAGGTGGAGGAGGTGGATGTGACAATCAGGGGGTTAAAGTGGGTTTACTGGAGTAAAATTAATTGTAATGTTTCTGAGCATTGCACATCATTTGCTTCTTAAATACATGTATAGAAGAACACAGATGAGGAGCTTCAGCATGTTCTTCAGCACATGAAAGAGGCAGCATCAACACAGGTGACGTCAGGGGAGCCAGAGCGGGGCCTCTGCACTCTGGAGTCCTACTGAAGGCTCCGACAGAGAGAGAGCCTGTAGCTCCTCATTAGTTGACCCAAGTGCCATTTCCTGTTTTTTCCCCCTGTAAAACCTCTCAGCCATCAGAAGCTGAAAATACACCAGCATAAGTTACTGACATCATGGTGGAGACACAGTGCCGGAAACTTCTACTTCTAGTATTACTATTACTACTAAGCTCCTGCTGCAATTAGTAGTACTACTCCAACAGCTAATATGATAATAATAATAATAGAAACACTGTTACTGCTACAGCTGCTCCTTATTAGCATTACTACTACTGTTGTTGATGCTATTAGTACTACTATTACACCACTAAACCTTCTGCTATTACCATTAGTGTGGCTGCTGTAGTAATACCACTAAACTGACTACTACTAATGCTTCCACTGCTAGTACTGTTGCTGCTGCTGTAGCTGTAAGAAACACTGCTACTGAACCGTTACTGCTAATATTATCACTGTCACTACTACTGTCTCCGCATCTGCCACATCTTTAAGAACCTACATTGAAGACCAACAGCCTGTCAGTTCTTCTCTCTTTCATCCTCCTACTGCCTTCCTCTCCCCTCACCCCTCCTCCCATCAGCCCCTTTGGCGCTCCCTTGTTCGCTCTCTCTGAGTTAATAGCTCTAATTAAAGGCCAGCTGAGGTTTGGCCAGCACTCAGGACCAGTCAGAACGAAGGAACAATTCTGTCCTTTCATTCATGAAATTACCTCTTTCCCCCACCCCACCTGGCCAGGCCCATGCAGACAGACTGATATTTATATTATTATATTCAGCTCTGTGGAACACACAGGCACAGACAGGTTTATCTGCCTCTCTTGGTAAATGTACAGATTTACATCCTGCTAGTGAATCACACTTTCTCAGCAGATCTCCTTCTACATGGAAGGCAGGCTTTCCAGGAGAATCTGTCTGTGTGATACTCAGGTACTGACAGAAAGGGGACTTCTGTAAATCGAAGTTTTGGGACACATTCTCCAGCATTGTTTTTTATGTGTAACCTCTATCATGTAGATGTTCTTTAGGCTCATCTCTAAACTAGAACTTTCCACTGACAGTTCTATTTTCTCAAAAATCTCAATCCTCTCCTTTCTCTCTTATGTATTTGTTATTCTGGTAATATTGGTATTATAGTTAATAACATTGTTGCACTCAGTTTCATTCTGAATAAGAGTCAGTCAGTCAGTTGATGATTTGAAAAAAAAAACATACACATTAAGTAAAATATGAAACCTAAAATGTTCAGGAGGTTCTGTGCAATCTTCAGAGGTTTGGGACAACAAATGGTTTACTCAAATAAGAATTGGTTTTATTATCTCCTTTACTTTGCTCAGGTTTTAAGATATCTGTCTCTGAGATCTCTGTTTTCACCTCAGTACAAATAAGGTGTCATTTAGTTTGCAATGTTCAAGACATTGAAAATAGTATTTAAAAGATCTCAGAATGTAACAAACACTGTACCCTGAATAATCGACACAACGCACCGTCAACAATAGGGACTATTTCTTTGGCAGAAAGAGTGCTATAAGGTCATATAGTGTGTCCTTTTGATATGTATATGGATCCCATTTGGCCACTGAAGGCTGCAGAGAAAAGAGGTGCCCAACATGTGATCCATGGTGGATTATACCAGCAGGACAAGGCAGCGTGGTTTGAATGCCCTGGGGCCACAGGCCACATAACAAGCAGACAGGAACATCGACTGCTTGATTAGAGGGTCACAGTCACCAAAGGGGGTTGTTGGTGAGAGGGGAGCTGGGATTAGCCTGGGAAGGGGGGACAGTCGCAATTAGCCCCAAGGTGACATCTGCTGGGCTTTCCTGACTGCAGCAAAATAGCAACTTGGTGTTTTACAGGATGAATGTTGGATTCTCAAATATGACTGTTGATTGCCATGCACTACAAGGAAAAGTGTACTGTCCACCTGTCTCTTTCCAATAAAAGTGATCAAAACTAAAGGTTTCTTATATATATGCTAACTAAGAGAAGAGAAGAGACCATATTTCTCCTGTACTGGCTTCTCTTCATTGGCTTCCAGTAAAATCTAGAATAGAGTTTAAAATCCTTCTCCTCACCTACAAGGTTCTTAATGTTCAGGCTCCATCATATCTTAAAGAGCTCATAGTACCGTACTACCCCACTAGAGCACTGTGCTCCCAGACTGCAGGTCTACTGGTGGTTCCTAAAGTCCTCTAAAGTAGTGATGGAGCCAGAGCTTTCAGCTATCAGGCTCCTCTCCTGTGGAACCTCCTTCCAGTTTGGGTTCGGGGGGCAGACACCCTCTCTACATTTAAGAGTAGACTAAAAACCTTCCTTTGTGATAAAGCCTATAGTTCAGGTCTGGATCAGGCCTTGGACCAGCCCCTAGTTATGCTGCTATAGGCTCAGACTGCCGGGGGACTCCCATGATGCACTGGGCTCCTCTCTCCTCCTCTTCCTCTCCATCTCTATGCTTCATGTCCCTTCAATGTCTGTTACTAACTTGGCTTCTTCCCTGGAACATTTCATATATTCATTATTGCCATATTGCTGATTATTGGTTGGTTGGTTGGTTGAATGAATTCCTCTGATCAGCACAGTGAGGCAGAATTGAATAAATGGTAAATAATGCTGTCTGGAGGCACAATCTAGCTTGTGTCTGACTTCAGAAAGGATG
Organism: Pempheris klunzingeri; assembly: GCF_042242105.1. Taxonomy (NCBI): domain Eukaryota; kingdom Metazoa; phylum Chordata; class Actinopteri; order Acropomatiformes; family Pempheridae; genus Pempheris; species Pempheris klunzingeri. Next base: position 27,832,943 of record NC_092016.1, read on the forward strand.
TGTTTTGTCTATGTCAATGGGGACAATGGCAGTAACTTCAACGTCCCACATTGCACTGGACAGCTGCCGCGCTAGTCAAGACCTGTACTGTTCAGCCCCCCCTAAAATAAATGGCTAAGGAAAAGTGGACTTTGAACACAGACTCTCAGCAGAGTTTTACCTGTTTGTCTATTGGAGGTGAACCTGTGTGTCCTGTTTGTGGAGCTGATGTGGCCGTAATTAAAGAATATAAATATAAGACGACACTATGAGACAAAACATGAGGATAAGTACAAAAAAGAAAAAAAGAATTAAAAATTGTATTGAGGAAAAGTTGTTGGAGTTTGGCTGTTTAAATTCATATTTCTGAATAAAATATATATTATTATATAATATACTATAATAGAATAGTCACTTTTAGACTCGTGACTTAGACTGTGTTTTAAATTTTGGCCCCTTCTTTGATTGAGTTTGACCCCCCTGCTCTACAGAAACCAAACCTCATGAAATGATACATCAGCAAAATTGTGAAAGATTAAATGTAAAAAAAAAATCCCTCTGGAAAAACACTGTCAGTGTGGTAAACATGAAATATCTACCAGTTTTACAGAACTCACAGTGTAATAGTAAGTAAAACCTGAAGCTGAATGACTTTGTAGAGATACTGACCACATTCACCTGGCCTGTGTACATGTGGTCCAAGTCTATGTCCAGGGCCAGAGTGGGATCCATGTATGTCAGAAAAGCTTCTTAATTTCATATTACGCAGGTTCAAAAAAAGCCAAGGAAAAAAAAGGTATAGGAAGAAATCAATCCAGAGGTCATTAGCACCAGGTAAAAGTCATGTGGCCCAGGCATGGCAGTGTCACATGACAAGGATTTTCTGCATCTGGGCCATCTGACTTAGTGGGCTGGGAGTCCAGGTGAGGAAGTGGGGAGTTGTTACTGAATGATGGTTTTGGCGTTGGGACAGGGACTTTTACCCAGCTGAGGTAGAAGGGGGAAGGGAGGGGTAGAGAAAATTGTTTGGTTGAAGCGTGAGAAAGAGGGAGGGAAGTTAGGGAACAGGACATGAAGGAGACAGACAGTGTTATTGAACAGTAACATGCACTCAGCACACTCAGTACCTTAGGAAGCACACTCAGTACCTTAGGAAGCTCACTCAGTACCTTAGGAAGCACACTCAGTACCTTAGGAAGCTCACTCAGTACCTTAGGAAGCACACTCAGTACCTTAGGAAGCACACTCAGTACATCATCTCACATCCTGGGATATTTGCTGTGATTCATTGTAGTGCTGTTTGTACTTTACAAATGTAAAACTGCATTGTTTTGAGAGAACCAAAACAGTAAAGCTGCAGTTCCAAAGCTGGAAGACAACAACAAACTGAAATAAGGGGAAGTGCATTATTGGTGATAAGTCTCTGCAGGCCAGCTTGGTTACAAATAGTCTCCATCAAGTCTTTTATCCACACTTTATTTCACATGTTTGTTATGTATTACCTTCTTTAGACTTTATTAAACCTATTTTTATTGAAGTGAAAATATGTTAAATACATTAAATTTCATTTAGAAATATATCTAAAAGAAATAGAATTTGATTTAAAAACCAATTTGATCATTTTCACTCATCATTACTGAGTGGCCTACGTGCACCTGTCTGTGTACAGGTGTCCAGAGCTCACATTTAACGCAGAGGAGTTTATTGTCTCTTTAGAGGTATGCTCAGTGGGAAGGTAGGGGGTTGGTGAGCACCCAAGAAGGGAATTATGATGTCTGAGTGTCCAGGTGAACAGACTGAGGGGAGGACAGACTCTGCAGGATCATTTTCCCTGCATGAACAAACTTCAATATGTGATGAATCACAACAGCTCCCAACAGCCTGAACATCTGCTAATGTGAGTTCTGTCATCAACAGTATCAGTCTGGGTCGTGGCTGGACAGTGCTGTTATGATATGATAATCAACTGTTAATGTGTGAAACGTGGTTAAACAGAATCATTTGCCAGTAGAGGGCTCTCTCAGTGCCTCCCTCTGAGGAGTGTGGTCTGTCTGATGGCGAGTCATTTCACACTACCTGCTGCTGAAATGGGCCTAAAGTAGCCTGTGGCCATCCATTCATATTTGGTGGGGAGCAGCTCAGTTTAACAGTCCTTTAACATGTGATACAGAGTTATCCACCTTGAACCACCTAAAGGCATACATCTCAATATTCATCATAGGTCCTAAATACGGCGAGGCCAATATAATTCAGTCTGTGTTAAACTGAGAGTAAAACATCTGGTCATGAAATTAGCTGTATTATCCTCCAGCACCACCCAGACCCACTACTGGCCAGACTATTAGAACAGAACATTAGTCAACATGTGTCCTCTTTTGTTCAAAATATTTGTACTGGGTGTAGAATGAAGAAGGCCACCACTAGGAGCCCTTGATGTGGCTCTTGACGTTTGAGTGAGACTAATGAATCACAGTTGATGTGTTCAGCATGATAGGAAACTGGGATAGGACACAGAGCAAGATTAACATGAATTTAGAGTCAAGGGCGAATGATAAAGTCAAAAATATCTGTCTCTTTAGCTGCCAAATGCTCCATTATGTTCACCTGCTAGTTGTCATCTTTGTCTGTGTGCTGATTTGTGTTGGGTGAATAGTGTTTATCAGAGCTTTTCCTCTCAACAGCTGTCTGCTGCTGGGCACAATGTGAATGAGAGTGATGAGACTGAAAAAACAAAGCTGCAGGCCTATATAGTTTTATGGCTAAACCACTTTATAAAAGTAGCTAACATTAGCCACCAGAAGCTACTGGTCATACCAGACCAAGTAAAGCTGCAGCAGCTTGACCCCTTGAGTGTCCTGCAAAGAGCAAAAGGTGTATTTTATTTCTTATGAATTAAATTTTTCATTTGAAAGAGCAAGAAAAGTTATAGTGCTGCTTTAATTGCATTACTTGTAGTTCATTATCTCATGATACCTGTCGGCTGAATGGTATCACTTAACTGCCCTCTTGACTGGATGAGAATGCATTGTGGATCTGCTTCACACGAGGTCTCTCTGTATACAAGTACCCTGTCAAATACCGGCAGACTTTGTATAAAAAGCCACCACAGCAGACAGGTCTGGCGTGGCGATGATGCCATGGAAAATCAAACAAGCCAGCGTTTTCGTTGGAGTCTCCAGAAGCCTTCAGTGTTCCTGTAACTGTTTCCTAACGGTCGCTGTCTGCCTCCACAGTGGGGAAAAGCAGCACGTACATACGCACACACCAAGTCCTTAAACAACTTCAAGAATAAAAGAGCAGCACTTCTAAATCTCCTTAGTCCCGTTCAAGTCGTTAGTTGACTGACTCATTCACTCACACATGGACACACACACACACACACACACACACACACAGGAAGGCAGGAAAAAATATTTTCTCTACCTCATATAGCAAACACATTCACCACAGTGCCAACATACTCAACTCTTTGTCTGACATTATATGGCTCAGCTTTACTGTTGCTTATTCCAGTTTTTCACAAACTTTCCACATACTTTTAGTGTCTGTAGAACATGTTTGTTCTCACCTGTGAATAATCTAATTCATTCAACCTTCACATCTGCCCAGCAAACCTGAGGCATCACTCATATCAGACCTTAGCGTAGATAATCTGGTGAATCTCTTCATCCTAAACCCAAGTTTAAATGCTAACTACCTCTTAGAGGAATGGAGGACTAGCCAAAGACTGATTTATGTTATCTGCCTGTCCTAGTGGGGGCACTACAACATAGTCTCTTAATGCAAAACATTATCAAAGACCTTACCTTCCTGATCCAGTGGACCCTGTGTCTTCGTCTCCCCCCAAGGACTCCCCCCAGATCTCCGTCCGCTTGGTCCGTCCGTCAAGCTGGGACGTCCAGCCCTCTCCTCTCCTCTGCACAGCACTCTCCTTGTTCTGTCCCCCTCCTTCCACCAGCTCACACTACATCTCTATTCCAGCTTACCCACTTAATTCAGGAGATCCCACATCCAAAAATACAGCAGGCAGCTTAGACCACTACCCTCTCTGACCCAGCCTCCCTGCTGCCTGCTCCTCCTCCTCTACCACCTCCTCCCTCTATCTTCCAGGACTGTCCCAGGGCATGAAGCCCCCCAGCTGAGATGTGATCAGAGGTGCTCAGCCAGCAGCTGATGCTGGTGCAGTCTTACATCTGTAGATCACAAGTTGGGGGCAGCAGCTACTCTGTTCTGTGCCTCTGGTGCTCTCCATTCTGGCTCCTGATTACCACGATGAGCATGGGGCCGAAGTGATGACGATTGCGAAGATTGAGGGCAAAATTGGAAAGCTCATCCTTGGTATTGTCCTCAAGTCTTTGCTCCCTGCTATGAATCATCCCAAGGTTTCCTCACCTCCTCTTCCTCTGTCCTGCGCTGCAGTATAAACTCGTCTCCCCTGTTTGCAGCAGAGCCCAAATCCTTCTCCCCCTCTCTTCCTCTGTCACACTGTCCCTCCTGGTTGGCTGGCTGGCAGACCGACACTACTGAGCGCTACTCCACAGCTCCTCTCTCTGTCTCCTTTAATCCCCCCCACCCTCCTTGCCTCTCCCCTCCCTGGACACCCCAGCTAGCTCTTTAACTCTCTGCAATGCAGCCAGCAGCCTCCAACAAGCCTGTGGACTGTTTGACCGGAGCCCCCTCTCCTCTCCACCTCTCCGCCTCACTCAAAGCATCCTTTATGAGCCTATTTATCTACCCTCCCTCCCTCTCCTCTTCTGCTCTGAGAGGAGCTGCTGACGTCCTGCAGGTTCCACAACCGTGGCTGGGTTGGCAGCCTGAGACAAACTGCAGTACGCCCCTGAGAATCAATACACAGCTGCCAAAGCCACTCAAACACATTTCATTTAAGCCAGGTTATAGAATGCACATCACCTAAAACAAATTCTGAGGAAATAAGGCCAAATTTTCTCACTACTCTACATTTATACTCTTTCTTCCACTCCTCTCTACATTATCCTCTCTGGCTGACTGTGACACATGGTGAAAAAGAGTAATTACTGTAATAGACCTCTCATGGCTTCAGCAGTCAAAGAGACTGAGGCTTCAGCATTCCCTCCGTCCCTCTCTCTCAGCAGGAAAAAAGAGGGCAAAACTAACCACGGATGACCACAGTACAGGTGTCAGGCCAGACTATCAAAGATACAAACACTCACTTAGCAGGTAACCATGGTTGAAAATGGAAAAAAAATGGCCTTAAAGGAGTTCTCTACTTCACTGAGTTAATACTGCATTCTCTAATAGTTGTATTAAAAAAAGAATGGTCAAAATCAAAGCAGCACAGATGAGAGAGATGTCCTTGGTTTTAGCCCTTAAGATCACACTTCCCATTATGCAACTTGACAGTACCATCGCTCAAGCGGTGTATCTACAGAAATACACTTCTACACAGCTAATTGGTTGATCCCACATCCTGTCCAGAGGTTTTCTCTTCAGAATTAAAGCAAACACCTCAGCATAGTACTGCCACAAGCTGAACAAAGTAAACTCAATTCTTCTTCATGGATCCTAGTATGGTTGCCCAGCTTGTCATTGGCCCTTTCCTAATCCAAATTCTTTTGTGTTCAAACATGGGAAGGCAGAACCAGCGTCCACTGCCTTTAACTAGACCTCTCCATGTCCGTTAGCAGATAAGGCTGATGGGTCAGAGAGCCTCGTATGAGGGACTGCATCGATTTAATGCAGTTTGAATTGGTTTTTTAATTGCTGCTCATTGTTTGATTTGTGCTTCTTCTGTTCTTGCAGCTCCTGACTTGACAAACTGTTTATGATACAGGTGGATGTGAGTCCAGCAGGTGCTGGGGCTGCCCCTTACACAGAAAATGGAGGGGAGTACTGAACATCCTGTCTGCTTCTTCTTGCATAGATTGATTGATAGAATTATTCAGTTGTTATATACAGTAATTAACTTGTGTTTCTAAAATGCTTAAATTGTCTTTTCATAGAAGCTTACTGTACCTAATACCTAAGTTATGGATATTTGTTGTCTTATTTTCAAATGCTTGTACACAGCATGCCAGAAATGAAAAGCTAGTGTTCAAACCATAGATATTGTATAAAGCATCTGCTTCTGCAACAAATGCAGCTTAAAAGCTATATTGAAACAGCTGATGAGGATTTTTGAATGAACAACAGTAGCTGATTTACTGTAAGTTTTATAAAATAGACTGAGCACAGCTGATTCCAATTTCAAGCAGAGACATAGTCGGGTGTCAACATTCTTTCAGTTACTTGGACATATACAGGAAATAAATGGAATTTTCGGACTGATTTTGTCCAGTTTAGATGCAGAATAGCACACAGGAGCAGTGAGAGAAATGATGACAACAGGGAGAGATGACATACGACGACATGACGTGGATGAGAAGATGTGACCAAATGCTGATAATCATACACTGTAAATTGTAAGCAATGACTTAAAAAAGCTAGGAAACCGATTTCCCCATATTTCCAAGTAGATCTTTATTTTTAAGTAGTTAAAGCTGAACTCGTGTCATGGCAGTGAACTTGAGTACACGGAACTCAAATGTTGAATAAACAGTGCTTCTAAAAAGTTCTCCTGTTACTATAACTATTCCTATCTTTAAAATAAAGTTATCCCTGGAGCTCTGGGGGCTGTCTCATAACAGCAACAAGAATGTAACACAACACACACAACCCAAGTTTACTTACCATACATCCATTGTCTCAAAGCATGCTGGGAAGCTCCGCTGGGTCTTGCTGATACTTTTATTTAACGGTTACTTAACCTTTTAACCTTCTGCTCAGCCATGTGGTAGAGCACATTTTGACTCACTATATCTTATTGAAAACATGTTTTACTTACGACATCTCAACCGTTTGGTAGAGGCCAATATTTCAAAAAATGTGGGGTCTGTTCATAAAAAAACATAGATTTTTGTAATTAGTGCCCCAAGGAAATAAAATATATAAAGAATACATTTTTTCACTGCTTTTTTCTTGGTGAGGAGGTTAAAGGGTAAAGCTGATACGTTTATTTCCTTTCCACATCTTGAAGTTTAATTCATTAGTAAGAAGAAATTGTTGGTATTTAACGAACAAAATGTGGTTTTTAGCAGAAAATACATTGTGTGACACAGGTGTGCCTCTGACAACCGTCTGGTGCTACGGTCATCCAAAGCTGGATGCCGCCCACCCCCACCCAAACAAAACTTATTCTGGTGTCGCTGACTATGAATTTGCATCTTTACATTTCACATAGTCATCTGGGGATTCAGGGTGCTAATACTGCGAAACCAAAAGCACTGACTGTAGGTTTAAAGCTTCTAGTTTTGATGTTTCTCCCCATTCAAAGAACAGTTGATTTATATGAATTCAGAAAGATAGTGGAAACAAACCGCAGTATAAGGATAGATTTACTATTCTTCCAAGTCTGTCCTTAAACAAGTCAGGCGTCCATGTGTACATAGAACCAGGTGTCGCTGTAATCATTTCTCCTCACCATTGAGAGATCAGTTCAAATACAGTTGTCCTTAATTCAACAGAAATTCACTATGCAACATGCAAATGACGCATTAGACTTTGGCAGACATATCTTCCTGACCCTGTTAAAAACCTCTCAGCGGGTTATTTGAGGACCGGTGACCGCTGACAGGAAAATACAGAACCTCCAGAGTAAACACAGGTGTGACTTAAAGCCATAGTTTGCTGTGGAAAGGCCTAAATCTGCCACCATGATGAAAGAGCCTGCGTCGCTACACCGCCTGCCAGAGAGACACCTTGACTCCGTATTGGGGGGAAACATCCATGGATTGCAAACAAGGCTGAAGCTCCTTATGTTTGCTGGCTGTATGTTCACACAGAGAGGCAGAGAGGGTCACGCCTCATACAACAGCCTACTAGATGAAACAAAAAGAGGAATGTCTCATTGCTGGTCATTTGACCTTGTTCACATGGAGTAGTCTCACAGTTATCCAGTCTCAACTTGACCTAAGTGTTGTGTCAAAGAAGAAATAAAGAGGAAATTGTTTGCTTGCTAACATGTTTTCAAAGACGTAAAGATGGAACCCCATCTTTCAAGTCTGAGTTTAGTTTAGTTGTAGACAACCGGAGTAACTACACCGTCAGATTTAGTGTAACAGCTTGTTAAACCCTAGACTTTGTTCTGTACTTGACTCAAAGAGATAGAACATCGCTTCACCTACAGTGGAATGTTTTCCCACATGCATCTCAGTAACTATCATGTCTCCTTGACTGCCTCATCCCAATCATAAACCGTTTTATTTAGAAATTCCCTCTTTATTTCTCAGCACAGCACTACTCAGATGTAGCATTCTCATTTTCTTGCATCCCATAGTTCACTTACTGACCCAGCTAAACATCCTGACAGCACTTAAACTGCCACAGTCTGAAGTTCCTGGTTTTAAGTTTTGAATAACATTTTTTGAATGAAACTTGCCCACATTACAGATCTATTTCCACTATTAGTATAGATCTATTTCAAGTAGAACAGTATTCACAATGACCAGTAAATGGACTTCGACACATAAATCAGCAATTCCTCTTTAAGCTTGAAATCCAACCAAAATATGAGTTTTTTGGTTTTGTACGTCTCACACAAGGCAGAAACATTCTGAAAGATCTGTGCAACTGTTAACCTTAAACATGTGATATTTGATCTTTTACTCTGGACATTAGGAGTGAAAATAATTGATTTCAAAAACATGCAGCCTCTGTCCAACATGACGTTAGTGACCAAGTGAGAATAAACACTTTGCACCTGTAAAAAGAGCAGCGGTGGACTGTTCCATTTTTCTTTTTCTTTGTCACTGGTGTGAAGTGTCCATTCTGTCTTTCTCTTACACCACCTGATTTTCAGCTCTACACCTCTGCAGCTGTATCGCTGTTTTAGTTTCTTCTTCTCCTAACATCACCCTGTGGACTGAGCGGTCATCATCCACATCGTCTTGCTAACTGGGTTGATTTAGAAAGCTTATTGGCCTCCTCGACTAAACTAATTCTAAACTTACTGTCGCTTTTAACAGCAGCGCGCAGTAACCTTCATTCCTCCTCCACTTCTGTGATCATTCCTTTACTGTCAGCATTGAAGGTGTAGTTATTCTTTTGGTTTTGTCCTTGCTGTTGCCATTGTCTGTTAATTTGCCCCTTCCTGCCCTCTCAATTCTTTTCCTCCATCCAAGGCTTAAATTTGCCGCTACATACTGGGAAAACAGTGGTGCTTTCAATAGAAACAGTACGTTATGTGCGTTTAAAACTTTATTTTGGATGTGGGTTGTTGATGGTACTGTAGAGATGATGTAGGGTTCCTTTTTCTAAGGAAAGACTTGATATACGCAGTACACATAAACAAAGTCCTCTAGAAGTCCAAACTATGAAGGAGTTCCCCTCAGAAATAACATTTGAGCTCTATGGCAGGACAACGATCTTCTTCTCCAGCCTCTGCTCAGGGAAGATGAACTTCCTCATTATGTCATCAAGCTCATCCAGAGCAAGCTGAGCATGGAGGACGGCAACATCATCCGGGTCGGAGTGAACTACCCACTTTAGAGCTCGGTACAGGTCCAACAGAACATCACTGAGAACCTGGAGAGGAGAGAGATGGAGATTATACTGTTACAACACTTTAGTCTGGTCTGAATATCAAATCAGAATCAGCTTTATTGCCAACTAAGTTTTCTCAACAGCTACTCAATGTATTTACTTTCAGTAATTATCAATCACTATGGTAGATTCTATCTAGTGGCGGAGTCCGCCATTCCTTCTCTGAAATCTTGATGATGATACAAATTTAGGCCCTCTAAAACCCTCAGTGGTGCCGCATCTAATCAGAAAAACTATATATCTTTAGTTTAGCAGTGGTTAGTCCTGTTAGCCCTGTTGCCTCACAGCAGGAAGGTTCCAGGTTCAAATCCTCTGGCCGGCAGGTTCGTGGTTTGAACCGGGGGTCTTTGTGTGTGGAGTTCCCGGGTTTTCTCAGGGTACTCTGGCTCTCTCTCACGGTCCAAAGACAAACAGGTTAGGTTCATTGGTAACTCTAAATTGCCCTTAGGTGTGAGTGTGAACATGAATGGTTGTCCGTCTGTGATTGATCCATGGTGTACCCCACCTCCAATGGGACTGGCTCCAGCCCCCCTGCGGCCCATAAGTACAAGTGGTGTAGACAATGGACAGACCTTCAGTCTCCATTTGATTCTCAGCCACCCAAACACCTGGCCAGCTCCTCTCCACTTTGGCCTAACCTTTGTGCTCCGGTCTGCCAGGGTCCGTCCCTCTCATCGGTTTACATGTCACTGTGTATCATTAGCCACGCACAGCTGGTGCTGCCCTTCTCCAGCTGTTCCAGTAATGACAGGACCGGAGCTGACCTGACCTGGGAGCAGAAGCTGGACAGCTGACTGTAGTCGTGGAAATGTCGCATCACGCGTGAGCCAGCAGCAAGCAGCTTACATTCAAGTGCGTTCCCACTGGGCAGCCACGGAATCAAGAACAAATGTATTTACCGTTTTCAGTGCCACTGGGAAGACTTTCCATAAAACGGAATCTAAAGATGAGGATGTATTCATTAGGTATTGACTGAGAGGATAAGGCTAATGTTAACTTAGCTTTTATCATGAGTAAACCAAACGACAATTTCTGTCCCTTTGATTGGCATCTGTCTACTGATCTAAAGGGACAGTGAAAGTAATCTGGATCTGTGGAAGCAGCTTTACTGTCTTTCATCTCTCAGGTTCTGTGGACCGTGGTCATGGTTCTCTGGCTTGATGATCGTCTGGATCGTCTGCCATCGCCACTTTATGTGTGTATGTTATTATGTGTTATATATTATTTTATTCATATGCATCTTCATGTTATTCACTATTACCATATTGCTCATTATTAGTCATATTCCTATCATCAGTAATATACAGTAGTTACTGTAATTCCTTCATCCTCACATGTCTTTCTCACATGATTAATAATGTATTGGAGGACGGGACAGGCGCGCTTTACCCTCCCTTCCACAGATCAGCTGATGATCAGAGAGGGTAAAGCACATCAAGTTCCTCTGCGTGCATCTAAATGATGATCAAAAAGACACAGCAGCGTCTCCACAGCATGTTATTCCACACAGATGTGTTGCACTAAATGTTTTACTTGCTGGGGTTTAGGAAAACCTATTGATATTATTTTGATTCATCTGATGTATTAATCATTTAGCTCGTATCCAAAAACAAGGATTTCACCTGATAATACAATTTGATATTTTATTTCATTAGTATCATTAATTTTTGTAGGTTTCTTCATAATGTTATTATTACAGTACAACACCCATATTGCATTTGTTGGGTGCATTTGCTGAAAATGTCTTCTAACACTATGAATACATAAGAGTTAGAGTCAGTGTCATCATGTACCCTCAAACCTACAATCAATTAATTTAGAAATCCCGTCACTGATCCTGCTTCACTACTTCCTTACACTACTTAGGAGGCCAAAGAACCGAGGCGTTATCAGCCTGGGCCCTCTGGCAGATGATCTAAACACATTCCTTTGTAGATCAGCTGTTTAATACATTCCTTACGGGGTTTTCAAAGTAGAACACTGTGGTGACTTGTAGGTGGCAACAAAGTCAGGAATGACCTGTGTCATTAATATTCATCCTGTGGAGGCCAGGAGAATCTGAATAGAATTTAATAGTACTCCTATGATGTGGTAAATATAATATGATATGTGGTAAATCAACATGTAGAGCAAGAGATCACTCCCAGAGCCGTGCTGCTAACATGGCCAGAAATAAAGCAGGTGGCTCTCAACTGTTCCTTTAGTGCCAGCAAATAATGAACAGCGCCAACATTTAGAGACTCTAAAACACTCACAGGCAATTTAGAGTCACCAATTAATCTAACCTGGATGTCTCTGGACTGTGGGAGGAAGTCGGAGTACTCAGAGAAAACCCACATAAGCACAGGGAGAACATGCAAACTCCACACAGGAAGACCCCAGGTTCAAACGTGGATTCAAACCTGGAACCTTCTTGCTGTGAGGCAACAGTGCTAACCACCACAGCACCACCATGCTGCCCAACCAACTCACTCATATGAAAGATTGCAATCAAATGCTTCTGTTGTCTCTTGATCAAAACATACCGTTTCTCTGATTAGGGATAAAACTGCTTTGAAATATTGCTAACATTTCATCATATAGCCTTCCATCCCTGGAATCTTGGAGACCATTTGAACTTATGATACATCCTGTTGGATCAGCTATGAAACTTTCAGAAACACCAGTTATCTCCTGTTGTTAGACAGAGGAGGATGTGGGTACTTTGAAAATCTTGATCCTGTTTTATCTGTAGGTCAAAGGGAAAATGACCGGCTCCGTCGATGTTAAGTTCAGGTCATTAAGTCTTTGTGAAACACTTTAATATTTTGGTGTACAACAGATAGAGTGCATGGTTTTCATCATTCAGTTGTGAGGGTGTGAGTGTGTGTGTACCTGGGTAGTTTTGTCACAGAGCCCTCGGAGGAGCAGGGTGATAACATGGACAGCAGCTCTCCTCACTTCAGCCTCCTTTTCTGTCTTTATCAGGGCAGTTAGGCAGGAGCTCAGCTACACACACACAGACACACACAGACACACACAGACACACACAGACAGTGGTATAAGCATGAGGATGTATGCAAAAAGCTAAAATGCGGTTAATTAGTGATCCTTTCTAGATAGCAAATACAGCACAATCTAGAGCTGTAATTTACATGACACGTTTCACTCCGCTGCCTGCACTGCTGAGGTCAATACCAGAGAAAAAAGGAATCGATTGAGGTATTGGTCAGACATCGAAATGAAACATGGGCCCTCCATCTCTCACACACAACCACACAGTCAGGGTGAAAATGTAAAACTGGGCAGGTTCATGAATAAGCATCCCTGTTCCTCCAGCTGACAGTGTAGCTTATTCATGCAAGCAGGGTACAGTACACACACACACACAACACACACAACACACACAACACACACAACACACACAACACACACAACACACACACACACAACACACACAACACACACAACACACACACACACACACACACACACACACACACACACACACACACACACACACACACACACACACACACACACACACACACACACACACACACACACACACACACACACACACACACACACACACACACACACACACACACACACACACACAAAACCTCTGACCACTGCAGCTTAAGACACACACGTTAGTGTGGGCTCAGTTTCTGTCAAATCAGACCTTGATCAAAACGAGTGGGCATGTATTTGTGTTTAGGCAGCCCACACACATGCACACAGACCAACCCGCACACATGTGCACTCAGTTTGATTAGATGAAATGTCAACGGTCCATGTTAGGAAAATCATTCCTTGTATCAACAACACAGCTGTAGTTTGGTCTGATTTGCTCACTGCTCACTTAAAAGCGGCACATCATTACCTGCTACTCTGTGACTCCTGACCTCACTCTTACTTCTTTGATAATGAGAAGGATTGGATGGAACGTGGTCGACATGGTCACTTCTCTTTGTTAAAAGTCTGACGTGTCCTCCACGTAGGAAAGACAATTTCTCTGATGTCTATGTGTGATTAGGCCCTGGCACTGCATGTGTACGATGAAGTAACAGAGGACCAAGAATAAACCCCAGGGGAATTCACGAAAGTATGGAGGGCGAGAGAAGGAGGCATTTCGGAGCAAAACAGAGAAGGTCCTGTTTGACACATAAAAGATGAACCAATGAAGAGTGACTGGTGCCAGGTGGTCAGACTGCCGATTACATTGTAGTGACACTGTGGTCTGCTGCATCAAAGGCCAGGTTGAGGTCAAGGAGAATTAAAATGTAGTACAGGCCTGCATTGGTGACAAAGAACATGACCTGAAAGAGGCACTCGCCACTTCCCATGAAAAAGTTAGGATCTATAAAAACAATGATGCAGATGGTGAGGTGGTAAATTGAAGCCAGATTGTACAAATTTAATTTGAGGCATTTAATTTCACTTGTATCACACTTTACTTCTAGATCAATTTTCTCTTAAACATTCAAACCTGCAGTGTTAGTTGTGCTATTGTGCTAGCGAGCCATAATATTCATAAGCGTCTTGCAAATGTAAAAGATATAAACAAACTCAAATCAAATTCTGCTCAGTATTTTCACCAGTGCTGTCTCACCACCCCCCCTTCCCGGAGTGCAGATGAGAAGGCCGGACTGGTTGCTACTGACAGAGGTGGTCAGTTGTGCAGCACACCGCAGCTATTGAAATGCTCAGAAGATGCCAGGATGTGGCAGGGTTCAGGAAAGTCTAGCGTGCTGTTCCTGAATTACGGATGAAGTCTGTGTCCCTGAGTACTTTCACCTGAGCTCAAACTAGGCTACCTGGTAGAATTATCAGCACCTGTTGTAGAAATCCAAGATAACGTCAAAGAGTACTAAAGTACGGAGCATCAACAGTTCATTGTAATAATGGGCATCCATCACCAAATAACATTTGAGTTTTCTGGCCACCACACACTCTGTGAGCCTTTACTATTCACCTCACCCGGCACACCGTCATCGCTCTTACCTCCACCTCACCCACAAGCACCATTACTTTGTACTGACCATTCATGGTTGACTGTAGGCATGTAGAAGGGCAGATCCTTGAGCGTACATTAACAGGTGCACGGTGACTTATAAAGGGAACATTGCCTGTTGGCATGATTGCTCGCAGTTTTGTAAAAACTGATTTTTTCTTCTTTTTTTGGCACACACACAGAACAGTCTCAGTGATACAGTACTGTGCACAAGTTTTAGGCAGGTGTGAAGAAATGCTGTAAAGTAAGAATGCATTCAAATACAGAAAATCTAAATGTTTATTTTGTTAGCGCAGTACTGTATGTAGAGAGTGAAAACTAGATTGAAATTGAATTTTTATTTATAAATGAAATCAATTGTGTGGTAACCTCTCTTTCTTTCAGAGATCAAAGCCCAATTAACAATGAGTAAAATCCACTGAATCCACTGGATCCACTGAAATAGGGTTTTAAGAAACCAAGTGGGAATGCAGTATGAATGACAACTGGATTCATCTGAAAGGGCAACAGTGCCTTCCAGGGTTGACCTGTATGTACCTTGTATCACCTTTGTGACGGCATGAATGTTTCACATATTGAACAAGATCTAAGAGTTTGATAAAAGCACACGGAAGAGAAGAGGAAGAGAGACAGCAAACAGGAAAAACTACTACTAAATCCACCAAGAAAAAATAACTCATAATGACTCATAATGAGTTCTGAAAGTTTGAACTAACTGTAGTTTAAGCTAGTTAATCACCACACATAACCATATGATCTAGTCAAACATGGAAATGTGTAAGCTAGTTAATTGCTGCATATATCTTTGACCTACATGATGTTCTAAAAATGTGTGTACAGCTTTCTTCACACAACCTGCTACACATTTCTCAGCATCTGGCCTGTTCCAGTACTGAAACTGCATTCAAGTCCCGTATAAAAGCCAACTCCACTTAAGCCCCATTTATACTCATCATTTCTAGTGTTTTGTATCCCAATAAAATCCAGATGAGATTTAAGATACTTTCAGTTCCACTTTGTGACATGCATGTGTCTCTGTTGGCCAGATAACTAATCTGATGTCTGGCTCCATGAAAATCAGGGTTGGCCCAGAGACTGGTAGTAACGCACCTAATAAAAACATCAGAACAAGAATATCCTCTGCACTTTAGTAGTTTTGCTACAACAATAACAGTTTAGCTAGCATTACCTAACAACTATCTCCACATAACCTGAAACAACAACAAACACACGAACGCTCTAACTCACACTGCTCCCTCACCTCCCTCGACTTTCATCGATGATCACATAAATACTAGAGCAGCTCTGGTGCCTTGTATTTAACCATGTGTGTGGAAATGATGTCGCTTCAATTAGACAGAGAGCAACAGCTAATTTCATTCATTTTAATGCAACTTTAGCTGCCACAGTGAGCTGCTGTTCTCCAGACTGCTTACTGATGTAGTTACACTATGTGAAGAGTAAAGATTACACATGCATATCCACTGATTCATCTCTGGAGGAATTGGTTTTCACTACATTTACACTTGACTTTTTTAAGATCAGATGGCAGACAAATGAAACCACTATGCATAAGTGGAAAAGTAAAATATGAAACTTTTTGAAAGGCCATGAGAATTTCCTCTGCCAGGTCACATAAGTACTTCTAGTACATAGTTAATATTGCTTTAATGGCAGCTTTTACAAGCATACAATACCATAGCTGAAACATGTCTGTTGTCATTGTATTTCTATACTAGCTACGATGTCAAATACTTTCACTCATGCTCTGGTCCCACCCAGTGTTACATCTAAAGCTCATGCTTCTTTCAGAAATATGGATCAGAGGGAATCCAAACACTGAGTATCTTTGGTGTTTCCATTTATGCAGCTTAAAGCATTGCATTGCAGTTGTGGTGATTTGCTCTGTAAAATTGACTGGGCTTTCATGAGCGCTATTTTGTGTGTTTTCTGTGTGTATGAAAGAACAGTCTCCTCCAAATTAGATCCCTCCTGTATGAATGATGTGTGAATGGGTGAATGAGGATGTGATGGAAAAGTGCTTTGAGTAGTTGAAATAACTAGAAAGGTGCTATACAAATACAGACCATTTACCATTATCATTTATTTTGTATACTACTAGATCGTTGGCTGCCCCCCCCCTCGCTGGAGGAGCTGTGTTTTGTATTGTTTGATTGTGTTTTACTTTCACATTTTGGAGAGCAACACTAATCTTGTTGCATTGTGTACAATGTAATGATAATAAAGGCGCTTTGACCTCTACTATTGACCCAGCTGCCTTTTACTTTGTACCGCTGCACAGAACCAGCTCTCCCAGGTGAATCACTCAGCTTTCATATCAGCATGGGCCCTCTCACCTCTTGAGCAAGTGGTCCTAGGGCATAATCCAGTCTCTGACAGAGCTCCCCGAGGTTGGACAGACTGCTGGCCCGGACGCTTTGGTCTGGGTCCCTGGTTCCTTGCAGGAAGACGCCCACCAGAGGACGGCCAAAGTGGGGTGCTAGTTCCCCTAAAAGAGGAATAAAGGGGAGGAGGACCCGATTTAGCTTCCATGTTGTACATTTAAGATGCATTCTCAGCAACAACATACAAATACCTAATTATTTTTCAGGTTAAACAAAGATGATGTCAGCTCCCAGCCCCCCCAGCTGAGAGCGCCCGTCATCTCCTATGGAAAACACATTCTAATAAAGCTTCTGTCATGTTACATAAGACACAAATGCAAGAACAAGCAGTTAAAATCAAATACATTTGTTGTGTGGCCGGTCTTAACAGCAAAAAGCATAGGGTCTATTCAAACTTCAAGGGAATTCTGAAGCAAAATGTGATCCAACAATAAACAAACAATTTAAAATCCACCATCTACTGCATGGATTACCAGGGATTGATAATGAATCCTACAGACTATGATTAACCCTCGACTTTTCCTCTAGCACTACCAGCAGATTGACATTGTTGCTTTTTATGAAACATCTTGATAACTATTGACTGGACTGCAATGAAATTTGGTACTGCATGGATGAACAGACGTTACTAACCCTACCAAGCTTCCATATTTGTTCTGACATTGAAATGTTCCCTTCTACAAAACAAACTGCCAGTGTTTTCATGCGCTGACTCAATCATATCCTAACACTTCTTACCTCGTTGTGCTAGAAGTCTTAAATCCAAGAGGAAATACACAGTTCACATCAGTTTAGTAACACACCAAACTATTCAGAGCCAAAAAAAACAAGAGGGACAAGGTGACCTCTGTAGAGGGGGAGGGGAGTTCTAGAACAGTAACAGTTTTGGGAGAAAGAGATTTCTGACAGCAGCAAGGATACCAGACAAATAGCTCTGAATTGTATCCAGCCATTTAAACCCATCCTGACACAAAATGAACACTGTTGTTTCCAGTCTAGTCATACTCGGTTTAACCAGCTGTGTGTGGGCGACACCGTCACATAGGCAGACATACAAAGAACAGAGGCAGTTGCTGACTGCAGCTGCTCCTGCCAAGCAGCAGAGAGGAAAGCCAGAGGCCTCCATGGAGAGGAGACAACCAGCTGACAGCATAGTAGTAGTTGAAATCTGCTTGACCCTAATGAGAGTGTAGTCTAGGGCCCCCTACGCTACAATGCACACACCCCCAAACCAGATCCATTTGGTTTGTCCTAGATTACCCTAGAATCATGAAATTCACACCCAGAACACACAGAGCCAGACACTCAAGACACAAACATGGAATAGCATTACATGCATGTATTAATCCACTAAAACACTCATGGAATAACTGATGCAACACTTCCACACATGCTTCCACATTTGCTGAGCTGTGTTTAGTCTATACATCCCCATCTTATGTATGTAAATAACCTGTATGTCTTGGGAACATCATTTGGCACAGAGTTCTTCTCTTTTAGCACATTTTCTGCCCATCAGTGCATGATATGGGAGTTCACAGGAGTGTACGAGTGCAATAAGCCAGCAACTGGGAGCAAACCAAAGCAGAGCCAAGCTTTAATTTATTCAACATTTACTCAACCAGGCCAGTCAATTAAGAAAACCTTATTTACAAATGGCAGCCTGGCAAAAGGCAGATCTTGGCAACTCAGGGGGGTTCAAGACAAGCACAGACACTCTCTGGATTACTGTGCAACAAACTGAAGGTCTATCCAATCTCTCAGCAAGAATATAAACCCCCTGATTGTCTCAGGGAAGTGGTACGATGGCAATCTGGCAAATAAACCCCAGAGCAGAAAAAGAAGGTTTTTTTTTTTGTTTTTTTTTTTAAATCAGGGAAAGGTTTTGATACACAGGGTCCCCTTCTGAACATAGATCTGCATGGAAAACAAGCCTGCACTGTGGCATTTGTGGTGTGGTGCTTTCTGATAGCTTTCCACCTCAGATATGTGTGCAGTGTTTTTATTTATATACTTTCTTATATTTTTATATTTCTTATTTAAGGAAAATGCTGTTGGAGAACAGATGCAACGAAATCTCGTTCATACGTGCACTGTGTGTATGTCGTGAATGATAATAAAGTTTTTGAACTGAACTGAACAGATAGAACATAATGTATATAAATATGGAAACAAGCAGACATAAAAAAGCATGTATTAGAAGAATAGAAGAATCATGATGATTATCATCATTATTATTAATGTCATCATCATCATAAAACACTTTATATAGCACCCAACATAAGGTTAACAAGTGCTTTACTGGAAAAAACTAAATCAATTTAAAAGACAAGAATCATAAAACAATGGGGGTTAAAATAAAGTTAAAAATGTATAAAAAGCAAACAAGCAAAAGCTCCATACTTAAACAGAGATGAAAGATGCACCTGAATAACTTTTCTCACCACCATCCCAAAAACAACAAGTGTCTCGAGATAAATGTAAACCATCCCAAGATCCAAATCGTTGTTTCTTTACTTAGCTGAAGGTTTGATAGATTAGAATAGCAGTGTTCAATGAACAACTCAAACAAGAACAATTGAAATAACTCAAGTCAACTAAAACTTAAAAGTGGTTTCTCCACATTCAACATAATCTGCCACTTTTAATGACTACTGCAGTCTCAAATTATTCAACCCCTTGAATAGAATCCCTCATCAGAGCACTCATTTTGCAAATCAGGTGTTGTCTCCAGCACACCTGATGCAACTAATCAAGGTGTGCTTGAGATAGAACACATCAAATACCTGGACTGACTGGGGGGGGGTTTGTTCACAGTGACATTTGGCTGCATGTTAGAAATACGGGCAAGTCAAGAGAATTGTCCAAAAAGTTAAGAGAGGAGATCATTGCTTTGCTCAAACAAGAAAAAGGATACAAAAAGACAGCAGTGAATGTCGCTGAAGATACTGTTGGAAGCACAGTTCGCAGTTGAAAGCTAAAGGAACACTGGCTGCACTACCTGGACGTGGCAGAAAGAGGAAGCTATCAACAGCTGCCACCAGATTTCTGAGGAGGCAGGAGGCCAAAAACCTTTGAGTGACTACAAACGATCTGCAGTAAGACTTGGTGGCAGCAGGCACTGAGGTTTCAGTTTCTACAGTAAGGTGCATACTAAACACTGAAGGCCTCCATACACCACTACTGACCCAAAAGCACAAGACATGTTGGCTACAGTACGATTGAAACCATATAAATAAGCCACAGACGTTTTGGGATTCTGTTCTGTGGAACGATGAAACAAAACTGGAACTTGTCATGTCTGTGGCTCAGCGGTATGTCTGGAGGAGGAAAAGAATGAGGCATACACTGAAAAGAACAGCCTGTCTGCAGTGAAGCATGGCGGGGGCTCAGTGCCTCAGCGGTACTGGAAACCTGCAGTGTTTAGAGGGCAAGACGGATTCAATCAAGTATCAGGAAATCCAGGAGAAAATGTCAGGCTGTCTGAGGTATGCTTGGGAGGTCCAATGACACCCAAGCTTCAGCTTCCTCAGAGTCTAAATCTGTATTTGTAAAGCGCACTTTGACAACTCAAAGTGCTTCTACATTAAAACATCATTCATTCAGGAAGAATCTAAGTTGGAGGAGACTGTTCTTTCACACACTGAAGCTGCTTCAGGAGCAAGTTGGGGTTCAGTGTCTTGCCCAAGGACACTTCGACATGCTCATGGATCGAACCACCAACCTTCCGATTGAGGGACAACCCAGTCTACCTCTGAGCCACAGCCGCACACCAACCCCACAGTCCACCAAGGCTTTGCTTCAGAGAAAGTCCTGGAAGATACTAGAGTGTCCGTCACAGTCGCCTGATTTGACTTCCATAGAAAATCTCTGGTGGGATTTGAAGAAGGCAGTTGCAGCACACAAACCCAAGAACATCAGAGAGCTGGAGGCTGTTGTCCATGAGGAATGGGCTCAGATCCCTCAGGAACGCTGTCAGAACCTGGTGTCTGGATATGCATCACATTTGCAGCAGGTCATAAAAGCAAAAGGGTGCTCTACTAAGTACTAAAGATGCTTGTCAAGAAGGGGTTGAACAATCTTGAGACAGCAGTAGTCATTGAAAATTTGTAAATTTTGCCAATACACCTAAAATGCAATGAAGTACTTCAGTCCCTTTATTTACTGTAAACTTGTGGCGTTGTCACATTAACCTACAGTTCACTGTTCAACACTTCATCTTTCTCTGAACAAAAGCTCTTAGTTGTGATGTGTGTTTAGCCCTGTTAGATGGCTCTGTTATCTCTGATAGCTCCACTAGCACATCACACATCATATATGCCATTATAATGACAGCATGAGAAGATGCACTCCACTGTAGTCAGTGCTCAGTTCAGTTTATCATTTGCTAAGAGACAGAGATGCATACAAAAAACATTTTTATTATTCAAGTAGAACATTTTACACTCTCACCACATGAACTGATACCTTCTTAGGGGTTAGGAAATGGTTATATTTGTACAAACAGCGTATGATGCTCACCCATAGCCCTGCTCGCTCTCATCAGGACTTCTCCCACTTTGAGGCGGGTTTCCAGGGAGTGCTCCTTGTTGGATGTAGGGAGGGACGGACCATATTGGAAGTCTTTTAGGAGCCTTTCCAGAATCCTCTCAGCGTAGGAATCAGCCAATATAGCCAGGCCTACACACAGTTTAGGCTTAGTCAGTTTCAAGAGTTACTGGCAACTGTTAAGCTAGGCAGTTAATATTACTAGTGGATTAAACATTAAACAGACTATTTCTAAAGATAAGATCTCATGAAAAGGTATCACAACATCACATTTGGCCAAGCTGTACCATGATATTACCTTGAATGGCCGACAGGTAGACGAATGAGTCTTCGTGCTCCAGGTTTTCTAAGAAGAGCTAGAGAGGGCAGACCACCACCATGAGCAATCACCACATAGACACGTGTAGAATTATACAAGCTCCTTATTGAGAACGTTCTGCTATAAAAACATCAAAAACATTACCAATGTGGGTCTTGCCAGTAGAACCAAAGAGGACTGACAAACAAAGCAACCACAGAGAATAATCCAGACATTATCCCCAGATACTACGAGAGGCCCTTGACAGTTGTAGTTTTACTGGGTGAGGAGAAAATGGGGTAGTGAAAAAAGCTGAATAGAATGGACCAGCCCAGAGTGTAAAGTAAGGAGGGAGAGGAATGGATAGCACGTATGAAAGGTGGGGAACAAAACCTAACCATGACACAAAAGGGAGCAACATCAATAAAAAGGGTTTCTGCTGTAACGTCGGGGTGTTGAAGTATATCTAAAGTGCACACAGTGGGGGCCTTCTGATTACAGAGAATACAAAATGACTTGTACCCTTTCATGTCCATACCACCTTAACAAGCCCCTAGAGTACAGCATTGTCCCCTCTGGCTCCCCTGGGGAGGAGGTGCAACCGCCTCATTTATTATACATGTTTGCTCAGAATGTCCCACAAGGCACCAATGATACCACTACCTCCACGTTCTCAATGCACACATGCTGTGCATGCAACAATAGCACACAATGGCAACGTAGGTCCTGTTTCAACCAAGCAACCAATGTCAAAATATCTTGACCCAGCTCCTTTTGGACCGTGAAATCCCTAATATTTCAAAAATATGAAGTCCACACGCAGTCACACACACACACACACACACAGAGTAAGAGTTGAGAGCAAGAACAGTCATGGATTTAAAAAAATGAGGGATTGCATTGGTGTAATAATGAAATATAATGCATGGGTTGGGGCTAGTTTGAAGGTTGAAGACACTAAAATCTTGCCCAGCTGTTCTCCAATACTGTGAGAAAGCATTTAACTTCTCTGAAAACCACAGCCACAAAACCACAACCACTGTAAACGTGCTCTTATGATCAGCTTTTTCAGTCTCATTATTAAAAGGTGCACCTTTAAGGAAATTACCCTAATGTCAGTATAGTGTTATTTAAAATTAGAAGCCATCAAATCAATTATTACATGTGTTTTCATAATTAATGTTTATATATTTACTAAGCAACAAGCTTGGCTGGCTACATTCAACAAGACATACAAGCAATGGCTAAACATGTTTCTTCTCTAATTCATTTCATATTCTACATTTTAAAAAGGGTCATACTTTGCATCACTGTGGACGTACACAATCTTGGTATTGTTTTAATATACTTTTAACTTACATGATGAAGGGGGAAAGATCAGAATGTCATATTTTGGAAAACTCATGACCTTTATTTAATATTTTTTTCCTATATTTTAAAGGCCATAGGTTCTCAAACAAATAATGATGAAACTTGTATTTTCTGAGCATAACAACTGACTAAATCCTAAAAACAAAAAAGAATGAAAACATTTAAGTATACAACCAAGCAACCCACCATGAGGACTTTCTCCTGGGCCTGGACAGCCTCTGGGCTTCCCTGGTGCACCAACTGGGTCAGGACCCTCAGGGCAAACGCTCTGTTTGGCACGTCCGGGTCACACGCCTCTAGCAGCCAATCAGAAATGGGCTTGGTAAGGGGGCAACTGTCACTGGTACCAGAGGTCCTCCCTCCACCTTTTGGACTAATTCCTGCAGCAGACCCTACAGAGGATGCCGGATGTCTGATTTGGGTGTTGCTCGGTGAATTGCTGTCCAAGGTAGATGAAGGAGGACTGCTCTGTAAGTTGTTTGCTTCAGTGTGCATCTTTTGCTTTTCTCTACAAGACACAGAGTTATTCTTTCCTGTTGTTTCAGGGTTTCTGGAGGGCTGAGCAGTAGCTGTGAAGTGTTCAGGCTGGTAGGCACCGTGAGTGGCAATGACAGCTCTGAGGTTGGATGCCAGCTCCTGGATGACCACATCAGAGTGCATCTGAGACAGCGTCTCCAGTGGTGGGAGGAGCCTCGACATAGAAGCGTAGTCTGCTGCACTAAGCTGCAATATCAAAAAGGAGAGAGGGTGATTTGGAGAGAGCAGAATGTGCTTAACACCCTCTCTGATACATTTCCTGGTGGAACCCCTGAAGCGTATATGTTTGACTCTTAAGATGCTTTCAGACAGCCAGTAGTTACCACAGCGCCTGCCACCTGGGATATAAGTGTTCTGTGTTTTGAATGGGTTGCAGCAGAGAACAATTCCACCACAGCTACTAGCTTTACTGGATGCTACTCGAATTTCTTTGTACAGTGAAACTTGTTTTTATCTGTGCATATGAATGGATTGGATTTTCCACAGCGACACTCCCAGAGAGGCCAACCCAGGTCTCAGTAAGAAGTAAGAATATTGTGATCAACGGTATCAAATGCAGCACTTAAGTGTAATAGAACTAGGACAGAGACCTTGTTGGCATCAGTGTTGAGCGGTCTCAGTGCTGTGATTTGCCCTGAACCCTGACAGAAACTTTTCATTTCTCTTCAGGAAGTTGGTAATTGGTTAAGAACAACCTTTTCTAGTACCTTACTTAAAAAAAGATTTGATGTAGGCCTATAGTTATTCAAGACATCAGTATCAAGGTTTGTTTTTTCCCCCCAACAAGGGTTTTATAGCAGCAATTTAAAAAGGACCCTGGAAAACATCTAGTTTCAAGAGACGTGTTAATGATCTTTCTGATGGGCTAAAACAGTGTCAAGGCAACACATAAAAGACCAACTTCCATTCAAAAGTTTATATAGTTCTTGATCAGAAATAGATATAGAAATAGAATTTCCACATATTTGCAATATTTTTGCTAGATTGATTGATGTTAACAGCAACTATGGCAACTGCTGCTCTTATTGAGGTAATTTAGTTGTTAATGAATTCTGCAATTTCCGTAAATAACAGCACAGAGGACTGGGCCTATGTTGCAAAATGTGAAGAAAAGTACTTCAAAGCTTAGAAAGTCATTGACAAATGGCTGAATCCATTCATAGCACTTTTTGTATATAGCTACTAGTCCAACACCACGGTCATTGGGTCTCAGCAGGCTGAAAGTGTCATACTCTGGAGGCCTAGTTCATCAAGCTGGCTGTAATCATTTGATTAAAAAAAAATCATTTAGGATAAAAATGTTGTTGGTGAGTGATGTATGTTGCCAGGACTGCAGAGGGGCTGTTGTTAAATGAATTGTTTTGTATTCTGTAAATGATGTTCTGTGGGTAATACCTATGACAGAATGTTCCCTCTTTAGATTCTACACACAGGATTCTCCCATTCAGGCCAGCTGTGAAACCTACAGTTGTACAAGCCCTGCCTCTGACTTCGGAGCCCAGTTTGCCTGTCTGGTTGTTTGGGTTGGTTGCCACCCACAAGATAACAAGTGGCGCTCTGTTGTCAGGGTTACCAATGCTGCAAATGACAGCTGTGCTGTTGGAGAAGTGTGTGGACGGTGCCCCAGGGATTCCATACAACATGATCTGAAGTAACAGTTTCTTGTTTAGACAACAGGAAAAAATAGTCTACTTTCTCATATCCTTGGTATGTGTATAATGACCTCATCTGGGCATGCAGTAATCTTGGCACGCCGAGCAGAGGTTGAAAGAGTTGCATTGTGCTGCGACTGTCTATGTTTTCAATAAAAATTGCTGCGGAAGATAAAGGTTTCCAGTAAGCTTTTCCTCAGTCAGAGCAAACCAAATAATGACACAACAATGACTTCTATTGCTGCATCAACATGATTATGTCAAGTGAGGTGGGGGGAAATGACTTTATCTAGGGTATATGTCTTATCTGGTAGAGAGCTAGAAGTTTGGGCAGGCCTGGCACCATTAGTCAAAATAGCCTGTACATGACACAGTGGCAGGATAGACCGCTCATGATCTTCTGTATCTGTACTGAACACACTACCTTAGGGGGCACTGTAATGAAGTAGACTGTAGTTTGCCCTCCCTTTTCCTGAGAAGCGGCGGGCTTGGTACTGACAATGTGAGGAGTCTTTGCATGAGAGTGGGGCCAGTTAAATGTTCCAGGATAAAAGATGAGAGCCATTATGCTTAAAGAACTCAGGTTAGTTGAAGAATTAAAGAGCAACTTGCATGTTAATTCATACAGGACATTTTATATCTAACCATGTCTGAAAATGCCAATTTTAAATAGTAATGCAGGATTTAATGTTTTATGTTATGTGTCGTGTTAAGACATAAGGGCGGGAGTTGAGAGGAGAGAGTGGCTGTCAGTATCAGTGGGTTTTTATGGCATTTTACTATACATCATCATGGTTAAGTATTATGCAGGTTGCACAAATTCTAACCTGTCAGCACATGGAGTCCACAGTTTTCCCAGCAGGAAAAGAAAAGCTGCTTGCTTTGGTGCCTGAGTGTGTTTTGTGCAGGATTATCTTCCCGGCGATGAGATGGAGTTTTAAGACTGAAACCCGCTGCCGTTCCTGCCACTCTGCACACAGCAGCTTCACGGGAAGCAGCGACTTGTGCTGCAGCTGCAGGCGGTGGTCACAGTTCAGTTTGATGAAAACATGCTCTGTGCACCCCAAGTCTGGTTTTCTAACTTTTGCTAACTTCCAAATTCGTCAGCAGAATGATTTCACTAATGAGATGCACCTTGTGACACGAAGTAATTGTAGTCAGTCAGCGATGTCTCTCCCCCTCCCACTTTAAAGGGTTATATCAGGCATTATGAGACACGATACAAGCGGATAGTAGCGCCTTACTTTCTGTTATGTAGTAAGTAAGTATCAACACTCCCGGCTGGTATTAGACAACCAATGCTTTACCAATGTAGTAATGTGAACACAGAGTTAGCTGTAGCCCACAGATATATACGTGTAGTGTTATCGATCTATAAGCTGATGCTGATCACTCAGCCAGGCACCTGTCCCGTTCTCCACTGGTTCTCCTCCCACCACAACTCCATTCCTCTTCTCTGACTGTTCTTCTTTCTAACCCTAGTCTCATCCTGATCCCTTGGACGTCCAACAGGTTTCTACGGCTGTGGTCTGTCATAGTTGTACAAATAAACATTTATAACCTCCTCAGTATCAAGCTTAGCTTCAGATCCATTGATCTTTGTTGTCTGAATCTACCGCTCTCCCAAATGTTACGTCACTTCTGGTTTGGCTTTTTCAGATGTGGAAGTCAAATTCTCTCAAAAGTCACTGTAGGGAATATATTTTTATGAAAATCTAGGTCCTAGATCTTTTCCCTACACATTGATTGGATGAAGTCTCTAACCTGCAAGTTGCACTTTAAGTAAAATCCTCCACAAAGGGGATGTCCCTGCTGCTACAGTATTCTTTCAGCCAGATGTGTAGCTGGTGAACACAGCTACATCTCATGTCTCCAAAACAGGGGTGTGGTTGCAGATTAGAAATTGCACACCGTTTTCCACATTCTAGCAAATAAGGACTTTAGCCATGACAGCACAACTGTTGTTTGGTGAGGGTGAATTCTAATACATACATAAATGTATTATAACGTATTATATTGTATTCTATAATGTAAGTAAACATCAGAATACAGTACATAATCATTAGGTAGATGTGGTTTTATGAGCAACATGTTGTGAGTACCTGTGGTCCAGACAGCAGAATGGCCACTAAGCCCATCCCCATGCTCAGCGCCTGGCTCTCTACTGGATTCCCAAGACTTGGACCAGTGGCCATATCCAGACCCACACAGGTCCTCTGAAGCAGGGAAACCATGTAGTCCACTATCTGGAGAAAGGACAAACAGAGCCATGGACACATTATACACACAAAGAGATTCAGGGGCTCAAAAATGGTAAATATAGATGCTAAACCTCAAAGTGGAATTAGAAAAGGAAGAGTGGGAAGAATGGAATGGAGATGGAAATTTTGAAAGAACACGAATTCCTTATAAAGACATCCAAAGGGAAGACATCTAAAAAGAAAACATTATCCAGTGAAATAAGACCCATTTATCAGAGACCTTTCTTAATCTGAGGGAATGTTTGTTGGCTCTACAATAGCAGCCAGCCAGCAACCCACCCTTTCCTCCAGAACCCTTCCAGAAATGAAGCAAAAAGGCTATTTTTGTATCACAGCATGACTCAACATGGCCTGCTTTCATTACAAGAACTCCCACAGGAGCACAGGCTGATTTTAAAATATGCTAGAGAAGGACAGACACAATCCCAGGAAGATGAGGCAACATATTAGAGAGGGTGGGATATGACGTTTCAGGGAAGTCACACTTCCTCTAAGAGCACTTTCAACATAAAAGCCCAACAAAGTGCAGTTTGCCCTGCATCATCTGCCTCATTTAAAGTAATCCCTAAAAAACTACTCAAAATGGATTTAGGACACGTGCTGCTGAAACAAGGCCAGGTGCAATATACTGCAAGCAAAGTCTTCTGCAGTATATTTTTAGGGTTATGCCACCAGTGTGGGCTTGTGTGGGCAACTTAGCATTTCTGCTTCTTATGCGGGGTGCACATCGCTCCACTCACCTGTGTGGTTTTTCTCAGCAACACAGTATGCTGCAGAGACTCAACCATCACAGCCAACACCTGGAGCAAAGCCAGTCTCTGGCCTTGACTCGCAGCTCGGCTCAGCCGCTGCTGCTCCGCCTCCAGGAGTGTCATAGCTGACACGTCCACTTCCTGTTCATCTTTCTGCTCTTCATCTTCTGCAACTGCCCAGCTGGTCAACTCCTGCAGGAGAAGCAAATGATGAAACATTGACTGAAACAGTGACATTTCCACCAGGAGGAAAGTAGAACAAAGTTCTCTGCCAGAGTCTCAGCAAAGCTAAGCACAATGGCAGTATTTATTGCCCTGGACTGAATGTAGTTGTGTTTTACAGGGGTTAATAAGTGTGTACTCCTTACCTGCAGCAGGTCCAGGAAGAAGTCTCCAGGGAGGTCAGACTCTTTGAGCTCAGCCAGCAGCTGCATTAGACACTCCAGCTCCCACTGCTCATCTGACAGCTTCTCATACAGAGCATCGTCCTCACCACTGGGACACAAGAACAGAGAAGTGAGGGAAGCCACTCAGAAAACCATCTCGGAGAAAAAAGGAACGAAAGGTAGAATGAGGGAAATAAAAGAGTGACTCTTTTACTGCTACTGACGAGCCAACGACCCCTCTGACAATGATCAGTGGTGAGAACATGTTAGTCACCTGCAGCTCTCTCTGGAGCAGAGTCTGGCTCCTCCGTCACTGCCCGGAGTGAAGTGGAAGTCTGCTGCCACCTTATTCTTCTGTCCTTGCAGGCCTGAAAGCTGCCTTAGTGCCGACAGGGCCGCAAACGTCTCAGTGTGGCTCAGATACCACAGCAAAATCTCCTGACAGGGGGCGCTGTGGAGTAGAGCACGCACACACACAGCTCATTGTCAGTGTCCCCTTCGCTACAATCCATGGAAGGTTTACATTTTCCAAACTAGATATTTTAAAAATGATTTCCTGCCAGGCAGCCTTCTGTGCCAGTTGCAGTTTTAAGTAAGCACTAAAAACCACTTGCCAAATACAGGTAATCATTTATGTTCTTATTTATTCATTTTTGACTCTGATGTTGTATTATCATCAGAAAATGCAGTTTCAATCTAAGAGTGTTTTGAAATCTCTCCGACATGGAGAGCCTGCTTGAAGGATAAGGCTGGCTGTGACTGGACATTTTTAGTATCGCCAAGCATTAACCAATATTTGACTTCCCTACCCTGTCCATGGCACTGTAGCTTATTGGTTTGTATTCAAGACATAAATCTTAATAGTTATTTCTTATTCCATTGTAATTCACAGCGAATGTGAACCAAACAGAAGAAAACAGTGCATTTGTTGGAGACACATTTCAGTGGCAGATTATGCACCTTTGTGCTATCGTGAGCATTTCTGGAAGCAGGACGGGGCATGTTGATCGAGTCAGTTATAAAGGAATATGATGTCCAATTCAACAATAAGGCACATTGGTGTGTTTATAATAATAATAAGACAGGCTTTGGATTGACACACAATACTTTGTATTGTATTTTCTTTTCAAAACAGTCCCAAAGCAGCACACTTTCAATATTCAGGTTTTCTTCCTCTTAATTCACAGTTGGAGTCTGAGTGAATCACCAAAAATCAATCCGAACTGCATTTCCAGAAATGAATATTAGTAGATATAACCAAGTCCAACTGAAATCAGATTTTTGCAGTCAAAACTAATGTAATGGTATTGAAGAGTGGGGGCCACACCAGCATCTAACTGGGCCAAAGTGACATTAGCAGGTAAGTGCACATGCTGAGCAGCTCGTTAGCCATCTAGCCTACGAACTGACATTAGCATTGCACATATTAGCAGCTGCAACTTGTTGTTTCTGACAAGTTAATATCTGCACAAGGCAGATAATATATATATATATAAATTGCTCTTCCATTAGCAGTGATTGGCGATCATATTAGAGTTTAGGACAGCAGTCGGTAACTTCAAAATATCTTATTGTATCTATTGTTTATCCTGAAAAAAATAAATTAATACATTTAAAATTTGTGTCAATCATTGTTATTTTAACAAGCTGACATTCAGCCAAATTGTGGGCATCTATCCACCTAGTTTATTCATACAGTATGTTTGATCTGTGCTATATATATACTGCATAATTGTAACAGTAAACTCAGCCACACTACATCAGCCGGCTGAACAGCACTTACATCTGTGTTGTGCTCTCTCAAATCTTGTGTCGTGAGAATATTTCCATACAGGACAACACGTCTGTTCATGTTTGTAAGTCAGATAAGAAGGAGACTTTAGCAGGAAGCTAATGTGGTTATTAAGTCTGTGGCTCTTGTGTTGTGTGACTGTCTGTACTGTCTATGATAGAATGTTCAGTATTCTGTCTAATGAAGGCTAAACTAGGGGGCACTATCATGAAACCAAGAACTACATTTACATTTCTCCCTTTTTTTTTATATCAAAAGGGAGTTTAATTGGACTTATATTGTCACACTGTACTGAAATTAATTAACTACATTTATTACAAATTAGTGATTGAAAGTTGGAAAATCAACCTAGAGAGCACAATTGTCAAACTGTCAAAATAACTTTAAATGTTAACGGGTACACTGGTACAAACTTTACTTTGTGGAAGTTAGGTTGTTTCAGCATTGTGCATGAAAATCCCAGCGAATAACAGAGAGAAACATACCGTAGATTACACACGTTCTGCTTGGTGAAACAGAAGAGTGTGAAGATAACAGGAAGAACTTGTTGTAGAGCTTTGAGAAGAGGCGCTGACGTACTGTTTCCAACCACCCATATCTGACAACACAAGAGACAAGAGCCATTGACACCTGTAACACTGTGAGAGACATCATAAGGACGAGAGACAGTCTGAGAATACAGAGTTAGCTGGGAACAACTGTGTTACTGCAAATCTTCAACCAAAACAAGAAGGATTAACACAACCATTATTATTCAGTTTTTGTTGCTCTGTTGTTATTGCTAACACCTGTAAAAGACCCTCAAGGCTTGACAATAATTAAATACTGTTGTGTAATCTCTTCTAACAGAATCCTATTTTGGAATTATGAAGGTTTGAGCTCTGATCATTACGATGATTCCAGGTGCATTATTGTAGTGTCACCTTGTACACGTCCTCCACACAACACGTCAGCTCCCACTCCTCCACTGCAATTTGGGAATGAACTTCGTCTGGAAAACACACATATGCACCACAGTGTTCAGCCCTTTTGGTATTTGACTTCTCATCAATCTGCTGCTTCTGTGACAAGGTGATGATAGAACATTCAGGCAAACACAACATGCACATCATGCCAGGTCGTCACTGCAAATGAGAACCGGTTCTCAACTGACCTACCTGGTTAAATATGGGTTAAATAAATAAATAAAAAATCTTGAGTATATATAATATACTGTATGTAACATGTATGCTCAGCCTTTCAAGTAGGAATATGGCATATGTTTTCTGCAGACTGACTCAACTTTCCTTAATTATCTAGTGTCTCATACACTTTATTTCTGTAAAGGAATTTAAACAAAATTGTAACATGTGAAGAAACAGCATGGAGTTTGGGTGACTCACTTGAGTAAAAAGGACTGTTGCCATGACGAAATATTTCACTGTACATTTAAAGTATATTAAAGATTTCATCAAACTGATCTGTGTGAACCATGGAAAATGTTACAACATTTTGCAACTGTGCACTCTGGAACCACTTTAACATCCAGTACATATGGATAAGATGGCCGTGTTACTGACTCGTAGCAGTGGTGCAGCGATGGAGAGGTGCGAGCAGAGGAGTGAGCAGGCACTGCTGGGCAAAGCTGGGCTTCTCCTTCACCATAGTGAGCACAGCTCTAGTGGCCACACACTGAAACTGTCGGGCTGTCAGTTTGTCTTTGAAGTGTAGGAGATCCAGGATCTAGACAACAACAGAAGCAAACATATGCACACAGAGAAACACGTTTTTAGATTTGGTACACATACTGCTGAGTTCTGGGATGACAGCAACATTACGTACTGAGTTTAGCGTGTATTCCACTGTGTATGTGTGTGTGAGTGTGTGTGTGTTTTAAGCTGACCTGAGGACAGACTTGTCTGTAGTAGCTGTCTGCTGAGGAAGACTGCTGAGGGCAGGTCACCAGGATCCTGGCCACACTGTCACATTTCCTCCAGTCTGACTCATCGCCTAGAGGACAGAGACAGGTTCTATTTACACATCAAATGAAAGTTTTATTCTATGAAAAGATTCAAACGTAATATAAAACAAATTAAGCAAATGATATAATCGAGGCAAACAGCGTGATGGAGACATAAAGGAGGGAAATTTATGAAATGGTGATGTTTCTGTGCATGCAGTATGTAGATTACATTTGAGTGAATATTCGAGTCTCTCCTTGTTTCAGTCACACTGTGCTCCTCACAGTCCTTCCTCTATAACCTCCCTTCTTACTCACCTGTTCCTCCACCCAGGATGGCTCTGACTACAGCCTGGACACCATTAAGCTGTATGAGGCGCTCAGAAAGCAGCTGACCACACAGACGCCTCAGCCAGGCCGGAGCTGCCCTGCTGCTGGATCCGCTGGAACTTCTCATTGGACCACACTGGAAGGAGAGAGAGAACATATCAGACAAGGCCTCACAGTGACCCTTATAAACAACTAGATTGGGAAATCCAAATGAAAACAAAACTATGAGACCACCATTAATAAACCAACGTGTTTTTTAAATAGTTAACTTGAGAACAGAGAATTATCATCCAATGTTGAGCAGCCTGCAACTGTATTGTTCTGGTTCAGTCTCACCACTTTCATTACTCTTGTTGTTTCCTGCTGCAGCAGGCAGCTCTTTTCAGCAAAGAAGCTCTGATAAACGTATGCACTACCTGTCCCGTACCAAATGGAAGACAAGCAAAGTTAGCAACTAGCTGGTGAACACAGTGGAGCACTTAGCAGCTAAAGAGCCAGAGAGCTAAAATGAGAGACAACAGACAATATCAGATGGCCAGAAACCAAGTGAAAGCAAATAGCGCTCCGTTTGTGCTGGATATGTTAACTGTTTGCCAACATGCTCAGCGTATGAACTTTATTAGGAAATAATAGGCTTGTTAGAGATGAGCTAGGCCTGTGCAGAGTCACCGCACAATGCATGCCACTTAGACTTGTATTCAACTTGATCCCAACGTGCTCAACGCCGTGAGATCAAGGCGGATGCAGTTTTTAGAGCCAGGCATCGCATTAGCTCTCCACTGAATGCATAACCCAGGGCATGATAGGAAACACCTGGATGTCACATGATCAAAGAGCTGGCTCGTAGCTATGACCACAAATAGGTAGAAAAATCCTAATGTCCTGTGTAATTGAAATATTTAATGCTAGTGCCTTAAGATACATTTTTTGTGTAGGCTGACATTCAATAAAACATGACCTCCTTCTCTCCTCAATTATAACAGCAGCATTCTTAAACAAATGAAAAGTCCAACTGACAAACTCAGACCAACGTGAAAATTTGATTTATTGCTGTGTTAAATCTACTAGGATAATATTTCTGTGACTTCCTGTAAATTCTTTGAAGGATGCTGGAAACTGCCGCCGCCTGATCTCGTCTACTTTGCAGGCGTAGCGTGGTTCATCTCGACCAAACCTAATGTTAGTGCTGTGCTTAGAGCTTGTTGCCCCCAAGTGGCCAAAGAAAATACATCAATTTAGAAAACTTGGATGTCACGTTTCCTTTGATTTCACTTGACCAGATAGAACTAAAACATCTCTTTCCAAGGATCAAATGCTGTAAATCAGACTTCACATCTCCATGCTACAATTTCCTTTATCAATGTCACATGGAAAAATAAAGCTATTCCCTATTTTGTAGTTGGTATTTAAGTGAGTTCAGTTTAACTGAAATTGCCCCTTTTGTCTCCAGAGATCATCAATTTATTCTTTAAGGGATAAGATTTGGGACACTGACAACCTCTAACCAATATAATCATTTCAAATATTAATCAAAATGAAAAGCACACAATTGTCCCTGTCACACATTCATACCTGTTTGGGTCCACCTTGGAGGATCAGCAGCTCCTTGATGACCATTGGCTGGTAGACTTTTCCTACAAGGCTTTTGAGGGCCTCCTTGCAAGTGTGACGTTCCTCAACACTGATTCCCTGCATCAAAAAAGTTTGACATTAATGTAGAAAAAACCAAAGCCTTTTACTTCACTTTACCACAAGCATTAAAAACATACTCAACACTTACCTGCAGGGGTTTACTGTAAGTCATGTCCAGGCCTTTACACCAAGGCCTGGACCACACCAAGATTTCAAATGATTACCTCACCTGCGACCCAGTGGTGTACCGACTCCAGGGCCCCAGAGGAACCACAATGTGAAGAGCAGTGTGTGTCTTCAGCTGGGTGACACTAAGGACATCAGGGGGACCCATCTCAAGGGTGACTTTACCTCACTTCCCTGCAGGGGTTTCATTTAAATCATGTCCTGACCCTCAACTCTGCTTGAAACTCCAGGCTACATTGGCCACTAACAGCATGACACACATGACCAACTAAACTGTCTGCGGTACAGTTGTATTGTGGGTAAGGTAGGTGACAGCCTCTGATAAGGAATAAAAAAAGATCTTTCCAGATAAGTTACCTTCTGCTCCTCAGTGCCGCTTCTCTGTGGCTGGTAGCCAAGCTGGCACAGTGCTGCCATCACATCCCCTAGATGCCGAGTGAACAGCACTGTTGCGAGAGATGACAGCTCTGCCATCTGCAACAGGACATGTATGGTGATAAAAAGGCGGCGTCCCACCGCTGGGCCCGGCCTACCGCAGACAGTGTTCTCCACCACGGCTCCAAATGCTGACCTGCGACCCAGAGGTATACCAACTCCAGGGCCCAAGTAGGGACAGAGCCCCAGAGAAACCACAAACTGAAGAGCAGTCTCAAGTGTCTTCTGCTGGGTGACACTGAGGACATCAGGAGGTAAAGCTGGAGCCATCTCAGGGGTGAGTTTAGCTGCAGGAGGAGCAGGGGTCTGCCTGAAAAGTTCAAGTTCAGCAGAAAGGTGTCGTGCTAAGGTGAGGAGCAGCAGGAGACACTCCTGGACAAAGCCCCATGTGGCATCTACCGGATCACTGGAGAACCAGTCTGCCCCCGCCATCACCTCCCCTCGCAGCCTCCTCACCTCCTCAAAGCTGGTGCGGCTCTGAAGCTGCTCCAGCAGCAGGGCTCTGTTGGCACGCAGCACTTCCAAGAGAGCCTGCTGGTGTGAGGACGGGGCTCCATGCAGAGGTGACTCTACAGAGAACACAGAAAAACAGCGTGGGGGTTCTATGCAGGACTGTTGATTATGTCTAGCCGGTTTTACCAGTGATGCTGAGTTGTATCGCACTTCATGTCCAGTAAAACACTGTGCTCATCAAGCAGCATCAGGACAGACACACATGGACAGAGCTACCAGCAGTTAGAAACAGTATGGAACAGAAATGTGTTCAGTAAGTTAGCTCATAGACTCGAGCAGCTCCCTTCTATTGCCCATCAAATGCATTGTGCTGACTATATAAATATAAATATGTGCTGAAGCTCCAGATGTTCAGGGGACTGACGCAGACTAACGTTAAGCTGCTACTGTCCGATAAAGGAAGCAAGAGGTACCAGGAGAGATGTTTTCCTAAGTTCCTATCACAGTTCCTCTCATTAAAGGTCAGGTCAACGATGAGTTTTAGCAACTAAAATGAAGTGCTACAGACAACCATCCAAGCCATGCTGTACTCACTCGGTAGCGTTACCGGCAAACTATTCACTTACCGCCAACAGGCTTTGTGAGAACACTGACCGCGGAGAGAACAGCAGAAGTCACCTCACCGTCACATGGACGGCGGACTGTGTGCTCATGTACAGGTGTGGACATGATTTCATTAGCCCAACATGGTTTGTCATCG
Organism: Pempheris klunzingeri; assembly: GCF_042242105.1. Lineage (NCBI taxonomy): Eukaryota > Metazoa > Chordata > Actinopteri > Acropomatiformes > Pempheridae > Pempheris > Pempheris klunzingeri. The sequence goes on from NC_092016.1 coordinate 27,869,276, forward strand.
GTGTTTTCGGCAAGGATGGGTTTGTGTTCCTGAATACTCTTCAAAATGGCGCTCAAATAATACGTCATCAACCATCGTCCCGGTATCGTGGGATTGGCTGATGCGATAAGCACGTCATATGTCATAAGTGCTACTTTTATAGTGCTGTTGGAAACTGTTTAAATTACTGAAGAAGCCGAATTATTCAGATTCACTAAAGAATTAGCCTTCATGTGCTAACACATTAACTAAAAGCTTAGTAGTGATCTGCAGAGGCAGATGTGTGATGTTTGAGAAAAATGGATTCATATGTGGACCCAACAGTAGCAGAAACACAATGAAGGCATACTAATTTGATGTATTAAGAACCCCTTCCCTATTGAGAGTCTAGGTCCACCTCTGGCCATCATCTATGGACCCGACTTAGTCACAAATATAATACATGAATATGCATGTTGAGCTACCGATTGAATTAACTGTAGAGATTCAGGTTATCAATTTGATACATTTAATCAAATGTGAAAGCAGAAAGAAATGAAAGTGATAAAATAAAGTGCAGATTTGAGAATCATGATTCTCGTTTGACAACATGTCTCAACTACCATCAGTTTCACAGAGTCACTGGTTAACTTCATGCATTCCAACAGAAAAACCTCAGAAACTAGAATGCAAGAGAATCATTTATTGGCATCTGGTCAACAACAGTCACCTTGGAGCACTGGGACCTGAAAAAGCAAAAGTTGTCAGTTAATCAAACAATAAAATGCCAAAAAAAAAAAAAAAAAAAAAAAACAAACGTTACATAAAGTGTGCCTCACTTGAAAGATCTTTAGAAGCCACCTTTGGTGTGAGCTTTAAGAGGGCTGCTTTGCTTTGAAGCTGGTTTGCTGATGCGTCGGGATACTGGCATGAGTGGGGGCCCTCCTGGGGTGTAGTGAGTTTGAGCAAAGATAGCTCTTCCTCGCTGATAGCTTGACCGAGAGCTGAAGGAGTAGACTGGATCGAGATCAGACTGGTCGCTGAAAACTGGCTTAGGGTTCTCTTCACCAGTACCGTAGCTGGGAGCAAATCCATAGTTTGACTGCTCATGAGCGGCCGCAACAAACCCGTAAGGGCCGTCCCCATCATAAGCACCGGCTGACATGTCATAGCTGCCACCTGGAGCACTGCCATCATACCCACTAGACTTGGCTGCATAAACAGCTCCATATTCGTCCCCAAAGCTAGCATAACCACTGTCAAACTCTTGACCCTTGGCCATGTTTGTGACACTGCTGGAAACATCAAAGAAGTTGCCGTAACTGCCAGGGTCAGCACCGGAAACAGCATCGTAAGGAGCAGGAAGTTGAACTGCTTTGTCAAAGCTTGGGTTGGGTTGACTTGGTAGAGGGAAGCTGCTGCCTGGGTCAGAACTCACCCCTTTTCCACTGAAACCATACCCTGGAGAAAACTGCTGTTGCACAAATGTATCAGAATTCGATCCATAGCCTGAGGAGAAATAAGGGGTTTAGTAGGAACCAGCATTAATTCAATTCAAGTAAGCACTTGGAGTTCTTCAGAGCTTCAGTAGTTAATCATTAAATAAAGACAGCACATCTTACCCTTTCCCACAGGGCCACAGGTGATGCTTCCAATCAGCAGACATGAAATCCACAACACCCTACAGACACATTTTAGTTTTAGATCATACGGTTCTTAAAGTTTGTCCTTTTTGGTGGTGCTTTCATAGTTACCTCATTCTGTTGCAATTAAGAGGGTCAACTCTGGATGAAGTTGATGTTGATGTGTGACCTGTCCTAAGAGACTACCCAACTACAAAACAGGAAAGTTACAGCCAGCAATGAGGTTAGATCAATACCAACAAGGAGCCTTACAGATGAAACAACATGCTCACAAACCTGCAGCTTTCCACAACAGGACTCAGTCTGTAGTGTCTTCAAGGGCTAAGAGCTGCTTTTAAATGATTCTCAGTGCAGTGGAGACTGATTGCTCAGTAGTAACAGCTGCTAGTAAAGGAGCCAGGGAGTGGTTGATTGCTCTCCTCATTAAGAAGGAGACAATTGACCAGGATGGGCTTCTTAAAGGCTTTCTTTGCTAGGAAGTGAAAAGGAACATTTATGTATTTATTTGTCGATGATCATGAGAAAAAGGTGTCAGTTTACAGAGTGATGGTCTTTGCTCTCCTTCCTATCGCTTTGTAACTCAGTGTTTTGTGCTTGTTTAAAATGATAACCCTGCCTATAACTCTTATGGTTTACAATCCAAGACCGAAACCCACAATGAATCGATCCTACTAACAAGTACTGTCTGTGTATCCAAAGCCTGATGTATCATGTATTCCTATAGAGCTCCATTGTGGTCCAAAAACTATTCTAAACATAGTAACAATAAGCCGCACTATTGCATCAGTCAGTAGCACTATTTTATGTTGCAGTCTGCTGGAGAGGTAACATGACAGCTGAGAACACCAGGCGGCTGGACGAGCTGATTAAAAAGTCTGGTTCATTGCTGGGCTGGGGCCTGGATTCACTGGGGAGGTGGTGGAGACATGCACACAGAGCAAACTGCAGGCCATCATGGACAATGCCAGCCACCTTCTTCACCACACCTTGGCAGGACAGAGGAGCAGCTGCAGTGGATGGCTCCTCTCCTCTCAGCTCCTCTCCTTTCCTCTCTGATCCCCACTGACTTTTTATGAGTTTATGCCTTTAGTAGGAAATGCCTCGTATTTCCGTATTGCATTCAGAGCTGTCACCATGGGCCTGCACACTGGTTAGTGTTCCACCTCCATAGTGATCAGCCTCTAGAAAGCCACCCTGTAATTCTCATAAAATTGTTGCACTAAGGCCAGGGAGGCCTAAAAACATGTCTTCCATACATTTCTAGCAGTACAAAGTCACAGACATTCCCCAGTAAGCCCTGACCTCCTCACTCAATATAAACTTTTCTAACACATACTAACGGTGCTGGGTAAGCAGGTCAGGATTCTACTATTCCATTACCCAATTTATTTCCTCTTAATGTCAGTTGTTGAATTCCTATTCTGTTCTTCCTAAAGTTTTTTTTACAGGAGGGGAAAGAAAAGAAAGTCTGCAAAGGTCTGAGCTGATGCCACATGCTTGTATTTTGACCCAAATTTTGGTGTTTCGTGCAGTGTATCATTCCATTTTTGGTAAAACGGTAACGAGTTCCCTCATGCCAGCAAACTCAGCCCGTTTCCATTTCTAGCACTGGGTTGTCCAACATTTAGCAATTTCCTCACATAACTAACTTTTGTTTTCAGCACCAGATTGCCAGTCACTTACTTGATAATTATTCTATTCTATTTCCTCATTTTGGCAACCTCCTGCTATTTTTGTTTCTTCCTAGTGCTGCATCAATCCACCCGTCCATCTCCTGCTCCATCTTATCCTCACTCATGAACAAGACCCCATACAAGACCAGGATACTTGAGCTCCCTTCCCTTGGTCGGCACAGCAACTCACTGTAATGTAAAATGACTGTTTTAATGAATGGAGTCTGATGGTTTTAAAGATACTCCCCCAACAAATCGCCACCTTATCGTGGTGAGGCAGTTTGTGCGCCCCTGTGAACCTGGGAGCTGTGTTGTTGGGGGGTATAGACCTTGATAGGGTCTCCCAAGGCAAAGTGGTTCCAGGGGTGGGGCCACACTAAGAACTGTTCAAAAAACCCTGTATGAAGCTGAGCCAGACGTTCAGTGTTCCCTCGCCCAGGTTAGGGAAACCGGGGCCCCCTCCTGGAGCCAGACCTAGGAGGGGAGCACCGTGGTCTGGTGGCTGGGCCTGGTATCCACAGGGCCCAGACTGGCCACGCCCGAAGTAATGACATGGAACCGCCGTCCCATGGGCTCACCACCTGTGGGGGCCATTACAGGGGTTGGGTGCATGGCAAGCCGGGCAATGGGCCAAAGCGGGGTCCTGGGCGTGTGGACCCCCGGCATCGTAGACTGGGTTATGGAACGTCACCTCTCTGTCGGGGAAGAAGCTGGTGTAGGAGGCTGAACGCTACCCGTTAGATATAGTTGGGCTCGCCTCTACGCATAGTAATGGTGAATGGTAAATGGTAAATGGTCTGTATTTGTATAGCTCCTTTCTAGTTATTCCAACTACTCAAAGCGCTTTTACGTCACATCCTCATTCACCCATCATTCATTCAGGAGGAATCTAATTTTTGGAGGAGACTATTCTTTCACACTCATTCACACACTGAAGCTGCTTCAGGAGCAAGTTGGGGTTCAGTGTCTTGCCCAAGGACACTTTGACATGTTGACCCATAGGAGCTGGGGATCGAACCCCCGACCTTCTGATTGAAGGACGACCCACTCTACCGCTGAGTGTCGGCTCTGGAACCAAACTCCTGGAGAGGGACTGGACTCTCTCCTTTTACGAAGTTGCCCAGGGTGAGAGGTGCCAGGCGGACGTGGGGATACTCACAAGTCTGCAATCCAGGAGTGGGCTACATCTCAGAAGGCGCTTGCCATAGTGAGATACCTCCCTCAGTTCTCAGAGAACCGGGGTTACCATAGTAACCTTAAGTTCCCTGTTGACAGGGCTGTAAAATGGCAATGTAAAGCTGTGAAAATACTGCAAATATTACTCACACCTAAAGTGATTTTTTTCAGGTGAGCTTTTGGATTGGCTGAAGTATGTTTTTCTGCCTGCTGCTCCAATTTATGGTGTGCTGACTGCATTCTACTGTAGGTAATAGACTAATTGTGAATAAATTCCTCATACAACCCCTCTCCAAATAAACCAAGATATCCCTCTATCTCAAGATGGATGTAGCCATCACAAAGCCACTTTTGAAGTTTGTTGAAGGTAATTGTCCTGGTGGAATACCCAGTTGCATCCCAGATTTCCACTTTCTAGCAGATGGTTTAATAATAACTATAGTTCCTTCTTCTTTATCCTGCACACTTTTTGGCAATGCACCAGTCAGCAAAACAACTCAAAAGCATAATACATACCCCTACCGCGCCTGATAATACAGTAGGTACAATGTTTGTAGGATTGAATGCCCCACTCTTTCTCCTCCAAACCTACCGCTTGGTATCGTGGCCAAATAACTCCATGTTTGTTTCATCCGATCATTATATGTACTGAACTCTTTGGACTTCCCTATTATTATGTTTCTGTCTCAATCTAATACGTACAGACAAACAAGCCCTGTTCATGCAGGCACAGAGAAGTTATCAACTGTAGTAAATCATAATCACTGACAGGAAGTTTAGAGACAATCTCCTGAAGTTAAATGAACTTTCTATGCCACCAAAATTACACATTGTGTTAATATACAGTGCTGTAAATTGTTGTATGTATATTATATGATATTCACAGAATACCTCCTAAAAATTCTAAAAGTAAGGAAAGAATTATGAGTGTGTGAGATAAACATTTCACCACAAAAAAAGACAATTTGAGAACAGTCGTGTGAATACTCTGACTCCATCTATTGCAATCCACTTCTGTTAAGTCTATAAATAAAAGATATCTGTAGATATTTAAATATTATGTTTTATATTTAAATCTCTCTCTCTCTCTATATATATATATATATATACATACACACACATATACATACACAATCTGCGTAACTTAATATAAATTATAAATATAATTCTGCAATGACTTCCATTTTTTTATATGGCAGGTAGTTTGCTCATGGTGGTGCAAGTTTTAAGCTAAATAACACTGTCCACCACCCAGAATATCTAAGACCAAATAAAATATGAATCTAAAATCTGCAGACTGTTTGTATAAACACACTCCATGTGACAAATTATCATGTACAGGTTTGGACATGATTTAATCAGCCCAACATGGTTTGTCATTGGTGTATTTAGCATGGATGTATTTGTGTTCCTGAATACTCAAACAGTTGCTCAAATTATACAGCGTCATGCATCATCCTGGTATCATGGGATTGGCTGATGCTATTGTCATGAGCACTACTTTGATAGTGCTGTTGGAAACTGTTTAAATTACTGAGGAAGCCAAATTATTCGGATTCACTAAAGAATAAGTAGCCTTCATGTGCTAACACAACATGAACTAAAAGCTTTGTAGTGATCTGCAGAAGCTATGAGAATCCATCAGAAAAAGTCATAACAGAAAAATTCAAGCACCACGCTTTAAAATTGTGAGATGTATTAATTGTTTCACAAGTTTCTTTGCACCTTTTTCCTTCGGATATAAAATTGAAATTAAGACATGCGAGCCATACTTGCACAATAGTAGGCATGTAATGACTCAAAGCCTCACTGTTGATCAGAGATCACCAATTGTTGGTACTATAAAGCACAGATTGGTCATGTGATTCGTATGTGGACCCAACAGCAGAAACACAATGAAGGCATACTAATTTAATGTATTAAGAACCCCTTCCCTATTGAGAGTCTGGGTTCGCCTCTGGCCATCATCTATGGACCTGACTTAGTCACACACAAATATAATACATGAATATGCATGTTGAGCTACCGATTGAATTAACTGTAGAGATTCAGGTTATCAATTTGGTACATGTAATCATGTGTGAAAGCAGAAAGAAATGCAAGTGTGATAAAAATAAAGTGCAGATTTGAGAATCATGATTCTCATTTGACAACGTGTCTCAACTACCATTAGTTTCACAGAGTCAGTGGTTAACTTCATGCATTCCAACAGAAAAACCTCAGAAACTAGAATGCAAGAGAATCATTTATTGGCATCTGGTCAACAACAGTCACCTTGGAGCACTGGGACCTGAAAAAGCAAAAGTTGTCAGTTAATCAAATAATAAAATGCCAAAAAAAAAAAACAAACGTTACATAAAGTGTGCCTCACTTGAAAGATCTTTAGAAGCCACCTTTGGTGTGAGCTTTAAAAGGGCTGCTTTGCTTTGAAGCTGGTTTGCTGATGCGTCGGGATACTGGCATGAGTGGGGGCCCTCCTGGGGTGTAGTGAGTTTGAGCAAAGATAGCTCTTCCTCGCTGATAGCTTGACCGAGAGCTGAAGGAGTAGACTGGATCGAGATCAGACTGGTCGCTGAAAACTGGCTTAGGGTTCTCTTCACCAGTACCGTAGCTGGGAGCAAATCCATAGTTTGACTGCTCATGAGTGGCCGCAACAAACCCGTAAGGGCCGTCCCCATCATAAGCACCGGCTGACATGTCATAGCTGCCACCTGGAGCACTGCCATCATACCCACTAGACTTGGCTGCATAAACAGCTCCATATTCGTCCCCAAAGCTAGCATAACCACTGTCAAACTCTTGACCCTTGGCCATGTTTGTGCCACTGCTGGAAACATCAAAGAAGTTGCCGTAACTGCCAGGGTCAGCACCGGAAACAGCATCGTAAGGAGCAGGAAGTTGAACTGCTTTGTCAAAGCTTGGGTTGGGTTGACTTGGTAGAGGGAAGCTGCTGCCTGGGTCAGAACTCACCCCTTTTCCACTGAAACCATACCCTGGAGAAAACTGCTGTTGCACAAATGTATCAGAATTCGATCCATAGCCTGAGGAGAAATAAGGGGTTTAGTAGGAACTAGCATTAATTTAATAATTTAATAAAGACAGCACATCTTACCCTTTCCCACAGGGCCACAGGTGATGCTTCCAATCAGCAGACATGAAATCCACAACACCCTACAGACACATTTTAGTTTTAGATCATACAGTTCTTAAAGTTTGTCCTTTTTGGTGGTGCTTTCATAGTTACCTCATTCTGTTGCAATTAAGAGGGTCAACTCTGGATGAAGTTGATGTTGATGTGTGACCTGTCCTAAGAGACTACCCAACTACAAAACAGGAAAGTTACAGCCAGCAATGAGGTTAGATCAATACCAACAAGGATCCTTACAGATGAAACAACATGCTCACAAACCTGCAGCTTTCCACAACAGGACTCAGTCTGTAGTGTCTTCAAGGGCTAAGAGCTGCTTTTAAATGATTCTCAGTGCAGTGGAGACTGATTGCTCAGTAGTAACAGCTGCTAGTAAAGGAGCCAGGGAGTGGTTGATTGCTCTCCTCATTAAGAAGGAGACAATTGACCAGGATGGGCTTCTTAAAGGCTTTCTTTGCTAGGAAGTGAAAAGGAACATTTATGTATTTATTTGTCGATGATCATGAGAAAAAGGTGTCAGTTTACAGAGTGATGGTCTTTGCTCTCCTTCCTATCGCTTTGTAACTCAGTGTTTTATGCTTGTTTAAAATGATAACCCTGTCTATAGCAGTTTCAGTTCCCTGTCTAATGGCAATGCAAAGCAGTGAAAATATTGCAAATATAACACACTCCCAAAGTGATTTTTTCCAGGTGAGCTTTTGGATTGGCTAAAGTATGTTTTTCTGCAAGCCTCTCCAATTTAGGGCGTGCTGACCTCATTCTAGCATTCTACCATTCTACCAAGCTATCCCTCTATCTCAAGATGGATTTAGCCATCACAAAGCCACTTTTGAAGTTTGTTGAAGGTAATTGTCCTGGTGGAATACCCAGTTGCATCCCAGATTTCCACTTTCTAGCAGATGGTTTAATAATAACTATAGTTCCTTCTTCTTTATCCTGCACACTTTTTGGCAATGCACCAGTCAGCAAAACAACTCAAAAGTATAATATAATACATACCCCTACCGCACCTGATAATACAGTAGGTACAATGTTTGTAGGATTGAATGCCCCACCCTTTCTCCTCCAAACCTACCGCTTGGCATCATGGCCAAATAACTCCATGTTTGTTTCATCCGATCATTATATGTACTGAACTCTTTGGACTTCCCTATTGTTATGTTTCTGTCTCAATCTAATACGTACAGACAATCTCCTGAAGTTAAATGAACTTTCTATGCCACCAAAAATGTTAATATACAGTGCTAGGCATTTTAACCCTGGTCTACACCTCACTCATTGAATCCATCCTCACATTCAGTATTGCATCCTGGTACAGCTCCCTCTCCACTAACCACAAAACAAAACTCTCCCGTATTGTTAATTAGGCCAGCAAAATCATTGGTTCACTCATGTCTCCAAACTGTATCACCGCTCTGTGATCAGGAAAGCCACCCTGATCACAGAGGACCCCTCTCACCCCCTCCATCACTCCTTCCAGCTACTTCCATCAGGCAGACGTTACAAAGTCCCACTGGCCCGCAAAAGCATCTATAAAAAATCCTTTATTCCCATAACCACCCTGAACAACATGAAATAAGACACTGAACAGTACATATATTTGGCATGTATTGGCTGCTGTTTCCTTTTAACATTTCACTTGTCATCTGTGTGTGTGATATGTGTTGTATTTTATTGTTGGAGCATTGTCAAAGGAGAATTTCTGTCACCATCTGGGGCAGACAATAAAGTCTATCTATTCTATTCTATTCTAGTGCAAGTTGCTGTATGTATATGTTTGACCAATCAGATTACATCATATTTACAGAATATCTCCTAAAGATTCCACAAGGAAGGAAAGAATTGAGTGTGTGTGATAAACAAGTACATTTCCCAATCATTTCACCACAGAAAAAGAACAATTGTAGAATTCCTGCCATGACACAAATGAGCACTTTTGCCTGATGATTGTTAATAATAACAAACAGATATTTGAGAACTTAAAAATCGCAGTTTTTATTTGCATAGTTTGCAAGTATTGAGCTAAATAACACGGCCCATCACTCGGAATATCTAACACTGTTCTGTAAAAATGATCACATTCTATCTTAAATCTCCTCGTAAACGTGAACCAGCGCTCTGCTTTTGCCAATTAACCAATCAAAGTTCTTCAGTTTTATAATTCCTGTTGACGTTTGAGAGTGTGGCCAATCAGCGAACAGACACGGGATAATAACATAGCGGGCCGTCCACGCCCCCTCCGTGTTAGTGTTCGTTTGACAGCCAGGGAAGTTTCTTGGTAGTCTCTGAAAGTGTCACTGGTTTCGCCCTTAAATCTTCATTTTTTGGCTTCATTTCGACCGATTCCTTTGGATGTTTTTCTAATAATGGACTAAGAAGTAGTCATGGTGGTGAATTCAGTGCACTGGTTTCGCAAAGGGCTGCGGTTACACGATAATCCGGCGTTGCAAGAGGCCCTGAATGGAGCGGACACAGTGCGCTGTGTTTATATCCTGGACCCGTGGTTTGCAGGCGCCGCTAATGTGGGAATCAACCGATGGAGGTTCGTGACTTAACTTTATCCGTGACAAGTTTGAGTTCCGTGAAATGCTGGTATATTAAGAAAACTATTTAGCAGCTCGCGGTTTATATGATTCAATACCTTCTAGCGTGAAATGGTCAGCGCTTGGAGTCCAGGCTCGGGCCTCCACCCCACGACAGTTAGCTAGCGCTAGCTTAAAATGGAGAGGATGCTATGCTAAGCACCACAGAGGAAACCAATCAATTAGATATTATCTTTGTATACTGGCAAATAACCCCCACCCACAAGACGACCACTTTTTTTTAACGAATCAGTACGGCATACACATGAGTTACTAATCAATTGTTAAATAGTGTTTTAAAAAGCGTGTGTGTTTCTGAATGAAATAAGGCTGCTAGATTGTATACAGCAACAACAACCATGTCCACTATGTTGACAAGCGGCCAACGTGTCTGGCAGAGGTTTGATGAAAAACAGCTGAGAGATCATTATACGCAACTAGTTATTTAAGCTAAGAAACCCCAGTTGATGGCCTGTTGCCTGAAAGAGTTTACTGAGCACCTACATTAAGCTGGGCTAAAGATAGCTTTTCATTTTTAAAGTAATGCAAATGTTGATTGCAAAAATGTGATTAGAATGCATTTCATGCCAAAAATTGGGAATTGGCGTTTTTGTTGTGTGTCTCATTCCCATTAGAGTCATGGCAGGATGCACAGCCAACTTTCATCTTTTTACCCCAGGGCTGTGGCTCAGAGGTACAGTGGATGGTGGTTCCATCCCCAGCTCCTCTGAGTCAGTGTGTGAAGTGTCCTTGGACAAGACACTGAACCCCAACCTGCTCCTGAAGCAACTTCAAAAGTGTGTGAAAGAACAGTCTCCTCCAACTTAACTTTAGAATTTCCCCCCGGGGATCAATTAAGTATTTCTATCCATCTATCTTAGATTCCTCCAGTATGAATGATGGTGAATGAGGATGTGATGTAAAAGCGCTTTGAGTAGTCGAAATGACCAGAAAGGTGCTTTACAAATACAGACCATCTACTATTTAGATCCAACAACCACCAACAGGTTTTTGAACCAATCACTGAATACATCTGCTGATATTTGTCTGACAGCCTCTGTTGAAGTGTGTCCCAGTTCTATTAAATATACAGAGTAAACTCTGCACTAATGCTTTTTCATTTTAAAAGACATTACTATGAGGAGATGGGGATCAATATCTCAAAGCACTGGTGTATGAAACCAAACATTTCTGCATAGCCTGATAGTGGTTGGTGTTTTGTGATTTAGCTGAACTGACAGAGCATTTGACGCTAAAACACAGGATTCCCATCTTGGTTAGCTTTTTTTCCTGGACGTTCTGTGTTTTTTCAAAATATTCTGAATTTAAGAACACTTTCAAAGACAACAAAATCAAAGAGGCTAAAATATAGTATTATTATAGATAGATTTGAGTAATAGTTATTCTTTTGTTATCACATTAATCCACCAGTAGCGTGTAGAAGAGTGTGGAGTGGCATTATTAATACTATCTACTGCATTTGAATTTGTTGTTTTACTCTCAGAAAGACTGACTAGCATACCCATCATGCACCTGACAGCATCACTGCTATACTGCATTAAAACATTGTAAATAAACTGAAAATGTATACTTTTTGAGCAAACTGAATGAAAACCTTTATAAATCAGGTTACTCGGGGTCCTGTTGGTGGTCCTGATGGCATTTTCAGAAAAAAACCCATGTGAGCATGTGGGGACAAAAATTCAAAGGAATCGAAACTCCAGCAGAACAGTTGGGAGATCATGAGCCAGCAGCTGGCAGCTGTGCTCTCTGCAGTGTTAGTGTGTGCCACGCACTTGGTGTACCCACCTGGCCTCTTCAGTTGCCGTGGTTAGCCTGTGTGTGTATGACAGCCTCCTCTGTAGTGTAGTAGGAGTAAGAGTAGGAGGGACATGGAAGTGATATCCTTTCAAAGTCCACACTATTCTCAAAGCTACCCATTGCAGCTTAAATCATCCAAAAGCTCTGCTTCTGACAAGATTTTAATCAGTGATGTTTGAAATTGGTGCTTTTTTATTCAGCATGGATGAATGAAAAAGAAGAAACTGCAGCAGTAAGTTGATTAAAAGCTGCACACAAGTGTAACAAGTACTTCAGTTTTGGTGAACCATCATGGGTGAAACATCAGACCACCTACACTTCATCAAACTATGCATCAAGACTTTTATTGTTTTGTTTTTGCTCTTTGGAAAAGCATTCACACAGTGACCGCTGGAGTCAGTGTTATTTACCCATACAGGTTGTATTCGTGGCTGTGAACGATGATTTGATGACGGTGTTCTATCACTGTATTAAGAAACAATCAAGAAGAGCTCTACGCCCGGCTGCTTTGTAGTTGGGTAAAGTTTCTTACCAATGACATTTGCTCCATATGTGTGTGTGTATGAACAGATTCCTGCTGGAGGCTCTGGAGGACCTGGACCACAGTCTGAAGAAGCTCCGCTCCCGATTGTTTGTCGTTAGAGGGCAGCCCACTGATGTTTTCCCAAGGCTTTTAAAGGTCTGCATTCTCGCCCACCACTTTTCATTACACAAACAGGAAAGGTCTTGACCAAAACGACTCCACAGTAGAGGCAGAGAGTGTTTTAAAGAAAGCCTTAAATCTTGACCTGTTGCCAAACTGTCTCTGCTGACTATTATGTTCACTCAGAACAAGAGCTGTGTGTGAGATTACAGACTCCTGTTTAAAGAATGTTGTCCTGCTTTTAGATGTCATGCCAGTCAGAACCATTATCCATATTTCGAGAATAGAAAATATCCCAGTGTTGGCTGAAGCTTATATTTTCCGTTTACTGTGCAGTTCTAGGGGTTGAAATACACACATACATTTGTCAGCTGCTCTCATCGTTGTATTGGCATTGGCTGTTTTTTTTCCAGTTTATAGGCAACAGAATCTAAGAGACACTGTATTTGAAAACCCTCCTTTCCACTTAGAGTAGCACTGTAACGTGATGTGATAATAAATAATTCCAGGCCATTTTTTTACCTATTGGTTTGCCATCATGCTTTGGTTTGGATTCAATGTGTCATTAAAAAGGTCTTAAAAAGTCAATAATTTAACTTGCCTGCCAACTCACTATCTGTCAGCAGCTAGTCTCTAACTTTGTGTGTCTACTGTTTGGTGCTGACTACACTGGGCCAGCTGTGGGCAAACATGAGTGAAAACCATAAATCTCTCTCTCTCTGTGTGTTTCTATTTTTCTGTCCGTACCGCACGACAGGAATGGAAAGTGACAAGGCTGACATTTGAATATGACCCAGAGCCTTATGGGAAGGAAAGGGATGGGGCCATTATCAAGATGGCTCAAGAGTTTGGAGTGGAGACCATTGTCAGAAACTCCCACACCCTCTACAACCTGGATAGGTTTGTAATACACACTCATTCATTTTTCAGTGTGTTCAAATTTTGTTGGTCAACACTGACGAGAGATCGTTTGACTTAATTTAGAACCCTTTACATTGAATTCACCTGCTAGAATTCTGGCCGTTGACAAAGGGTTGAGGTCACCAGCACGTTTAGGACCCCGTTTTCATGTTGGTGTAACAATCAGCAGTGCAAAGTGAGTTATTGGTGTTTTGATGGAAATTGGTTCTTAGACGTTACTTTGAGAATAGCGTGCTACAGAATAAACACACACCCCTCCACAAATAATTGTACGGGCCTGCTATAATTTAGTATTCTGCTGCTTATGCAGCGGACATCGGATTGCCGCAGCTCAGCCAATCGTAGCTGACATAGTGTGTGAGGCGGGGTACTCCCTGGATGGGTTGCTTACACATGGAGACAAACAACACACTCACACCTACGGGAAATTCAGGGTCACTAGTTTATCTAAACCACATGTCTTTGGACCATGGGAGGAAGCTGTAGTACCTGGAGAAAACCTACGTAAGCAGGAGGAGGTCAGGCTCCACACAGGCCCTATTCAGACAATAATATGATTTCCTGAAGCAAGCATGTCTTTCCATTGGTTCATGGTCGCGCAGGTGTTTTACAGCAATGAGGCCAGATATGTGAGTGTATTTACTAATCACCATATCCTCTGAACTATATTCCACTTTGAGCTACTTGCACATACCTGAACAAAAATAGCAGGAGACACCAACACAGTCTGTGAGCCCAAGACCAGTTTGGGTGTTGTGCTTGTGCAATGAAGATGGGGCCCTTGGTGTAAAGACTGTAGTTCTATACATGCACTGCTTTAAATGCTGCTTCTTAAAAGAATAGTTTGGGACATTTTGGGAAACAAGCTTATTTTCTTTTTTGCTGAGGTTTTGATGAGAGGATCATAAACACACTTAAAACACCCCCTTAATGAGCAAAGGGACACGATGTCCTGCTTCAGGTAAATTGAAAAACTCAGCGACTATCATTCTCTCATTGTCTTGTTGGAACTTGTCAGTTTGAGAGATTCTGGCCACTAATAGTCAACAACATCCAAGAAGATGCTGAACAAAATCTGAACAATCTAAATCCCCTCTTACAGCATCACATACAGCAGAGCCCTCCAATGGTCATCTAATGTTACTGCATGTCACACCCCCGTCCATGTGCTTGGACCAGGTGGTAGAATGAGTAAGAGCAGAGGGAGTACCAAAGGGCTTTCCCCATGTATAAGCCTGGCTGTGTCTTTCCTTCTACAGCCAGATCAACACAGTATTGCATAATGAATCGGAGTGTTACTGGCCTGCTTGTGTAAGAATACTGTATGAGTGGATACAGCAGCAGAGGTTTATGTTTGTAGTTTGGACCTGTTCAGTTTACTGTGTTCACTCATAGGAGTACCAGTGAATTGACCAATAGGAAGCCATCGTTGCTGCAATTCCACCAACCAATGATGCAGATATACATCCAGTTATACATACAGCTATACAACTTGTCAAGATTCTTTATTGTCTGTAAGATTACAAAGCTGAAAACTATCTGAAAAGGAGCCCTTAACGGTGAAAAACAAATTGAGATGTCTTCTAAGTCCTTGTAAAGGTGCACTTCAGTTAGAGATTTGGCAAAAATGGTTCACTCCTTTATTGCATTTCAGAAGTACAGTAGGGTACTTTCGGTTTGGCCACATCAGTCTGTCCTTTTTTCTGTCCAGAATTTTGGCCCAGTAATAACTACCAGCCAGATTGTCATGAAATGTTGCAGCAAATATTGGTGATTCTTTGAGGACAGTTGCTTTTGACCTGTGAACAGCTGACCTGTGCTACCTTGTCTGAGGGCACCAACTGTATAAAAGAAGTAGATGTAGCTTCCAGGTCTGAAAATTTAAGCCAAAGCGGAAAAAAGTGCCTTAAACCTGCCTTCTTTGTAATGGCCAGCAGGGGTCGACTCACTGGCTTCAAAAAGGAGTCTGATGCCCATAAAGCCAAACTCAAGACTTTAACAGGGGGGCACACTGTTTGGCTTGCGAGCTACTTTTAAAATGACCAGGTCAAAATGATCTACCTACATTAAAAATGCTAAACATATATTTATTTCTATATATACTGAGTATACTTTATATATGTTGGTGCACACTGCATACCTGCAGCTAATGTAACCCTTGGTATTACACATAAAAACTGACAGCAGTAATGCACATAGGTGACAAACAGTGATGGAACCATCAGTATTGCCTCTCACTACCTTCCTCTGATGACTTGCACTGAATGGAGTTGAATATCCCTTCCTATCCTCTTCCCCATCCCAGAGTATCTCTTCTTTAGTAGATATAAATTGGAAGGCTAACTAGGTCACTTCGCTTGCTGGAGTTTTGCAGTAGCTAGTGTGTTTGACCGCTCATGTCCCTGCCCAGGACCCGTAGCAGAGAAGATCTCAGTCACAAACTCCATAGGGAGGAGACATACATTCATTCATTTTCTGAACCGCTTTGTCCTAATTATGGATGATAGATGATGGACTAAAATCTTTTTTTTTCAATGTCACGCGATCTCCCCGTCGATTGCAATCGCCGTGTTGGACACCCCTGTTTTAAAACAAGAGTCCACAAACCAATGGGTGATGTCACAGTGGCTACGTCCACTTGTCATATAGACCCTGGAATGTGGAAGGCTGCCATCTTGTGCAGCACTGGTGACCTGACACGCCCCTGTCTGTTGAGGTAGTTTTTTGACCTCACCATGACATGCTTGCCTGCTCAGCCGTGCAGCTTGACTCCCACCTTAACCTGTTAGGGAGACAGTCGTGACAACGCATGAGGAATGCACCCCAGCCACACATCTTTGCAAAAGCACCTGGAAGAGTCCCAAAACACCACTTCCCTCCACACTGATGCAGGGACATGGAGCTCATATGCTTGTATGCTGTAGCCACCACCAGATGAGAAGTGACATGATGCTTGGCCACTGCTCTCACAACCATGCAGTCATGGCGCTAGACTCCAGAGGTAGAGCATCTTATAACTCGGTATGGTTGATGGCGACGCTCAACTGCGTGATTTACTGAATAACCAGCACTGTGTGGGCTTTCACCTCCTGCCTGGATGTGGTGAGAATTAGCCTGTCAACTATGTAGGTCATAATGCCCATGCCTCTTTCTCTGAGCGCACCAGTACTGATAATTCCCTTGTCTAACTGCAAAATGCAGATTTGGCTTAGAATGAGGTTGTGGAGGTACGCATCAGTCAGGTCAACTAGTTGTCAGGCTGGATACATTAAGCTTTTTGTCAATCTGATTCTGCAAAGTTAATAGTATCTTAAGCTGATAAGTGAGTGTAGTGGAGTACAAAGTATGATATTTGCCTTTGTACATCAAATTTCTACAAGTACAGTGTTTGAGTAAATGCACTGACACAACACCCATGGCTGCTGCTTTCTTTTAAAATGGTATAATAGAAGATAACTTATTATTATTATTATTATTATTACATATTATTAAGCACTCTTTGAGGCAGTGAAACTTAATATTCAGAGTGAAATATTTTGGAAATGTCAAGTCACTGTGAAATCTTTAATCAATGCAAAACCATAACCATAACCAAAGCATAACCAAATGAAGACAACTAGTCATCAGTATGCAAGGTCATTGGTTAATAGCATTCTGTACCAGAAAAAATGTGTGACCAACTGAGAAAGTCGCAGCAGCAGTGCTACAAATGAAAGACAGACCGACCAACAGACTGACTTTGCCACCCCTAAACAATTAAGAATCATCTGATCGTTCATTTTTCAGAATATACTAATACCATGTTAGTGGTTATATGGGAGCTGAGAGTTACATTTTTAGTTTTAGATACTCAGCCAAAATATTGTTTTGAACAAAACACACACATGAATGTTAAGGTAGCATTTTAGAATACAAGTAAGTGGAAGAAACAACTGCAACTAAAAGGTTTGATCTTGTTATCGTTTAATAAAAGCACACCCGCTACAGGTAGTCAGTCCCTGTGGGGACACTGGAAAATATCATGCTCTCACTTCTGGTTATTCGGACCTGCTCAAGGCCACCATCTGACCAACACTGTCCTCATTTATCAGGCAGAATACCTCAATCTACTGAGCACTTCCATGTTCACAAGAAAATAATTAATTTGATTTTCTAATAATCCTGTTACCTTTCTTCTTTCACTGCCCTCAGGATTCAACCTCTCTATGTCCATACATCAGTTTAGTATAGTGGAATGGGCATTTTAGATTCAAGGTGACCTTTTGGCTTCAACCTGATGATATTCAGTTTTACATTAAATACAGTATTTAATGAAATTACACATTTCCAACTTTTACCTTCTTTATATAACATTTTGTACAGTTGGGCTCCGTGTATTAGGTTGTTTCAACAGAAAACTGCCTCTGACATAACCTGTTACATAAATTCTGCTGTATATTGCTCTACTTTTCTGTATTTGTCACAGGATAATTGAGATGAACAACAACAGTCCTCCTCTGACCTTTAAGCGGTTTCAGAGCATTGTGAGCAGACTGGAGTTGCCCAGGAGACCTCTGCCTCCCATCACTCAGCAGCAGATGGATAAATGTTGCACTAAAATAGCTGACAACCATGACCAGCTATATAGTATACCTTCACTGGAAGAACTAGGTATATCTTTGTTTTATTATATTTTCAGAATGTAATGTGGCAGCTGTACTGTATGACTCATAATGCTGATGAGCTCTTTATATTTTGTTGTTCTCTAGGTATACTAAGGCACAACATCAAGAGAGGATGTGATGGGATTTATTAATGAATGATTTGATAAATAAATCCATAGTGCTGTATTTAACTGAGTACTAGTGTCTAGGACGCCTTGCCTAACTGTACTCTACACATCCTGTCAGACCAATTGAACATTTAGTAAAAATATGCGTTAATCTGTTTCGCCAAGATTACAGTTACCATTTTTATCTGTTAAAACGCACAACTCCCAAGGACTTTAGTCAGACAGTATCAGTCAAAAAATTGGACACACCTTCTTATACAATGTTTTTTCTTTATTTTTTATTATTTTCTACATTTTAGATTAATATTGAAGACATCCAAACTAGGAAGGAACACGTGAAATCATGTAGTAAACAGAAAAAGTGTTTGCATTCTCTATAATCAAAATCATCATGAGGTCGTCACCTGGAATGGTTTTCCAGCAGTCTTGAAGGAGCTCCCAGAGGTGCCTGCTTTTCCTTCACTCTGGGGTCCAGCTCATCCCAAACCATCTCAGTTGGGTTTAGGTCGAGTGATTGTGAAGTTCAGGTCATCTTATGCAGCGCTCCATCACCCTCCTTCTTGGTCATATAGCCCTTAAACAGCCTGGAGGTGTGTTTGGGCTCATTGTCCTGTTGGAAAACAAGTGATGGTCCCACTAAGCACAAACAGATGGGATGGTGTGTCGCTGCAGAATGCTGTGGTAGCCATGCTGGTTCAGTGGGCCTTAAGTTTGGAATAAATCACCAATGGAGTCACCAGCGAAGCCCCTCCCCCACACCATCCGCTCACATTCTCGTGACTGCACTTGAGGATACATTCAAAGTTCTTAAAATTTGCACAATGTGCACAACTTAAAGTAATGTTGGACTGTCGAGGTTCTTGCCATAATATGGATTAGAACAGTAGTCAAATAGAACTATTCTCTGTATAGAACTGTGTACCAACCCTACCTCTGCACAGCTGATGGTCTCAAACACATTAAGAAAGCAAGAAATTCCACAAATAAACTTTTGACAAGGCACACGGGTTAATTGAAAACCACTCCAGGTGACGGCCTCATGAAGCTGACTGACAGAATGCCAAGTGTGCAAAGCTGGCATCAAAGCAAAAGGTGGATTCTATAAATAGAAAACATATTAATAATAATCATAATTCCACATGTGTGCCTTCATAGCTTTGATGTTTTCAATATTAATCTACAATATAGAGAATAATAAAAATAAAGAAAAATCATTCAATGAGAAGGTTTGTCCAAACGTTTGACTACCTTATTAGACATTCAGTTGTTTTATTAAATAGCTGCTTTGTATTTGACCTTGTCTCCATGTGAATATGCGTCCAGGTTTCAGGACAGAGGGTTTATCTCCAGCTATTTGGCAGGGAGGAGAGTCAGAAGCCCTGGACAGACTGAACAAGCACCTGGACAAAAAGGTAAACTTGACATTAAAACTACATTACTGGTATAGGAGTTTTACAACTACAGAGTCTTATACTCTCTAAATTCCGCCTCTCACCATAGAAGCCATACATTTTATTTTTTATATACATATTTGTGTATATTTTATATACATTTATTTCCTGTCTCCTCTACTTTACTGTTTTTTATCACTGTTAAGTGCCTGCCATTCAAAACCAACATTTCCTGCAGATCTTTGACATTGAAAGCTGTCAGGAAGGTTAGTATTGTGCTCTTTGAGCACATTTTTAAAATGAGACATTTGTGCAGGAGGTATTGCAAAAGAACTGCAAAATAGAAGAGACTGGAATTCATGTGTGAATGCAAATCTAAGACAGCAACTGGGTCATGAATCTGACTCGGTGTTGAAAAAGTTCGTCAAGGTGAATTTAATGACAACTGTTATGTAATGTTAATAAATGGAAAATATTGTATATTGAATAATAGTATACAGATATAAGAGATGATCCCTTGAGTGCCCTTACTGTGTCTGTCCTTACAGGTGTGGGTGGCCAACTTTGAGCACCCTCGGGTCAACACATGCTCTCTGTATGCCAGTCCTACTGGCCTCAGCCCATACATACGCTTCGGTTGTTTGTCCTGTAGGGTTTTGTACTACAACCTCAGAGAACTCTACATGAAGGTATTGTGGACATCCCAGACACTCAAGAATGTCAGCTTAGGCAGTACAAACACACACTGCTGCCTATTTCCTCTGCTCTCCAATTAAGATAGTTCATTACTGCCTTTGACCATCACATTTGGAATGATAACTTTTTGCAGCAGTTATCTTCTCTTCTTCCCTCATTGTTCTTTCACTCTTTCTCTCTTGTGCTCTCCATCAGCTGCGTAAGCGTTGCAGTCCTCCTCTGTCCCTGTTCGGCCAGTTGTTATGGAGGGAGTTCTTCTACACAGCTGCCACCAACAACCCAAACTTTGACCGCATGGAGGGAAACCCCATCTGTGTTCAGGTGAGCCTTTGCATTGCACAGTTCAAAAGAAGAGGTTCACACTTTAGGGGGGAAGGGAGGAAAGTCGAGAACAAATTTGATCCCATAATGATGTCAGCACTCTGGCACGTAGATGTGAGCATCTGTCTGATATATAGGTGTTTGTGAGTCAGATATTAATATGGGCATTTTATATGAAAGGCAACAACTTGCCAAGCACCACAGTGCATATGCTAAATGAATTTGAAAATGTAAGGTTCCAAGATGTTGTAATTAATAATTATAAATGTGGTTCAAGACATATGCTACACTTGCATACTGCACTGATGACAAAACACATCAGAGACTCACTTCCTAATTACACCTAGTGTAACACTGAACACTGAATAACAGTGTCACCAACTGCCAGTTTAGAAGGTAGTGAACCCAAAAGAACAGTGTATACGATGCAGTACAGTTCAATGTTTTTCCATGGGCCCAAAACCAACTGCCCCCAACAGCTTGACAGAATAAGAACCCAGGGATCTTCAGCTAGAGGCATTATGTAAGGAATAAAACCACGGAAGAACTTTTCAGGCTTGGCATTGAGTGGTTCTTAACTTCTGCGTCATCCATTACAATCACAGATTGTACAGACTTGAAGAGTATTATCTTGCTTCTACCATGGCCACAACAAAATGCCAAAAATAAAATGACTGATATTTTATTTCATTACTTTTCTGTAATAAATACTTTAATATTTATGATTTTCAAAAGAATTTGTTGCACAAATGGTGAGCCTGATCACTTTTCAGTTTGATTTTGGACCTCTGGGAGTTTAGCTTTACAGGCATCACCATTTAGTTTTTATCTTTATTTATATAATTCATAACAGTGTTATCTCAAGACTCTTTCCATGAAGAGCAGCTCAGACCAAACTCTTTAATGAAGAGACCCAACGATTCAGGAATTCATATTTAAGGATTCAAGAATCCCCACATGAGCAGCATCAGATATTATATTAGGAAACAGTGGAGGAAGAACTCCCCTTTAATGGGAAGAAACCTCGAACAGAACTAGGCTCAGAGGGGGGGCTTTCTGTTGGGGTCCAACTTGGGTGGAGGTTGGACAGAGAGAGAGAGCCAAAATACTAACAGCAACTATAGTACTGACAATAGGAATATGACTAATAATAATTAGCAATATGGTAACAGTGACAATAGTTAATATCTGAATAATAATAGAGTTATTAAGGAGAGGTAGACAAATGTATCTGTTCCTACAGAGAGAAAGAATTGGGTCATTCAGTTACACCACTGAGCTGAATAATGAGTGGGAGCTGCTGCTCAGCTACACACTCTCATTCACTGAGCTAACGCTGTAATATTAGCATGGTACTGTACTGTACGCGAGGTTGGTAGTCGGCAGTTGTGTAGCATAGACCCACAGTGCCCCCAGCTTCATTACTGTTCTAGAATCACTGCCACTGTTTTATTACTGCACTGAGCTAAAACCTCAGATAAATGATTAGTCTTCAACGATGCTCAGTGTTGACTAGTGGTTTTGATAGGAGACTATTTTGTGAAACCCCCAGTATATAGCTAATATCACTCTCTTGTGTCATACATGCCAGATCCCATGGGACCAGAACCCAGAGGCACTGGCCAAGTGGGCTGAAGGTCGGACTGGTTTTCCATGGATTGATGCCATTATGACCCAGCTGAGACAGGAGGGCTGGATCCACCACCTGGCCCGACATGCTGTGGCCTGTTTCCTCACCAGGGGAGACCTGTGGATCAGCTGGGAGAGTGGCATGAAGGTAGGGCAGAACAGTTTTTAATTAAAGCTGCAAGCAGCATTGAAGGGCCCTCGCACTTCTGCACGTGTCGGGGCGTGTCTACAGTGTGTCTGCATCCGGCTGCAGTTTGGGCGACGCTGCCTGAATTTTTGCTGGAACAGAGATATATTTCATGTGTATCACATGTACGTTTCATATAAATCACATGATCTTTGTCACAAGAGATTGAAGTCCTGTCGTCTGCAGCTGTTGCTGTGACCATGAGGCAGTAAGGGCATGTAGATGGTCGTTAATCCTAAACTCTTATCCAGCATTTGATGTGTGGAAGAATTAGTCAGTCAGTAAAGATATACACAAAACGCATATAATTCAGAGAACACATGTGTTCATATGATAAGATATTCCGTTATTAGGGTTACAGTAGAGTAACATACACTGAAAACACATGTTCAGCTTCTTCCAAAGAGGTTTACATCCATTACAAAGCCAGTACTGCTGTGTGGTGGCCGATGAAATAAGTGCAGAATAAATGTTGGAATTTCTTGTGATTTTCAGCCATAATTTGTCCTTCACCATGCATATATTTACACTGAAACAAGAAAGATTCCCAAAGAAGCATCTTGAAGGATTTAAAGGTTAAATTTTCCACAACTCAGGTCAGTGTAGTTTGTCTGCTTGGACAGGCATGCAGCCTATTTCTTTTTTACAAAAGCTCAAGAGCTTCA